>NC_091290.1:35027030-35374530 GCF_032444005.1 Ranitomeya imitator
GGATTGTGCTATATACTATGTGGACTGTACTATACAATATGTGGATTGTGCTATATACTACTTGGACTGTACTATATACTACATGGGCTGTGTTATATGCTACTTGGCTGTTAGATACTACATGGCTGTGCTATATGTTACGTGGGCTGTGTTATATACTCCGTGGCTGTGCTATATACTACGTGGCTGCTATACACTACGTGGGCTGTGCCTGTGCTATATACTACGTGGGCTGTGCCTGTGCTATATACTATGTGGCTGTGCTATAAACTACGTGGACTGTGCTATATACAATGTGGGCTGTTATATACTATGTGGACTGTACTATATACTATGTGGATTGTGCTATATACTACGTGGACTGTGCTATATACTACGTTGACTACTATATACTATGTGCACTGTGCTATATACTACGTGGGCTGTTATATACTGCGTGGGCTGTTATATGCTACGTGGGCTGTTATATACTACGTGGACTGTACTATATACTACGTGGATTTTGCTATATACTACGTGGACTGTACTATATAATATGTGGATTGTGCTATATACTGCGTGGACTGTACTATATACTACGTGGGCTGTTTTATGCTACGTGGCTGTTAGATACTACATGGCTGTGCTATATGCTACGTGGGCTGTGTTATATACTGCGTGGCTGTGCTATATACTACGTGGCTGCTATACAGTACGTGAGCTGTGCCTGTGCTATATACTATGTGGCTGTGCTATATACTACGTGGGCTGTGCTATATACTATGTGGGCTGTGTTATATACTACGTGAACTGTACTATATACTACGTGGATTGTGCTATATACTACGTGGACTGTTAGATACTATATGGCTGTGCTATATGCTACGTGGGCTGTGTTATATACTCCGTGGCTGTGCTATATACTACGTGGCTGCTATACACTACGTGGGCTGTGCCTATGTTATATACTACGTGGGCTGTTATATGCTACGTGGCTGTGCTATGTGGTTGTGTTATATGCTATGTGGCTGTGCTATATGCTATATGGACTGTGTTATATACTATGAGGCTGTTATATACTACATGTATATACTTTTTTTTTTTTTTTTTTTGGGAGGCAGGGATAGAAAGTACGGTTACAATACAATCAAATCACAGACAGTACACAGATGTCACCTGTATGCTGTCCGTGTTTAGCACTGCAATGTATCAGAGAAGCTTTGTAACTTTTTTGTCCATACGTGAAAATCGCTAATGTCACGCATATCTTTTTTTTCATACCAAAAAAAAGTCTGAATCGGACCTTGTTTGTAATCACACACAGCTGTGCAGTGAGATCAGGAGAGCTGACTGTCAGTCATTACATGTCTCACACTGGTAAAGGTACCGTCACACTAAGCGACGCTGCAGCGATACCGACAACGATGTCGATCGCTGCAGCGTCGCTGTTTGGTCGCTGGAGAGCTGTCACACAGACAGCTCTCCAGCGACCAACGATCCTGAAGTCTCCGGGTAACCAGGGTAAACATCGGGTTACTAAGCGCAGGGCCGCGCTTAGTAACCCGATGTTTACCCTGGTTACCGTTGTAAATGTAAAAAAAACAAACACTACATACTTACATTCCGGTGTCTGGTCAGGTCCCTCGCCTTCAGCTTCCAGCACTGACTGAGCGCCGGCCGTAAAGTACAGCGGTGACGTCACCGCTGTGCTTTGCTTTACGGCTGGCCGGCGCACACCAGTCAGTGCGGGAAGCTGAAGGCGAGGGACATGACCAGACACCGGGAATGTAAGTATGTAGTGTTTGTTTTTTTTACATTTACAACGGTAACCAGGGTAAACATCGGGTTACAAAGCGCGGCCCTACGCTTAGTAACCCGATGTTTACCCTGGTTACCAGTAACGAAATCGCTGAATCGGCGTCGCACACGCCGATTCAGCGATGTCAGCGGGAGATCCAGTGACAAAATAAAGTCCTGGACTTTCCCCAGCGACCAACGATCTCCCAGCAGGGGCCTGATCGTTGGTCGCTGTCACACATAACGATTTAGTTAACGATATCGTTGCTACGTCACAAAAAGCAACAATATCGTTAACGATATCGTTATGTGTGACGGTACCCTAACACATCCTTTTATCTAAACTAATCTGGAGGCAGATTCACAGGGAGATCTATGTCCGGCCCATAGATCTTAACAGCTCAGTTAAAAGTTGGAGAGGGAAATAAATCTGTTCATACCTTTTCAACTGCCCTAGAGCCAATGGGGCAGTCCAGGGTTTGGAGGGGAGGGCTGTCCTGGGAGGTGGGTGTTCCTTCTTGCTTACAATGGTACCTGTCTCTTTAAATGCATGGTTATGTCACTAAATCGCCCCTCTTGCAATGGAAACGACACCGCAGAGAGTAAAGTTCTGCTCTGCTCCTCTTGGGAACAAGGCCAGGTGAGGTCTTATTTTTGTATTAGCAAATTGTGGAACAAGGGGCACTGTCTATCATCAAATTGTGTAGTGGGCACTATGGGGGCATTCTAGTGTGTGGGAGGCAACGTAACAAGGGGGCATCCTACTGTGTGGGAGCAAACGTAACGTGGGGGCATCCTACTGTGTGGGAGCAAACGTAACGTGGGGGCATCCTACTGTATGGGAGCAAGCGTAATGTAGGGGCATCCTACTGTGTGGGAGGCAACGTAACGTCGGGGCATCCTACTGTGTGGGAGGCAATGTAACGTCGGGGCATCCTACTGTGTGGGAGGCAATGTAACGTCGGGGCATCCTACTGTGTGGGAGGCAACATAACGTGGGGGCATCCTACTGTGTGGGAGGCAACGTAACGTCGGGGCATCCTACTGTGTGGGAGGCAACGTAACGTGGAGGCAACGTAACGTGGGGGCATCCTACTGTGTGGGAGGCAACGTAACGTCGGGGCATCCTACTGTGTGAAAGCAAACGTAACGTGGAGGCATCCTACTGTGTGGGAGGCAACGTAACGTGGGGGCATCCTACTGTGTGGAAGGCAACGTAACGTGGGGGCATCCTACTGTGTGGAAGGCGACGTAACATGGGGGCATCCTACTGTGTGGGAGGCAACGTAATGTGGGGGCATCCTACTGTGTGGAAGGCGACGTAACGTGGGGGCATCCTACTGTGTGGGAGCAAATGTAATATGGGGGCATCCTACTGTGTGGAAGGCAACGTAATGTGGGGGCATCCTACTGTGTGGGAGGCAACGTAACATAGGGGCATCATACTGTGGAAGGCAACAAAATGTGGGGCTATTGAGGAGCAAAATAATGTTTGAAGAGTTAAATGTTAAAGAGAAATCATTATGTGTGGGGACGCTGGGTGTGTGGGATTATATTCTGGGTGGCTGTGTGTAAGGGGGAGCAGCAGGGGCATCATGTGCCATCTTGCTGAGTGGAGCCATAAAATGTGAACTTAAACAGTACGAGAATGTTCTATAATATCACAGGAGAGCGACAATCCCCAGGTCGTGCTCCCTCTAATAGAGAAGATTATCAGTTTTCCCCCCCCGTGTGTTCCTATATGTGACGTTTTGGGATTGTACCAAGAATCTTACACAGCAGGAATTCTTGTCTTCAGCCATCTTACGCTATGAAGAGCTGCGATTCCAGCTTGTTCCCAGTAGGGGGCAGTATGTGCCTGTACTTTAGACTCTATAAGAAATGAAATGCTATAGGGTATGTGGTTAGTGGGAATCCGCCATATTGGTTGGTGTAGGACTAAGGAGATGAGCGGCCAGGATGGGGGGGCTGAATTTTCTTACCATTTCTAGCCTTAATTAGTGTGTACTTGGTCAGAATGCCATAATATACAGATGGATATACATCTGCCCACCGCGCACGGTACATCCAGCACGCTGGGAACCCTCTGGGCATGATATCCAGGGCTGATCTTAATGGGGTATTCCTCCAACTCAGGAAGTGATGGTAAACTACTTAAAAAAAAATAAAAATGCCATACTCGTCCCTCTTTCCCATCTTTCGAAGGTGGGAGGTATGATCCTACTATTCCGATATTTGCCATTCAGTATAATGAGCCCTTGCACATGTGGCCCCTGTGCCACCACAAATGGGGCCAGGCAGGGATGTTCTGGGGTCCCTGCAGTTGGGCATATTTTAGTTGGATGCTATGGATGACCATAGCAGACAGAACCCCTTTATAAAGATGTATGTGCATACATTTTTTCTCAGTAAAGTTAATATTAAAATGTTCTATCCATACATAGCCTTAGACTGCCGGGGTATGTTCACACTGTTATTTTCTAGCATTCAAAAATGTCCATTTAAAACTCTTTAGGAATTGCTCCTTATCTTTGACGTTTTCTGGGATTGTTTTATCCTGAATCGTTCTTGTTAACATTCTTCATTGGCATTTTCTATAATTTTTCCTTTCGGATGCTTTTTGACATCCAATAAAGGGGTTATTTAGGACTACTTTTAATATTTTTCACGATGGCCTAAAAACAAACTATTTACTAATTACCTGCCTGCAGACCACTGCTGCTGGCAATTCAAGGGCTTCAAAAGTCATCACATTGACAGAGCAACGACTTTTCTTCTGTTCTGATCTGTTGATGGGGTATGACTGCTGATGTCATGCTGATTGACAGCCAACTTCCCACTGCCTAATTGTGAGGAGCCGGCTGTCAATCAGCATGTCAGCAGCCTGGAAGAAGATGAGCTGCTCTGTTGTCGTGGAGCTGCGGAATCACTGGCAGAACAATCTGTGATATCTCTGATCCGGTCCCAGCTAGAATGGGCAAGTATTTGCCTCTGTTAGCAACTACCTGCTTGTTAGCTTTTTTGGGGGGGCCATAGTAAAAAAAAAAAATAAATAAAATAAAAAATTCTAGTCCCCTTGCAAAACATTGTTTTCCTTTTTTTTATCCCCTCTATTGATTTATATTGTAAAGTATGGAGCGTGTTGATGGCAGAGAATGCCCGAAGAATGGGCCGTTCACTTCTTTCATCCTCCTGGTGTTTTGGAAAGGCAGAAGCGTTTAAAAGACGCTTCAAAAGCCTGAATCATTTTGTTCATAAAAATGAATAGGGAGATTCTTTTGAGAGTTTTGTTGACTCTTTTTTCTTGAATTTTTCAAAGTGGATCTGATCAAAAAACCCAGGAAAGAAAAGTGAAGTGTGAACATACCCTTACATTTTTTTTTTAAGCTGAATTCTCAGCACCAGTTTGCTCTTGTTTCTTAGTACGTACTTCCTATCTCTATGGTCAGGCGTATCACATGGCATCAGCCCTGATCCTAATCTGATCTAGAGATTATCGTCCTGCTATAGAGCGGCCAGGTGTAGCATTGTGCACCACGTCCGCGCCTCGGCGTCTCATACAACGTTTGTATGCATTGTGCGGATCTGATCCGGCCTCACCCGCCCTTCTGGTTGTCGCCGGTCAAAAGATCTGCGTATTTCTAGCCAAACCACATGCAGGAAGACGAGTGACTCATCCTCATGGGTATCATTATCACCAGCACGACAAAGCGTTCCCTTTTTAATGCAGCCGTTCGGTTTGTGCCCGGCTCCTTCCTCGTTCTCCGCTTTTCTTACATGTTGTTCCTTCATTAAATATTAAAGTCACAATTGCGCTTAATCCGTCTGTATTCCCTATAATGTACAATGATAATGATTACTGCATCGATCTGTTGCACAAGTGCAGCGCCCGGCCAGTCATAAGACATGCGTTACAGGAACCATATCAACTGGTTTATAGCAGACATTTCCCAGCACAAGTTTTTCCATGTTCTTGGTTAAGTCACTTAAACAAACTCTTCAAAGGATTGTCCAGGATTATGGACAGAAACGATATACAAATGAAAAAGAATACATCAAAATTGCAAACCTTTTGGCCCCCTGTTATATAAGTAACATATCAGACCAGTTACTCTCCCCCTGGGTCCAGTGCCTGCTCCTTACTGGTCTCTGTGGTTTGGCTGCAACTGTGATGTTACATTGACGATCACTGAGTAAATGTGGAAAACTTCTTTAAAGGGCCTTTAACATTGATAGCCTATCCTTAGGATAGGTGATCAATGTCTGATCAGTGGGGGTGCGACATTCGGCACCTGTGCCCATCAGTTGTTCCCGATGTCGGCTGGAACTGCTCAATTACGGAGATGCATAGAACTGTCGAATAGAGGGGGAGGATATGTAGTGTAGGGGCCCGGCCACTATACAGTTTAGAGATGTGCTGCTCTGTAACTGAGTAGTTCTGGCTGAGAACAACTGATTGGTGGTGGTGCCAATCAGACACTGATGACCTATCCTAAGGCTCGGCCATCAATTTTAAAGTCCCAGACCACCCCTTTAAGCAATTTTCTAAATATTCTTCATTAAAACGTTTCTACAATTTTGCTTCTGCAGAGTGTTGGTAAGTCCTTTGTCTAGCCGAGTGTTTTGGAGAAATGTCCCAAATCCATCAACGCTCCTCTCCCTCCAAAAAATTGACTTATACCCAAGCTATCAACAAGAGCGAAAGCAAATGCTGAGAAAAGAACAGTATTCAAGCTGTGCCAAAAAACATGAAATCAAGTGAAGATAACAGCAGTACCCCCGATTTCACACAAAGCTCAAATCCAGCCTGTATTACAGAGAGAGACACTCCCACAAGAGAAAAATCTGAAACTTGAATCCGGCTTCAAACTGTATATCAGGGATGGTCTAAAAATGAATGAAGACAAACAAAAAGAAACCACTGCCATAACGCAAAAATCATTTATTTTCCATGTCAAAGTGGTCCATAGTCTTTAAAGGTTTTGGTGGCGTAAAACCCATTAGTTATGCGATAGTACAACACCATAAGCTATACACATGGTAGCAGAATTTTTTTTTATATATCAAGTCCGCAGTGTTTTTTTTATTTTTTATTATTGAACAGTGTGCATGAGTTTTCAAGAAATCGCATACACTGTAATATGCAGCATAACATTTGCTGCAATTTTGCTATGTGGGAATGTGCCCTACCTGTTTTTTTTTTTTTATAATTTTGATCCATGACGCGGATCTAAAAGGGACATGTGGACACGTAATCACCAAAAAAAAAAAAAAAACGGACATGTGAACAGGCGCATAGACTACAAATGGGTTAATGTTCTATCCATTTAAAAACATGAATAAAACTCGAACGTGAAAAACGCACGTCTGTTCTGAAAAGAACAGAGGACACAGCTGCAGAAAAAAAAAAAAAAAAAAAAGAAAGCTCTGAAAATATCTGCTGGAACACGTGACGACAGAGTTCTGCCAAAACGGCTGACCTGTTACTGCGCCTGACCTGTTACTGCGCCTGACCAACGCTTTCCAGTCAAATGTTGCAAACATGATCCCTTTGATTACTAACATCTGAAAACATCCACAAATTTAACGAGAGAAAACTTAATTGACTCCTCGATCCCTGCCGGAACCTTAACCCCGAGCGTTCCATAAAGGGACGGGTTAGGGGTATGTTCACACGGAGCAGATATTCTGTGCGTATTCCAGTATGTGTATTATGGATGAGAGTTTGTGAAATCTCCTCTGCCGATTTTACCTCCAAAGCGGATAAACAGATTAATGTTCCGAAATTTAACCCTTTGCATTTCCGCATCGGCATCTACAGTGGAATGAGACAAATTAATTTTCTCCTGATGATCAGACCAGGTCTGCATTTAGGAAAGTATTTTATACATCTCAATGACTGTATGTTTCTTTTCTGAGAAATCCCCTAAGCCTTCCGTAAAGGGAACCTCTTGTTTCTACATATTGAAGTAGTGTTATGCTAAGTAGGTGCTTGTCTCCCCCCCCCAAAATTGGCACCTTTTTTTCATAAAGATAGAATGTGGCTGCCATAAAAAATTGAGTATGCAAATCCGGCTCGGAGTGCACTGGGGACGTCAGTGCACTTAGACTGTTTTTTCCTCATTCATTAACACGCCCCCAGTGCACTCCCAGCCGGATTTGCATATGGTTCTAACTCTAGATTTCTCCTGTCTGTCACATTGGATCAGTACAAAAAAAAAGTACGTGAGTGTAGAAATGTGCCGATGCCAAAATTAGTGCCTAAGGCGAATTTCCGGAATCTTTTTAATCATTGTGTATAATTTTATTTTATCATATAAAACAGTTGCAGCAATACCAGGACTAGATAAAACCTACAGAATGTTATAAAAAAAAAATAATGAAACCAGTATAATACTGCCACCCCATTATAATTACCACCACATAGTGAAAACATATTACATCTACATAAAACAATACATTATAATAAAAACCAATCTAACTAATAATACCACAATACAGGTCCTCTATACACTATATATCACTACAGAGTGACTGAATTGTACAAACTGCTACATAAAAAAATGAAATGATAAAAAAGAATAAAAAGAATATTATTAGCACCATACAACGTCCATGTAGTGGTAGATTTCAATTCTGCAAACTGTTGTATATACGTTATACAGTTGTGTGGAAAAAGTGTTTGCCCCTTCCTGATTTCCTATTCTTTTGCATGTTTGTCACACATAAATATTTCAGATCACCAAACAAATTTAAATATTAGACAAAGACAACACAAGTAATCACAAAATGCAGTTTATAAATTAAGGTCTTTATTATTAAGGGAAAAAGGAATCCAAACCTACAGGATCCTGTGTATTAAAAAAAAAAAAAAGTGATTGCCCTCTAAACCTAATAACTGGTTGGGCCGCCCTTAGCAAAAACAGCTTCAATCAAGCATTTGCGATAACTGGCAATGAGTCTTGTACAATGCTCTGGAGGAATTTTGGCCCACTCATCTTTGCAGAATTGTGTAATTCAGCCAAATTGGAAGGTTTCCGAGCATTAATCACCTTTCTAAGGTCATGCCACAGCATCTCAATTGGATTAAGGTCAGGACTTTGACTAGGCCACTCCAAAGTCTTAATTGTGTTTTCCATAAGCCATTGAGAGGTGGACTTACAGGTGTGTTTTGGATCATTGTCCTGCTGCATAAACCAAGTGTGCCTCAGCTTAAGGTCACGAACAGATGGTTGGACATTCTCCTTGAGGATTTTTTGGTAGACTGCAAAACTCATGGTTCCATTTACCACAGCAAGTCTTCCAGGTCCTGAAGCAGCAGAATAGCCCCATATACCATCACACTATCACCACCATATTTTACTGTTGGTATGATGTTCCTTTTCTCAAATGTTGTTACTTCTACGCCAGATGTAGTAGGACATACACCTTCCAAAAAGTTCAACTTTTGTCTCGTCAGTCCACAAAGTATTCTCCCTAAAGTCTCTGAGACGATCCTTTATGTTCTTATTGCTTAGTAGTGGTTTTCATCTTGGTACTCTGCCATGCAGGTTTTTTTTTGCCCAGTCTCTTTCTTATGGTGCAGTCATGAACACTAACCTTAACTGTGGCAAGTGAGGCCTGTAGCTCTTTGCATGTTTGTTTTGGGGTGTTTTGTGACTTCTTGGATGAGTTGTCACTGCACTCTTGGGGTAATTTTGGGCAGCTGGCCCCTCCTGGGAAGGTTCACCACTGTTCCATGGTTTCACCATTTGTGGATAATGGCTCTCCCTGTGGTTCACTGGAGTCCCAAAGCTTTAGAGATGGCTTTAGAACCCTTTCCAGACTTATAGATCTCAATTACTCTGTTTCTTATTTGTTCCAGAATTTCTTTGGATTGCTACATGATGTCTAGATTTTGTAGATCTTTTGGTCCACTTCAATCTCATGCAGGACCTATTTAAGTGATGTCTTGATTGATAACAGGGGTGGCAGTAATCAGGCCTGGCTGTGTCTAGGAAACGTGAAATCAGCTTCTCAAATATGCAATAAACCACAGTTAATTTATGTTTTAAGGTGGGAGTGGGGCAATCACTTTTTCACACAGGGCCCTGTAGGTTTGGATTTCTTTTTCCCCTAATAATAAAGACCTTCATTTAAAAACTGCATTTTGTGATTACTTGTGTTATCTTTGTCTAATATTCAAATTTGTTTGGTGATTTGAAACATTGAAGTGTGACAAACATGCAAAAGAATAAGAAATCAGGAAGGGGCAAACGCTTTTTCACACAACTCTATATGGAGACTTACAGGTGATATTATTTCTGATGAGTTCACATTTTGCGTCTCATCCATCTGGCCTAGACCGCGATGGCGAATTGTATGGAAGTTGTAACAGAAACATTTTACATCTCACTTTTCTAGCACCGTTCCCATCTACAAAAATTTTTAATTCTGCTGCTACCCCCCAATTTGTGACTCAAGTAATAATACCTCTTGTGTCCACTTTCATAATAATGCCACCCACCAAGAGTGCCCTTCCAGTAATAATGTCCCCTCCTGTAATAATGCCCCCCAGATTTCCCTTTGAGTAATAATGTCCCCTCCTGTAATAATGCCCCCAGAATGCCCCTACAGTAATAATGCCCCTACAGTAATAATGTCCCTCCTGTAAAAATGTCCTTGAAATAATAATGTCCCCTCCTATATTAATGCCCCTGCAGAATGCCCTTCCAGTAATAATGTCCCCCTCCTGTAATAATGCCCTCCAGAATGTCCCTACAGTAATAATGTCCCCTTCTGAAATATTACCCAGAGAGTACCCCTCCAATAATAATAATGTTCCCATTTTTAGTATTAAAACCCTTAGAATGCCCCTTCTGGTGTTTACTGCTCCTATCATTTCATGTCAATCATTTTTATCCTATTTGGCATGGAATTATAAAACCCCTTCCTTTGTGCAGCTGTAACAGGACATCTGACTCAGCAGGGGGGGCCAGACTTCGGTTTCAGAGAAGAAATTCACACCCCCACCAGCTACCAAGTATCAAATTCCTACAGGAAGACCCCCTGTAGATACCATGCGGTTTAACTGGTTTGGTGAGTCAGCTATGATTTCATAAGTAGAATATGGACTCTGGGTCGGACTAGCCCACCGGAGAACCAGAGGATTCTCCGGTGGGCCCAGATACTGACACCTGCTGGCATACAGGGCCAGCAGTTGCCTAGGGCCCCCACTGCTCCAGGAGCCACCAGCGAGTGGCGTGTGGCTAATAGCGGCTGCCACGGGGGCCCCAGATACAGGCGGAGTAGCAGCGGATGACAGGAGACAGGAGCTGGCTGCTGCAGCTAAAGCCTGTCCCCACTGCTAAAGAGAAATGAAGATTCACTCTTCCCCACGCCCCCAAGGGTGTGGAGAGGGGTGAGTATTAATTTCACTTTAATAGCAGGCAGTGTTTGCTGAAGGCTGTGGCTAACACTGCCCGCTATCAGGGCCGGCAGAACAGGGCTCCCGTTCCCCCAGCCCATGCGGTTGATATGGGGCCGCAAGTCAGGGGGGACCGGTGCCAGCGCTGCCTCCCCAGTGCACGCCGCATTCAACTGTATCTGCATAATAGATGCCGATACAATTGGAAGCAATAATGGAGGAGAGAGCGTAAAACAATGCTCCCTCTCCCATCATTCCCCTCTGACTCTGACTCTGTGGGTGCGTGATGACGTCACTTCATCACATACCTGCTGTGTGTCAGGCAGATGGCAGTGAAGCTGCTGATAGCGGAGCAGAGCCGAAGTCGGGGGAATGAGGAGAATAGGTGAGTATTGTTTGTTTATATATATATATATATATATATATATGTATATATATATATATGTATGAGTCCTGGTTGCATTATACCCTATGAGGGGGGTTGCATTATACCTTATGGGGGGTAGCATTATATACTAGAAGGGGGCTGCATTATACCCTATGAGGGGGCTGCATTATACCCTATGAGGGGGGGTTGCATTATACCCTAGGAGGGGGCTGCATTATACCCTATGAGGGGGGTTGCATTATACCCTAGGAGGGGGCGGCATTATATCCTTTGAGAGGAGCTGCATTATACCCTATGAGGGGGCTGCATTATACCCTATGTGGGGTAGCATTATATCCTAGAAGGGGGGCTGCTTTATGCCCTATGAATGGGCTACATTACAGCCTATGAGGGGGACTGCATTGTACCCTATGAGGGTGGCTGCATTATACCCTATGAGGGAGCTGTATTATAGCCTATGAGGGGGACTACATTATACCCTATGAGGGGGGTGCTTTATACCCTTTGAGAGGAGCTGCATTATACCCTACAGGGGTAGCATTATATCCTAGAAGGGGGGCTGCATTATGCCCTATGAGGGGGCTGCATTATAGCCTAAGAGGGGGACTGCATTACACTCTATGAGGGGGCTGCATTATACCCTATGAGGGGGCTGCATTATAGCCTATGAGGGCGACTACATTATACCCTATGAGGGGGACTGCATTATACCCTATGAGGGGGGTGCATTATACTCTGACGGGCTGCATTATATTCTGTGGGTGGGCTGCATTATAATAAGTGAGGCTGGCTGGATTATACACTATGAGGGGGCTACATTATATTCTATGAGGGGGCTGCATTATACTATATGAGGGTGCTACTTTATATTCTATGAGGGGGCTGCATTATACTATATGAGGGTGCTACTTTATATTCTATGAGGGGGCTGCATTATACTATATGAGGGGGCTACTTTATATTCTATGAGGGGTGGTACTTTACATTCTATAAGGGAGGCTACCCCAACCCGTGCTACATAATTAAGATGTGTACTAGATTGTATTATACCCGGATATTGGCGGGTTTACTGCACAATAGGTGGTCTTTAGTGATGAGCGAATATACTCGTTGCTCGGGTGATCTCCGAGTATTTGTTAGTGTTCGGAGATTAAGTTTTCATCGCCTCAGCTGAATTATTTACAGCTAATATCCAGGCTGAGTACATGTGGGGGTTTCCTGGTTGCTAGGGAATCCGCACATGTAATCAAGCTGGCTAATCGCTGTAAATCATTCAGCTGCCGCGATGAAAACTCAATCTCCGAACACTTACAAACACTCGGAGGTCACCCGAGCGTGCTCTGGAAAACCCGAGCAACGAGTACACTCGCTCATTACTAGTGGTCCTCTATTTATTTCTATGTAGCTACATTGTGGGTCCCAAGAATTGTTTTTCTCTGGTGGGCCCAAGGTGCTCCAGTCTGACGCTGTATGGACTTATCGTACGTCCTGGTCACATAAGGGTTACCTTTTTGAGATCTCTGAAATGGATCGAACTCCTTCCAGGGTCACGATCCATTTTAGCACCACAGGGTGGGGAGATATGTAGAATAGCTAGTAGGAGCCAGGTAGCAAAGCTGTATTTGGTCTCAACGTGTAACAGGGACCTGGCCGGATTTGATGGCATAAAAAAAACCTCCCTAGGACTGCCCTTAAGGTGTTATCACCAGTCTTAGGTTTTGTAGTTTTTAGCTGCTAGAGGCAAGGGAAGCTGATTTAGGTACAGCCTAGAGATCAGGAGGGGAGTAACGCGAAGGGATAAAGGTTTGTGTAAGGCCATGTAGTCTCTCTCTCTCTATGCTGGCAGTTCACTTCGAAGTAGGGATCATGTCAAGTAAAGTGCTCTGAAGGAATTAGGAACCATCTGGCAGCCCATGCCCCCTGCAGCCCACCACACACATGGTCGAACATCAAATCAGTAATTTACATCATCCATCTGCTTATATGTTTTGTACTACCACTTATTGTATTTGCATATCTGACCACTGTATATGTATAACCATTGTATATATATAGTGTATTGTTTGGTGGGCCCTTAAGGCGATTAAACATATAATATAACCTTGGGCTTCTCTTTTTACTCGATCGATAAATCTATAAGTTTGTACTTTCGGTTTAACTTTCCATGCTACTAGGGCTGGTTTCTGGCCCCTTAACGGACCAGGCTTCTTACTAACAAGGAACTGGTGACAGTCCTACTGGGCTGGCAGTGCTCTGCTTTACTGGTGCTAGTGAAAGGGGCCTCTCAGGGTTGTGTGCGAGTATGGTGCCACATCAGTGACTACGTGGGTCACATCATCTCAATCCTCTTGCCTGCCTGGTCCCATGCGAACAGGGGATGTCTGTGCAAAACTGTACCAAGCTGACCTTATGTGTCCCCAGTGGGTGTGGAACGTCATGTTTGTGCAAGTGGGAAGACGGCACTAGGTGATCCTTCTGACCTAATAGTGATGTTAGATGGGGTGGTGAGGTGCTGGTTCATCACCAATAAAAATCCCCCCAATGTGCCTGCATCTGTAATAATGCTGCCTGTAATGTTGTACCCCCCACAATGAGTAAAGTTTATACTGCTCTAATTTGGTCCCTCGGTGCGCTGAGTCCATTTCTGGCCTGCTGAACGTGGCATGATACAGTGACATCATTGTGCCGCCAGTGACCTATAGCAGTTTGCAGGCTACAACACAGACTGGAGGGCACGGATCCCGTTGCCTCTTGCTCAAGCACAGGATTGGACTGTATCCGAATCATGTTGATGCCAATACAGTTCAATGTGGTGATCGCCAGTGAATCAGGGCACTTGGCAAGACGTACTAAGTCCGTACTCTGGATATTTGGTGCTGACAACGCCACTGGAAGGTAGAGTATAACCACAGCTTGTATCTAGGTACAAGCAAAGTGCATGGCAAAGTAGGTCTAGTATTTTCAGCTGAGTGGGACAATTTACCAGAAAATTAGCTATTTATTTAAAAATTATTTTTATCAAATAATACAGTAGATTACGAAGAAATGAGCTGATTTTAGGATGATTTAAAAGGAAACGGTCAGCAAAAAAAATGACTGTTTACCCAGTGCACCTTCCCACCTACTTGTTTTCCATCTACCTCCGCCCTTCCCTGGCTTCTGTAGAGCCAGAGCTGTCAATCAAAGAAGAGGAGGGTGGAGATAGAGGGAAATCAAGAAAGTGGAAAGGTGCACTGAAGGCTCAGCCACACCAAGAGTGTGCCGAGCGCCTGTGCTGGGTTTGGACCTTCATTTTGCGCTGACAGACTACCTTCAAGTGGTTTTCAGACTTAAAATGGTTCTGTAAGAAAGGGCTCTGTTTCCTTTTCCAGAAACTGTGCTACTATGGTCCAGATGACTGTGTCTGATATTGCAAATATTATTATGCAGTCCATGAACAGGAGTGGAGCAATTCGGCAAAAGAAAAGATCCTTTTTTCTGATCCTGAACAGCCCCTTGATTGCACCTCTCGCAGCACTTTCACTTAGGAAGTTAGTGCAGTGGAGTGGGATTCCAGGCGGTGTCTGAAAATAAGTTTTCTGTAGATTTTTATTTTAAGGAAAGCTACATCTAGAAATGATTATGGCTCCCAAAGGGTCTCCTCATTGCATGTCAAGTATGTGCTGTCTCCATTTTATTATTTTCCTGTGAACATCTATCAAGTGCACCCTCAACATGGCCTTAATATCCTGTGCACCCTCATTACTATCTCGTGCACCCTCATTACTATCCCGTGCACCCTCATTACTATCCTGTGCACCCTCATTACTATCCCGTGCACCCTCATTACTATCCCGGCACCCTCAATACTATCTCGTGCACCCTCATTACTATCCCGTGCACCCTCATTACTATCCTGTGCACCCTCATTACTATCCCGTGCACCCTCATTACTATCCCGGCACCCTCAATACTATCCCGTGCACCCTCATTACTATCCCGTGCACCCTCATTACTATCCCGTGCACCCTCATTACTATCCCGTGCACCCTCATTACTATCCCGTGCACCCTCATTACTATCCCGTGCACCCTCATTACTATCCCGTGCACCCTCATTACTATCCCGGCACCCTCATTACTATCCCGTGCATTCTATTTACTATCCCGTGTACCCTCATAACGAACCTGTGCATTCTCAGTACTATCTGGTGTACTCTTATTACTCTGCTGTGCACTTTCTTTACTATCCTGTGCACCCTCATGAGTATCCCATGTACCCTCATTACTACCCTGTGCCTCCTCACTACTATCCTTTCCTGTACACCTTCATTACTATCCTGTACATTCTCATTACTTCTCCTGTGCACCCTCAGTTTGATCCTGTGTACTCTCAGTACTATCATGTACACCCATGGTATTGTCGGATGTTGACACTGGCATTTTCTACTATGGGTGGCGACCCAGTAATGTGATTTCCGCAGAGGGCTTGCCAAATAGCAGCCCGGCTTACACATAACTTGTCCTTTACGCATCGGTTCTATCACTTATACATACTACACTGAAATACCTTTGCTATCGCCTAATTAATATGTCTCAGTATCCTGAGCCAGCAAGTCCAGTGCTCATGGTAAAATGTTACACATACAGGAAACGCAATGAGTCACATATGGGTATAATTACTGGTGCCTGGCAACCCTTTCCTATTTCAGTATTATACTACAAACACAAAAAACAGCAACCCACACATGAAGCATGCTGCAAAACACCTCTAGCCTTCCTGCATGCCTCCCTCCCCCTCTGTGTTCTGCACTCACTGCAGGTCAGAATGTGAGAGGCGCATTCCACACAGTGCCGAAATTCCATCCTGAGGATTCACTTCCCAAACGGTCCCCTGGGCTCCACTCCTGCCCAATTACCTGCCAGTGTTCTCACAATGAATGACAACATGCACATTTATCAAGGCATGGTTATCTCTTTCTGGAAAAGGCGTGCATCTTCACAGATCGGCTGCATCTGTTCTGTAAAAGAAAGACTAAGATTCTAGTAACAGAATATTATCAGTCCACTGGTCTATTGGTGTCAAATTTGGCCAATTTCTACATTTTATTCCTTTAGAAAGCCATTAGTATATCCATTATTAGCTTTGGCAGCTTTTCCAGACTTGATGGTGGCTCCGGTACCTGTCACAAAATCTTTTCACACAAGTACATGCAGGATTCTTGGCGGTTACTGTCACTTTAAGTGATATATGAGCTTGATGGTTACAGTGTCTAGAAGAGGCGCAGCGCTCGATCGTTGTATCTCTCATATTTGTTGGATAAATGTTCTGGATCATCAGAACAGTATAGCAATTTTAGATACAGTATGTGTTTGCTTGTGACCTACGTGCTAAGTGTGGACCCTTTATTTTGACATAATCCAAGCCCAATTTCCATGGGCAAAGACCCCGACAGAGTTGGATTAAGTTAAAAAGAATCAAACACAGCTTTTTTTCCTGGCTAACATGATGCTACACCATGGATAGAGGCTGTACACTTTGAAAATGCAGGTCAGAGTCTTTACGCCTGATATTAAAGTAAGTACACCAGACTTATTAGGTCTAAAAGAATTATGTAACAATGTATGTAGTTTATATTGTGAACTCTGGTGACAAACTAAGAAGCAATGCAATGGAATTCTGAGTGCGATACAATGTGCTTTGCCATATGCATGTACCAACCGTCCTAGATCCAGCGGGACAGTACTCAATTTGTGGAGCTGTCATTGAAAGTCAAGGGTATGAGCATACCTTGTTACAGTATGGGCAACACGGTGACTCAGTGTCTAGCGCTGTACGGTGGCCCAGTGTCTAGCACTGTACGGTGGCTGAGTGGTTAGCACTGTTGCTTTGCAGTGCTGGGGCCCTGGGTTCAAATCCAACAAAGGAAGACATCTGCAAGGAGTTTGTATGTTCTCCCTGTGTTTACCTTCATTTCCTCCAGTTTCCTCCCACACTCCAAAGACATACTTATAGGGAATTTAGATTGAGTCTCAATGGGGACAGTGATGACAGCTCAAGTGTTTTAGAGAAAGTACTGATGGTGGACTTCTGTGGTCATGTTCCTATCCCTGAAGACACCAATAGCGCCAGTGTGATGCAAAAGTGTATTGTGAATTGGATTGTGATGTTTGCCTGTGTAATCTGTAGTAACGAATGGTTTGTAGGGTAGTTTAAAATTAATGTTTGGGACTAGCCCATAATGGGAGTGGATAGTCTTAGGGAAAGTGACTCCTTTGGATATGAAAGCAGAAAGGGCCTGGAGTGCAGAAAAAGCAGTGCTGCTTATGTGGGTGACTCTAGATGATGAATGGAGACCAGAGAGAAGCGATAGCGAGATCCAGAAAATAAGGTACTAAGAGAAACAGAGTGGCCTTCCAGAGACGGGTCCTAGGATAGGACGCCTAGCCACAAAACTTTGATCTTGTAACACTGAGAGGTAATGGGCTTAAATAGGACTGAGTACTGGGACTAGTGAAGTGTTCTGATTGGATGTTCCAGGGCGCCAGTAGTGGAAGAAACAGGATGTGGAACAACTGGGCAAGTAAATGAGACTTCTTGATCAGGACTTTATCATTAAAGCTGGGTTAATGTCAAGTATGGAGAAACAGAGGACATAGAGAGCCCTGGAGTGAACTACAGAGGAAGGAGCACTTCCCCCTGACGAAGCGGTCCGAGTAACCGCGACACGCGTTGGGTCCTCCCCCATGTCGGTCCTGCTCCACTTGCGGCAGTGTGTTCTTACCGAAGGTGACTATATGGCTAGTGAGGCACCTAGCATGGTAGCCTAGGGGTCTGCTCAGAGTATGTGCCCAGGCATTACGATCCCTGTTTACATCTCACAGCATTATTAGATGTTTTTAGCGTTTATATACCCTACGTTCCAGTAGTTTGGACTCTCTAGGGGGTTTCATTTACGGGGTTGGGGTTCGTCGTCCTCCTTCTCCCTCCCCCCTCTGAGTTTACCGTGCGGGGCATTGGGGCACTGACCCTCTGGATGCCCGGTTCTTTATGATGCTATCCCAGGTGACATTACATGGTGCCTTATTGTGAACACAGCCGGTTCTATAGTCATATGGTTTATGCAGCATATTTATATATACATTTGTGAGCATTTTGGACCTGACGGGGGGAGTTTTGTTGTATTGGTTTTAACTGTTTTTATTGTTGTGTTACCCATTAAAGTTGTTCTCTTTTGATACGTATCAGGTGGTGTGCGAACATTTGTGTAGTGGCTTCTTTTCTTTTTTGTTTCTAGTAGTACTTTCCAGCCACTGGTTCTGCACCCCCACCCCCATGTTACATTTACATATATTCAGGAGTGCGCCAGCTGTTGTGCTATGTTATTAAACTACAGAGGAAGGATACTGCGTGGAAAATGCTTCATACTGTAATGGAAACACCCATAATACTGTGTACCCGCTACACCTTGTATATGACCCTACCAAGTTACCGTTCAGTAAAGACTTTATACACTACCATTCAAAAGTTCAGGGTCACTTAGAAATGTCCTTATTTTGAAAGAAAAGAACATTTTTTTCCAATGAAGCTAACATGAAATGACTCAGAAATACACTCTATACATTGTTAATGTGGTGAATGACTATTTTAGCTGCAAACGTCTGGTTTGTAATGCAATATCTTCATAGGTGTATAGAGGTCCATTTCCAAAAAAACATCACTCCAGTGTTCTTATGGTACTTTGTGTTTGCTACTTGTGTAAGAAGGCTAAAGAATGGTTGGAATACCCTTAAAACCTCTTGTGCAAGTATGTTAGCACAGCTGAAAACAGTTTGGCTGATTAGAGAACCTATAAACCTGACCTTCCTTTGAGCTAGTTGAGAATATGGAGCATTACATTTCTTGGTTCCATTAAACTCTTAAAATGGCCAGAAAAAAAATAACTTTCATGTGAAACTCGACAGCCTGTTGTTGTTCTTAGAAATGAAGGCTATTCCATGAGAGAAATTGCCAAGAAGCTGAAGATTTCCTACAACGGTGTGTACTACTCCCTTCAGAGGAGAGCACAAACAGGCTGTAACCAAAGTAGAAAGAGAAGTGGGAGCCCCGCTGCACAACTGAGCAACAAGACAAGTACATTAGTCTGTAGTTTGAGAAAACAATGCCTCATAGGTCCTCAACTGGCAGCTTCATTAAATAGTACACACAAAACGCCAGTGTCAACATCAACAGTGAAAAGGAGACTCCGGAATGCTGGCCTTCAGGGCAGAATGGCAAAGAAAAAGCCATATCTGAGACTGGCTTAGGGTACCGTCACACAGTGCCATTTCGATCGCTACGACGGTACGATTCATGACGTTCCAGCGATATCGTTACGATATCGCTGTGTCTGACACGCAGCAGCGATCAGGGATCCTGCTGAGAATCGTACGTCGTAGCAGATCGTATGGAACTTTCTTTCGTCGCTGGATCTCCCGCTGTCATCGCTAGATCGGTGTGTGTGACACCGATCTAGCGATGCGATCTAGCGATGCGTTCGCTTGTAACCAGGGTAAACATCGGGTTCCTAAGCGCAGGGCCGCGCTTAGTAACCCGATGTTTACCCTGGTTACCAGCGTAAATGTAAAAAAAAAAAAAACAGTACATACTTACATTCCGGTGTCCGTCAGGTCCCTTGCCGTCTGCTTCCCGCACTCACTGACTGCCGGCCGTAAAGTGAAAGCACAGCACAGCGGTGACTCACCGCTGTGCTGTGCTTTCACTTTACGGCCGGCAGTCACTGAGTGCGGGAAGCAGACGGCAAGGGACAGACACCGGAATGTAAGTATGTGCTGTTTTTTTTTTTTTTACGCTGGTAACCAGGGTAAACATCGGGTTACTAAGCGCGGTCCTGCGCTTAGTAACCCGATGTTTACCCTGGTTACCCGGGGACCTCGGCATCGTTGGTCGCTGGAGAGCTGTCTGTGTGACAGCTCCCCAGCGACCACACTACGATTTACCTACGATCACGGCCAGGTCGTATCGCTGGTCGTGATTGTAGGTAAATCGTATAGTGTGACAGTACCCTAATAGAAGGAAAAGATTAATATGGGCAAAAGAACACCGACATTGCACAGAGGAAGATTGGAAAAAATTGTTATGGACAGACGGATCCAAGTTTGAGGTGTTTGGATCGTCTGTGAGACGCAGAACAACTGAAAAGATGCTGGAAGAGTGCATGACGCCATCTGTCAAGCATGGTGGAGGTAATGTGATGGTCTGGGGTTGCTTTGGTGCTGGTAATGTGGGAGATTTGTGCAAGGTAAAAGCGATTTTGATTAAGGAAGGCTATCACTCTATTTTGCAACGCCATGCCATACCCTGTGGACAGCGCGGGATTGGAGCCAATTTCATCCTACAACAGGACAATGACCCAAAGCACACCTCCAAATTATGCAAGAACTATTTAGGGAAGAAGCTGGCAGCTGGTATTCTATCTGTAATGGAGTGGCCAGCGCAGTCATCAGATCTCAACCCCATTGAGCTGTTGTGGGAGCAGCTTGACCGTATGGTAAGAAAAAGTGCCCATCAAGCCAAACCAACTTGTGGGAGCGACTTCTGGAAGCATGGGCGGAAATGTCTCCAGATTACCTCAGCAAAGTAACTGCTACAATGCCAAAGGTCTGCAATGCTGGAATCGCTGCAAAGGGAGCATTCTTTGACGAAAGCAAAGTTTTAAGAATAAAATTATTATTTCAAATAAAAATCTTTTTCTCAAACCTTGTCAATGTCTGGACTAGATTTTCAATTCATTTGGCAACTTATTTGAATAATAAAAGTATGAGTTTTCATGAAAAACACAAAATTGTCTGGTGACCCTAAACTTTTGAACCGTAGTGTATATGAACAGTGATCTCCCTCATTGAACTGCGAAACATCTGGTCCTGGCAAACCAGCAACATTGGTTACATGTGGCCTGCATGGGCGTAATGCCCCCCACACACCCAGCCAGGACCTCCATTTTCCTCCAGAATTTAATTCAAGTTCTTTGATATAAGGGGTCTGGTCTGGGGTCTATATAATTCAGGTCATATGTCTGGTCACTTCGTAGTTCAGCCTATTCGATTCAATACAAGTGTATACAATACATTCCAGCTGGGGGACTACTGCATTTCCAAATTTTTTTTTAGTGATAGGAGTGCATGGTGTTAAGTGCAACCATAGCACAATAGTAAGAATTGGAAAGTTGCTCTACAGAAAGTCGCAGTGAAACCCCAGCCTATTAACCCTTAAGTTGATTCCGTATAAATATCTCTAGCCCATAAGGGATTACATGTATTATGGAATCTGGCCCCGCGCCTGGATTGTCAGGACAGAGTGCAGCTGTTGCAGAGCATGCAACATGATCAGACCGCAATGTCTGCCATGAATTCTGTATGTTTTACCTTGCATCGGTCAATATTGTGTCCAACTTGTTCTGCAGACAACACACTCATTATCAGATAATAATAGGAACTGGAGGCATCTTGGAGGGTCCTCTTCTGGAGGCATCATGGAGGTTCCTCTTTTGGAGGCATCGTGGAGGTTCCTCTTCTGGAGGCATCGTGGAGGTTCCTCTTCTGGAGGCATCGTGGAAGTTCCTCTTTTGGATGCATTGTGGAGGATCCTCTTCAGCTATGAGATGGAGGAGCCCTTACTGTCACTGACCATCACTTTTGACTATTGTTGGGCCATCTCATTAGGAGCCTATTAGAGAAATTGTGTAAGAGCGTAATTGGATGTGTGTAGTGCAGAGTTAGCATTTTGTGCAGTGATGAGGCAGAGACCCAGCAAAGTTCAAAGCAAAACGTCTCTAATGTTAAACAAAAAAAAAAAACAGCACACAATATCCTCCAGATCGCAGCCAGGAACAAGACAGTCCACCTCCGGATCGCAGCTGGGAACAAAACAGTCCACCTCTGGTTCACAGCCGGGCATATATCCTTTGGATCACAGTCAGTAAACACACCAGTCCACCTCTGTCTTTTTGCCGTGGGCGACTGCACCGCCATGTTATTGTTTTACTCACAGCATTACACAGTATGCGATATCCTCCAGATCACAGCTTGGAACTATATGCCAGTCCACCTCCTGAGACCAGTTGCCGTGGGCAACTGCTCCGCTGTGTACGCTGTGGGTGCCAGGCTTTTTTCAGCTGCCTTGGCCATTTGGCTCCGCTGGCCTGTGATGCCTCACACAGGTGGAGCTCTGCAGAGCTGACTGCTCTGCACTCTAGCAAACACCAGACTGACACTGCCCCTGAACCTGACACACCCAAACCCTATACTGCAGGGTTTTTAACTTGAACCTGTGGCCTTTCGCCACATGGAAATCCTGACCGGAAATGAAACGGACTGCAACACTACCATTCTGTAGTCTGTTTCAAAACATAAAAGTCCAGAGCAGGTTTTCCATAAATCTGCACTGGACACATAGCATGCCCAGGACCAATACTCACTTTTATTTCGCAACATCTGTGACTGCAATGTACCCCCATGGCCTCAATACACCTCCATGCGCATCGTGGGGAGAACACACAGCGACCCTCACATGTAACACCAGTCACTCTCACAAGTGGTTAAACTTAGAAGCCGATGTACCTATGCATCCCCCATATCATGTAATAACTCATGTACATTGAAGTCAGCCAAACCCACCGATTCCTGTTGCACCGACTAACTCTCCCCCTAAAGAGGATATCAGGGGAGAAGATTTGAACATGATAAATTTCAATACCTAATTCTTTGCTCTTCCTTGGACATCAGTCACTGCTATAGCTTTCTTCTCTCCTAATTTAAAACACATGTACGCTTGATAATGGAGAGCGTGCGTGTGCATGGCGGAGTATAAGAAGATTATAAATACAAAACAACCCCTTCCATGAACCTTTTTTCAGGAACATACCCTAAGAGAGTGAGGCTTTATAAGGAAACTATAATTTATGGCAAGTATGAGATTGGATCTTATCAAATGAAAATATTGGACATTTCAGAGGTAGAAAGAAAGAAGCCAAATGGCAAAAAATGGGAACCATGTTTCTCTCGGTGGATTTTGCCAGCTGCCATTGGGAGTCCAGATTATCTCTCTGGTTTGGCTTATATCCTTAGTCATCATGCAATGATTCTTATAGGGGATCTGTAAGGTCATCTTAAACAACCACCATTATATTTTTGCGGCCCCCAGGGTCCTGGTTGTCGCAGTGGTATTGCTTTCCTCTCGGGGAGAGTGATGCTACGTTTGGAGGCAAGGAAGGATAACTGCATCCAGGTATCACAAACATGCAACACATTCACACTCCAGGCCACCCGGGGCAGCTTCTGCTCCTATTTATTAGGTCACTCCCCATATATATGTATAACTGGTAGTCTGTAGGGAAAGTTAGTGAGTTCCAGACAGGAGTTAGTTGCTGGCTGAGCTCAGCTCAGTTAGTTCCAGACCAGAGTGTGAGAAGGACAGAAGGTCAACGGAGCTGTGCATGCCCTCAGAGCTGCAGCTCCCAGAAAGAGACATTGAAAGGCAGAATTGTATTGCAGCGAGCGTGAAGGAAAGCAAAGCAAAGGAGAGGATACTAGAAGGGGACCAGCCCCGCTCAGGCTGCCTCCTTCGGAGGCGCAATATCCAGGTACCTGGAACACCGAGGGAGTAAGGACCTCTATGCCTTATTTCAGAGACCGGCAGGACAGCTAAACTGCAGGTTACCTGTCTGCACTTACAACCAGGAGGCACGGTGACACCTACAGAGACGGGTTATCTAAGAGACCCTATAAACAGGCTCAAGTCACCAGTCATACGGGTTTTGTCCAATCCTATATGGGGGACAGAAAGAACGAAACACCACATCTGTGAGACCCTTATGTGAAGCCATAGGCAGTAAGGGACTACACCACCGCAGCGCAAGGGAAGACTACTGATTTCCACCTGGACAAAAGGACTCTGGACTTGCCTCCAAACCGGCCGGACTCTGCCTGCCCTGTGGTCTGGTGCTCTGCACTGTGGATGCTGAAGTCTTCAGTAAAGGTAAAGAGACTGCAACCTTGTGTCCTCGTCCTTCAGTGCGCCATTCACCATTCACCATCTACCTACTGGGAAGCCCTGGGGACATACTTCACCTGTAGGAAGGTATACCATCTAGCTGCCATAACATCACCCCGCCGGACCCCTTAAAGCAGCGTCGGTCGCCCTGACCGAATACC
Organism: Ranitomeya imitator; assembly: GCF_032444005.1. NCBI lineage: Eukaryota > Metazoa > Chordata > Amphibia > Anura > Dendrobatidae > Ranitomeya > Ranitomeya imitator. Next base: position 35,051,791 of record NC_091290.1, read on the forward strand.
ACAGGTGGCGTCATGAACACAAACTATATCCCATTATAGACCTTTCCCTTTTATACGGACGTCCCAGGGCCACGGACCGGGTCAGCCACCGTGACATCCCCCTGTGAACTGCAGGACCCGGTACCGAGTACCCCACGGCCCCTGGGGGTGCCCAATTTTAGAAAATCCTTATTTTTGCATTAAAATAATGTTTTGGATGTTCCATACAATTGAACATATTTGGGCAAAATCAAGATATATGTTGTCATTTTCTGTATGCACATTAAACAGGACTAGTCCGTGAAGGTGTCTTCTCACCAAGGATAGTCCGGTCATAGATGCTGAGTGACGTTCACAGCACTGCCAATATCTTTTCCGCAGTCCAGTGGACCTTGAAAGAATGAGAAGCAGGGGTGCTCCATGTGTGAAATCGGTGGGGTAAAACGGAAAATAAATACTCCAAGGACCTGCTCACCTGGTAAGGTTGTGGAAATTGCAAGCACACCACTGAATAGCGCATGATGGACTTTTGGACATGGCTGCTGCTCAACCTACTGAACCTGACCAAGACAGGCACGTAAATTCATGAAAATAAAAATATAAAAGGAAAACTCTGAGTTTGTTAGTGCTGCCAAGAGGAAACAGGGTGACCAGGAGATTAAAATATTTTTTGCGCATGCTTGTGACATCTTTGCTGCCTAGGCATGCGCACAGGTTTCCGGTACATGTGCATTACGCCGATAAAGCCTGAGACAATACACCTGGCTTCATTGTACATGCCCCAGGCAGAAAAGACATGACACACATTGTTGACATTAAAAGGACTTATGAGAAGTCATGGGCAGTGCAAAGAACAAGAAGGAGCATGATTTGAGCAACTAAGGCTGGACTAGTCTGTTTGAGTAGGCGCTCCACCGGACTAGTCCTTCTTCATTTGCATACAACGAGCGGCACCATAACTAACTTGATTTTTCACAAATATGTTAAAAAGAAAATTATTTTAATGCAGGAATAAGGCTCTAAAACCTAATGATGGTGGTTTAAACGTATTTTAAATCCTGGCAGGGTCCATTTAAAAAATCAGACAATGACTTATAGGGTATCTACCTTCAACAAGTGGCACTACAGAGACAGGGACAGGCGAGGTCAGCTGGTTTGACTTTCCTTCCTTGTAGGAAACCAGGACTGAGACTCTTGGCTGGTTACTCTCTTTTTTGTTTAGATTGCAAATGGGCAGTAGAATGGGACTAACATGAGCTGAAGGCACGTTGTCTCCTTTTCGCGAGTGTCATAATAGCCACAGGGGCTGCTTCTATGGTACATATGCAGTAATATTCTAAAAATAGACATTGAGCATCATGTACAAACACTGACTTAGCCTCAGGTGATCATGGGTTAACTCTACAGGCCACGAATGTTTTAAAATGCAGGTATCTGAGAGCTTCATGCCTGATAATTTCTTTTTTTTTCCTGGGGGAAAGAAATGCATGGAGATAATCTAATGGAACTATCTGATACTATGTGCAGAAGTGTGTGAGTAGAGATACATTTTCAGATAAGTTCCTCGTCTTCAAAGGGAAGTTATCTTAAGTGTTAGCCTCACCTGGCTAGATGGACAAGCTAATCACAAGTCAGGGTGAAAACATGGAGCAAGGGCCTGATCAATGGACAATGCAGGACTGCAAGTCATAGGAACCACAGGAGATGATTGCAGTGTATAAAGGTACCGTCACACTAGACGATATCGCTAGCGATCCGTGACGTTGCAGCGTCCTGGCTAGCGATATCGTCCAGTGTGACAGGCAGCAGCGATCAGGCCCCTGCTGTGATATCGCTGGTCGGGGAAGAAAGTCCAGAACTTTGTTTCGTCGCTGGCTCTCCCGCTGACATCGCTGAATCGGTGTGTGTGACACCGATTCAGCGATGTCTTCGCTGGTAACCAGGGTAAACATCGGGTTACTAAGCGCAGGGCCGCTCTTAGTAACCCGATGTTTACCCTGGTTACCATCGTTAAAGTAAAAAAACAACCACTACATACTTACCTACCGCTGTCTGTCCTCGGCGCTCTGCTTCTCTGCTCTGGCTGTGAGCGCCGGGCAGCCGGAAAGCAGAGCGGTGACGTCACCGCTCTGCTTTCCGGCCGCTGTGCTCACAGCCAGAGCAGAGAAGCACAGCGCCGAGGACAGACAGCGGTAGGTAAGTATGTAGTGGTTGTTTTTTTACTTTAACGATGGTAACCAGGGTAAACGTCGGGTTACTAAGAGCGGCCCTGCGGTCAGTAACCCGATGTTTACCCTGGTTACCGGCATCGTTGGTCGCTGGAGAGCTGTCTGTGTGACAGCTTTCCAGCGACCAAACAGCGACGCTGCAGCGATCCGGATCGTTGTCGGTATCGCTGCAGCGTCGCTTAGTGTGACGGTACCTTAAGAAATGTTATCTCAGCAAACAGGGAAGTAGAAGATGAGTTAATCAGAAGGTAGTAAATGGTGAGTTAACCTGCAGGACCAAATGTGGGCTGTGCTATGTACTACTATGTGGGCTGTGCTATATACTACTATATGGGCTGTGCTATATACTACTATGTGGGATGTGCTGTATACTACTATGTGGGCTGTGCTATATACTACTGTGTGGGCTGTGCTGTGTACTACTATGTGGGCTGTGCTATATACTACTATATGGGCTGTGCTATATACTACTATGTGGGATGTGCTGTATACTACTATGTGGGCTGTGCTATATACTACTGTGTGGGCTGTGCTATATACTACTGTGTGGGCTGTGCTATATACTACTATGTGGGCTGTGCTGTATACTACTGTGGGCTGTGCTATATACTACTATGTGGGCTGTTCTATATACTACTATGTGGGCTGTGCTATATACTACTATGTGGGATGTGCTATATACTACTATGTGGGATGTGCTGTATACTACAATGTGGGCTGTGCTGTATACTACTGTGTGGGCTGTGCTGTATACTACTGTGTGGGCTGTGCTATATACTACTATGTGGGCTGTGCTGTATACTACTATGTGGGCTGTGTTATATACTACATGGCTGTGCTGTATACTACTGTGTGGGCTGTGCTGTATACTACTGTGTGGGCTGTGCTATATACTATTATGTGGGCTGTGTTATATACTACTATGTGGGCTGTGCTATATACTACGTGGCTGCGCTGTATACTACATGGCTGTGCTATATACTACGTGGCTGCGCTATATACTACGTGGCTGTGCTATATACTATGTGGCTGTGCTATATACTATGTTGGCTGTGTTATATACTATGTGGACTGTGTTATATACTATGTGGGCTGTGTTATATACTACCTGGGCTGTTTTATATACTACATGGGCTGTTTTATATACTACTATGTGGGCTGTGCTATATACTATGTAGCTGTGCTATATACTACATGGGCTGTTTTATATGCTACTATGTGGGCTGTGTTATATACTACTATGTGGGCTGTGCTATATACTATGTGTAATGTGTGCTGCGTTATATACTACATGGCTGTGCTATATACTATGTGGGCTGTGTTATATAGTACATGGGCTGTGTTATACTATGCGGGCTGTGCTATATACTATGCAGGCTGTGCTATATACTATGTGGGCTGTGCTATATACTGTGGGGGGTATATTATATTCTATGGGGGAGGCCGTGTTATATACTATGTGGCTGTATTATATACACTATTATGGGGGTATATTATATTCTATGGGGGAAGCTGTGTTATATACTATGGGGGGTACATTATACTCTATGGGGGAGTCTGTGTTATGTACTATGGGGGGCTGCATTATATTCTATGGGGGGCTACATTATATATTAAGGGGAAGTGGGCTGTATTATATTCTATGAGGGGCTGTATTAGATTTTATGAGGGATGATTGCATCATACTCTTTGATGCGGCTACATTTATATTCTATGGGGAGGTGGGCTGTATTCTATTCTATTCGGGGCTACATTATATTCTATGGGGGCTGTATTATATTTATATTCTATGAGGGGTGATTGCATCATACTCTATGAGGGGGCTACATTATACTATGAGGGAGTCTGCATTATATTCTATGGGGGTTACATTATACTCTGGGGTGGCTGCATTATACTCTGTGGTGGCTGCATTATACTCTGTAGGGTGGTGGCTGCATTATACTGTATGTGGGCTGCATTATACTGTATCAAGGATTATGGGGAATACGTTATACTATATAAAGAACTATGGGGTGCATTATACTATGGGAAGTTAATTGTACTACATGGATGACTATGGCAGTGCATTATACTATATGGAGCACTATGAGGAGTGTATTATGCTATATGGAAGACTATGAGCAGTGTATTATACTATGTGGAGGACTGAGCAATGTATTTTAATATATGGAGGACTATAGGGAGTGTGTTATACTATATGGAGGACTGTGGTGCACATTATAATATATGGAGGACTATGGGGTGTATTATACTAAACAAGTAAAATGCTGAATATTCAGATTGTTTTTGCCAGGACAGAAATCCTTGTTCTCAGCAGCACATCGCCGGTGTAAATTGTAGATGTGCTGCTGATAACATGATACTGTATGGTGATCTGTTAGTGATCTATTAGTGATCGATCTGTTCCCATCATTCTTTCTCAGACGGTGGAAAGAGGCCGGGAAACAAGCGAACGACTTCAGTATTTCGATCAAACTCATTTAATGGCCTGAACTCAGCTCATATAAATACAACCGAAATGCATCTGTGTGATGTGCAATATGTTAGCATTTGGGGCCCCATTTTAAACTTTGCCTAGGGCCCCACGTTGACTAAAACCGGCCCTGGACACCGGAGTCCATGGTTGTGTGGGAACTGCAGGTCCCGCAACCAAATCCGGAGGGCAGGGGACTGCAGGTCTTCTCGCCCATCACAACATCTGAAGGCACAGCAGCAATTGAGAGCCCGGAGCCACCACGAAGGAGTGACAGCTGTAATAGGCTCAAGCTGCCTGCCATACAGACAAGGACTAAAGGACAAGAAGGAGCCGAGGACTGAGCAAAGCTTTAGGCAGCAAGGACCTCAAAATACAGTGCAATAGGGAGGCCTACTCTGATCTCAGCTGGTTAGGTGGATCCCAAATTGCTTCCAGGCTGCCCGGATCTCCATTACCATCTGTAATCAGTGCCATGGACTACACCACAAACTGTCAGTAAAAGTGTGGAAACTGCACTCTGCTGTGTCCTCAGAGTTGTTTACTGCACTACAATCATCACTACTATCTTTCACATCATAAGTGCCCTGGGACTTGGCTCTACCTGTGGAGAGCTGTACCAAATCTGCTGCATAACCATCAGCCCCAGCAGTCTCTTTAAGCAGCGTCAGCTATCCCTTGCCGAATACCACAGGTGGTGTCATGAACGATCCCCCGTAAACTTTATTTTCCCCTTTATTTCACTTTTATTGGACGCCCAGAGCCAAGCTGCGGTGACACATGTCCCTTAAGAACTATCTGACACGGCTCGACTGCCCCACGTCCACTTACAGCAAACGAATGGTTAACTAGCTGGTCTTGCGAAGCAGTAGATGCTAGCTGGAGAAACCAAAGAAGTCTGCAGAGATAACAGCAACAGAAGAAACTGGATGTTGTAAAAATCTAACCACAAGGCATCTCAAAACAGTACTGTCTTATTACTCAGACAGAAGGGTGAGTCCCACTGGTCCTTAAAATGCCCAGGGAGATGATGTCCCTGGGACAGGTTGAACAGTTTGTAAAGCCCAGTGTGGAGCACAGCAAAGCGCAGTGGCCATAGGGGAAGGGAGTGGAGCCCAGCCCAGAAGCCAAGATAGATGCCCAACAATAACAAAATGCCCTTTTGTTTAAATCAGTGTGAAAATTGGCAAATTAATTTTTGTACTTTTAATACAAACATGGAAGAAAATAAATACATTGCCACAAAACCTTTAAAGAATTGGTCGTTTTCCGAAGATTGCTTCCATTTAAAGGGACAAGATTCTTACATACTGCCTGATCAGTTTAGGTTTCAGTTTTCTTCTCATGGCTTGTTTGCCCTGATCCATAATGCCATGACCAAATTTTCACCTAAACATAGCAATTGATGTGAGATTAATATACAGCACTATGAAAAGTGCGCCCTTCTCCTCTTTCTAGGTCCTGTGATCCGCCGAGATGATTGGCTGGGTTCTGGCAGCCAGTTCCAGGAGGGTCAGCTGCTTCTATATATTTTAGTACAGGCAGGGAGTGAATATCTGAGTGCTGGCAGCACTAGATTCCAGTAGAGCCTTTGCTCGCCGACTTATACACATGTATGTTGACAGGTCATCCCTACATGCGAGGACATAACTCATTAAAAAACTATTTGAGATATTTTGTTGAGTTGATCCCACGACTTGATTAAACGCATGCTATTTAAAGAGCCACAATCCCTCGGACCGACCCGGCATCAAGAGCTGTTTTGTATCATAAATTCTTGCAGGCGAGGTCCACATTTATATTTTCCTTTCGGACGTGCAGAAATGACAACAGGCATGAAGATTTTTAATTTAATTTTTTTTTCTTGCCTTTCAGGTTTCAGCAATGTCAGATTAGACACAGTCCATTTGCACATGATGACGGAATTTGAGATATCTGTGTGAACATTCCCCGATTTACCAGGGAATAATATTCCTATTATTTCCCTCTAACCGCATATCCAATCATCCATCTCATAACAGAAATCTAAGGATTAGGTGAAACCGATCACAATTCTGGCTAAATCCTGGTGTTTTAATCCTTATAACATTTTTTTTTTTTTACAGGTCATGATACTTGTGACATTGATCTTGTTTCACTCAATCAAGAGATTAGCATTTTGCCATCATGACTACTTAAACACTCTACGGCTTGATGTTCCCTTCTTCTAGTCTCAGGTCACTACATGCTATGGCTTGTTCCCTAGTATAAAATTACTTGCTTTGGCAGATTATATCCCTAGTTATCTAGCAAGGCTCATTAAAGGGTCAAACATTGACTAATAATGATACCCATGTCAAGAACAGGAGTCATAACCTTCAACTAAGAGACCATGACCAGAACTAAGTGACCATAGGAAATGAAGTGCATAAATAAAGCTATAGACAAAAATCGCAAGCTTTTGTGACTCTGAAGCTTGCCATATCTAAGGTTCTAGCGAGCTTCAGTGTCCTTCACACTGATATCACCATGGGATAGGACAGCAGCTGGGATAGGCCAGCAGTATGACCAATCTGTCAATCTTCAGGAGCACACAGCTCCCCTGGCAAACAAGGAGCCGGAAGGCAGAGGAGTAGTGTGCTCCTGAGGACAAAAGATGGAGTTTGGTGGAAACATTGGAATCACAATTGGAACAGACACCTCCTTTCAAAGTCAAAACAGACATGAATGTCCAAAGTTCAAGAGGTAATATATCAGTGATCACTTATTGCTCATTGCCCAAAGAAATGTAGAATAAATACTTGCATATAAAATGTATGAAGCCTTTATTTTGCGAGGTGAATTTAAAGGGGTTAGAAAATTGGTTGTGTTCTTTAGTCCATGGGGAGCATCTGAACTACAGCTTACCCCCTAAATTGAACCACATTTTAGTAGCAGGTTATCTAGTGTTTGTTCTCTTATACATTTAAAGAATTACAAAAAAATATATTTTTAGAGAAGCAACAACACTGACAATGATATGCCACAAATAATTAAAAAAAAATCTTAAAGGAAACCAAAAGAGGAACATCGTCAAGAAAAAATAGGGAGTGGTAGCTGCAATGAAATTGTTCAATTATAAAGAGAAGGAAAAATGGTCAGGCAGCCTAAAAAAGCTTCACAATACAAGTATAAATATCAGCTATAGAGGGGCTTTCATAATAAACTGAAGAGTAACTAAACTTTTTAATTTAACCTATTGATCAGCCTTTACAAAAAAATCTGAATTATTGTTATATGTGCCATTATTTTATTTTCCTTTTTTTTCTCCCAAACTCCATGCTGATGTGGATGTTTTAACTTCCTAGTTCATGCACTTTTAGCAGCTGCTTTGGATTGCTGCTCTGTTAGCAAACACTCTCCCTTGTGAGTTTCTCTGCTCCCCTGCCACATGCTCAGACAGAGAGAGTGTTTGGAAATAGGTGTCTGAGCAGGGATTCTCGCTAGTACTTCAGTTCAAAACAGCTACTAAAGTGCATGAACTAAGCAGCTAAAATAGCAAAAAAGAAGCAAAATAGCGTAATGGAGTGTATTATAAAGATGTATAAATTTGAAAAAGGCTGAACAATAATTACATTTAAAAAAAAAGTGATTTTTTTAAGTAAATTATTTGTCTTGAAAATATACCTCTAATTACATCTCATAGAATACTAATAGACAGGGGCCTAGCGATTGCAGTTGCAAATGCTGCTACCACGACAGGGTCCACGTGGGAGGGGGGCCTGTCAACACCAGTTTCAATTTCACCTGGATGCGTGCCTCAGATGCACATTCAGCTGAGATGAATTGTGGCACAGAGACTTGCTGGTTCCCTGCACTGTAATACACGCTGCCAGACAAAGGATGGCAGGACATGTTGGCTTAACTGTGAAGGGCGGCATGTGACATTGATGTCATGGGTTGCCTGTGTCGGCACGCTGAAGTCAGCTGCGGGGTTTTACACTGACTATAGAAGAGGATGCCACACTTCGTAAAAGTAAAGGAAGGTGAGATAACTGTTTCTTTTTAAAATGTGTTTGAAAAGAACGGAAGGGGACCAGGATGGGGACATTATACTAGGAAGGGGCCCAGGAGGGAGGACATTGTTATAGGAAGGGGCCCAGGATAGGTGACATTATGCTAGGAAGGGGCCCAGGATGGAGGACATTGTTATAGGATGAAGCCCAGGACAGGCGACATTATACTAGGAAGGGGCCCAGGATGGAGGACATTGTTATAGGATGAAGCCCAGGACAGGGGACATTATACTAGGAAGGGGCCCAGGAGGGAGGACATTGTTATAGGATGAAGTCCAGGACAGGGTACATTATACTAGGAAGGGGCCCAAGATGGAGGACATTGTTATAGGATGAAGCCCAGGACAGGTGACATTATACTAGGAAGGGGCCCAGGATGGAGGACACTGTTATAGGATGGAGCCCAAGACAGGCGACATTATACTAGGAAGGGGCCCAGGATGGAGGACATTGTAATAGGATGAAGCCCAGGACAGGGGACATTATACTAGGAAGGGGCCCAGGAGGGAGGACATTGTTATAGGATGAAGCCCAGGACAGGGTACATTATACTAGGAAGGGGCCCAGGATGGAGGACATTGTTATAGGATGAAGCCCAGGACAGGGGACATTATACTAGGAAGGGACCCATGATGGATGACATTGTTATAGGATGAAGCCCAGGACAGGCGACATTATACTAGGAAGGGGCCCAGGATGGAGGACACTGTTATAGGATGGAGCCCAAGACTGGGGACATTATTGCTGGAAGGGGCAAGGATGGAGGAGATTATTATTGGAAGGATCCCAGGTTAGGAGACATTATTAAATAAAGGGCCAAGGAAGGGGACATTTTTACTTAATACCAGGAAGGGGCCCAGAATGGAGAACATTGTTATAGCATGGTGCCCAGGATGGGGGCATTATTATCAGAAAGGGGCCCCTGGATGGGGTACTTTATTACATGGGGGGCAAACACGCATGTCTTTATAGGATCTAGAATGCTACACGAGCCCCTATATCTAACCAACATGGGGGGGGGGAGGGCAAATCCAAATTTTGCATGGGGGCCCTTCGGACGCTAGTGTTGCCCCACTGCTAAAAGTATATCTGATGTTAGACTGATACTCGGCCATTCACAATGCATACAAATGTTATAACCAGTCTCCAGTTTAATAGGTCGACTAATAAACTAAACTTGGGCATCCTATAAAATGGAGACGAAAGAGCTGCTCCCATTGTCATGAGCTGTAATTGCAACACTGGATATATACTTGCTTCCTGGGTCACAAGACGGATACGTTGATTACAAGATTAGTCTGGCAAAGATCGAATGCCTGAGAGGTCTTGTTTGAGAAAATGAATTGATGGATAACCAATCCGCAGAGACAATCCGCAGAGATATTCATCTCATTGTTCAAGTGGAAATTGAAAAAACATGAGAAAGAAAAAGAAAAACAACAATAACAACAACCGCACAGCAATGAGATGACTAGCTGGTCATGCAGGAGCTAGAGTTCATACAGGATACTAAATATCATAAGATATCATTTAACTAGTGTGAATTATGGCATCAGCCAGGGCCGGACTGGCCATCTGGCAATTCTGGCAAATGCCAGAAAGGCCTGTCTGATTGTGGGCCACCTTGTCTGCTACATTAACAGAATCGGTGTTCTCAAAACACCCATACTGTTAAGAGTTGTGACGGAGGTATCATTAGAAATATTGCTAAATCTTGCTTTCCTCCATGCGGGGAGATATTATTAATATATCCCATCTGGTGCTTGGGGACGGCACAACATGGGCCTGTGTGATTTCAAATGCCAGGACTGAATTTCAGCCCCAGTCCGTACCTGGCATCAGCGTATCTCTGTAATTATTAGATTTTCTCCTAGAATGAACCATAGTTCTCTGCACCTGTGTATTCAGGCTATTCAGAAAATTGCTGCATTCTCATGTATACAATTTCACAGATATCTAAAAGCCTGAGCGGGAAGTAATGATCCCATGAACCTATTAATCTGCTGCAGAGAAACTTTGCTGACCATTGTTTTATTTTGTCTCATTTAATGATGAGCGAGTGTGCTCCTTGCTTGGGTTTTCTGAGTATGCTCGGGTGTGTTCTCCGAGTATCTTGGGTGTGCTCGTAGACTATGTTTGAGTCCCCGCAGCTGCATGATTTGTGGCTGCTAGGCAGCCTGAATACATGTGGGGAGTCCCTAACAAACAAGGCAACCCCCACACGTATTCAGGCTGTCTAGCAGCCGCAAATCATACAGTTGCGGGGGACTCAAACATAATCTTTGAGCACACCCAAGATACTCTGAGAACACCCGAGCATGCTCAGAAAACCCAAGTACCAAACACACTCGCTCATCACTAGTCCCATTACCTGCCAAAAAGCTGAAAACTCAGGGATCTCTAGTACCATCCATGGGTTACTATAGAAGAAGTTTCTCAGTTCACTATTACCTAAACATGGCCTAATGCAATTCAAATAAATAGAGGTGAGCTGCACTATTAGCCCCAACCCATGGATAAGAGTGGGAATGGAGCCGATGTATAGTGTGGAAGATAGAGAAAGAGAATGTACAACCTGTTATTCCCTCTTCACCAGTTTGGCCGTGTATAAAATGGACATTGTTTTTAAGGACTGATTGAAGAGGTGAACGGGAGCGGGATTACACTAAGTGCATCGGAAAGGAAGATGAAACAAGCAGATCCAGGCAGGTGTCACACCCACCAATGACGCTCAATTTCCTGTAGCTGACCCCGATGTGGAACAGGTGGCCCACTCACGCAACTACCACTGTGGGCCAGTTTACAAGTGGCGTAGTTCACAGAATTCAAACATTGTAGTGAAGAAATCGGGGAACCTAATACGTGTAATGAGGACAAGATGGCAGACGACATTGCAAATTCCGAGATGATCGACAGCAGTGCGGGTCCCAAGATGGCGGCGACCTGTGGTCTGAGTTCAGTCCATCATGGGTGTCAACGATGTCTGAAGACACAAAGACGATGTGCCCAGACCACCAGAGTCATAACCTCAAAGATGTGGTGTGCCATAGCCAAGGTCCGACCTAGAAAAGGTGGAGCTTCGCGGACGGGAGCACGATCCAGCAAGAGAGGAGGCCAATCGGGTGAGAAACGCCAAGTGAAGGAAGGCGGTCCATCAGGTGAGAAACGCTGAGTGATGTAGGAGTGTCTAGACACGGAGTCACTGGGAGTGTCTATCAGTGGTGGTCGCATCACTACTATGGCCGTGTATAAAATGGACATTGTTTATAAGGACTGGTCTGGCTTATTGATCGAAAAGGTAAAAGGGAGCGGGATTGCACTGGATGGAAGCAGCAGATCCAAGTACAGTGTCACACACACCCACCAACGACACTTCTGTAACTGGCCCCCGTTGTGGAACAGGCGGCCCACTCACACGACCACCGCAGGGGGCCAGTTTACGAGTTCATGCCACCGAATAGCCTCTGTGTAAACACTTGGAAATGTACCTTCCCAAATCATCCAAAATATTAACTGAGGCAACTTTGTAAATATTCTTGGCTGCAATAAAAGCAACCTTTTGTTTAATCTACTGCTTTTATGCAAAACTATGTGTCACCATGGCTACAGACTACAAACAAACTCTGTGTAGTCTGATTCTGCAGTCATCCATCCATCCTTCCATCTGCCCCCTAATTTGTGCTACTTACGAGATACTTGTTTATTATGAGTCAGATGGAAGAGGGGATCAGACCTAACAGGGATCATTTGTAGTTCTGCCATGAAGACACATTAGTTTGCATAGAACCTGTAGATATGTAGAACTATAGGATTTGGTTACAGAATTTTTTTCAATTTTTTTTTTATTTTTGAAGCAATGAAACTAAGCGTATGGCAGACACTAGATATTATATAGTTTCACGGACGGACGGTACACACGGGACGGTATAAATTTATACACTCTTTTTTTTTTTAAACACTTTTAATAAGTATGTACAATAAAGGTTCTCCAGTTAGAGACTTGTATGCTCCTCGCAAGAAACCTGTCAGAAAAAAATTGATGGCACTTTTGCAGAGTTTGACGGGTGAGCATAGCCATGTCCATCCCGCCTTGGCTATTCCACAGCTGCACCCAATCTGCTGGCGCTTCTTAAAACTGTCAAAGTCACCTGATTTTTGTCCAACTCTGCTTTTCAAAGTGTTATATGCAGGGTTAAAAGCTTTGATGAATTTCCCCCCCAAAAGTCGCAAAACCACAACTTGACCAAAAAGTTTTTGAACATTTCAAGCTAGGGAAAAAAAAACGTCGTTCTCCACTTTTTAGGCGCAGACGTCTTCTCCATTGTAGTTTCAAAGTGCAAGAAGTATCCTTTCCCGAAATGATCACATTGACTCATCGAGGCGTTTCCGAACAGTGGGGCTCTGGTCCCTGGAAGACGTGTCTAAACAAATCTGTTTGTCTTGAGCGATAGCTGGAAATATCGGTATGCTTAGTATGCTCAGAATATAATGTATCACACCGCTGGGTGTTGCTTTGACAGTTTATACTGCAATGAATTAATTTTCATTATCGGGTATTTGTAAGAAGGAAATAATGTGTGAAAAAGTAGTTTAGGTTAAGGGGCGGACCGCCATTGACTTAACTGATTGTGACTCACACGGTGTAAAGCCTTGACATATATCCTGGGCTGAATCAAAGTTTCCACGAAAAGTTATGCTTAAAATGTACTTACAAAATGAGAAACATAAAGAATTACAATCACTTTCAGATGTGGCATAAAGGTTTGAATTACGGTATATATTTAAAAAAAAAGGGGTTGTTTTTTAAAGGGGAAGTCCCTATGAGAAGTACAGAAACTGTCATCTGTAGAGCAAGCGGTGAACATATGCACATTTGTAAGGACGCCAAGAAAAAAAACATTAAGTGTTGCAAGGCAAAAAAAAATACTTTTTTTTTTTTTACTAAGTCTGAAAACCATATGTCTTTCGGAATGGTTTAATTTGAGCACATGCTCAACGAAGCTCGATTCAGCTCCATTATTGCACTGTGCATAGGCAGGAAACCACCGTCCGGAACACCCTGCTTTACTGTTCATGCGCTGGAACTTGAAGACATCAGCACACAATTGCACATCATCAATCAAGACAACAACAAAAAAATCGGCATGCGTACGACATGACTCTTCCTCAGAGCGTCCCCCAACTGTTTCACCCCAAGGAAGTTTACATTCAGTTCTTGTAAAGATTAAATTGCCTGTTACAAAATCTTACAATTACAAATAAGTTCGGACACTTTCAGTGGTTTCCAGGACATATGTAAAATTTGCAAGATTGTAATGTGAAAAATATGCCAAAAAATACTATTAAAAAAAACCTGATTTAAACGCCAGATCATTTTTTTGATGATAGCTTCCCTTTAACATCTATAGGATTTCAGAATTCCAAATTTGAGGAACTCAACGCATGTGATCCGTGCGTAAGACTGGTGATTAATCATCGTCATAACTCATGTGCATGATCTGGTAAAATAATCAGGGAAAAAGTATCAGCAGGGGTGTAGTGATCGCAGTCGCAGAGGGTGCGACCATGACCGGGCTCGTGATGGACGCCAGCGCATATTTCAGCTGGATGTGCGTCTGAGGACAAATATTCCGCTGAAATGTATTGTGGGGCAGAGACCTGCCGGGTCCGTGCATCTCTAAATAAACTGCAGCCATTTAGCCGGCAGCTAATGTCGGCATGCAAGTACTGGCGGCGCATGGCAGTGACATCATTTGCTGTACATCAGGGGTGTCACACTGCATTCCTCGAGGGCCGCAAACCATGTGTGTTTTCAAGATCTCCTTAGCTTTGCACAAGGTGCTGTAATCATTATGTGTGTAGGTGATTAAATTATCACCTGTGCAATACAAGGAAATCCTGAAAACATGACCTGTTTGCGGCCCTTGAGGAATGCAGTTTGACACCCCTGCTGTACATCGCTTGCACGCTGATGTCAGCTGCCAGCTTCTACACTACAGAAGAGGACACTGAGTGGCCTGGGAGCGGGGGTAGAGGCGTAGAATAGTTCATTTTTGTATGTGATAAAGAAGTGAGGTAGAATGGGGGACATATATACCAGGATGGGGGGGACATATACCAGGATGGGGGGACATATATACCAGCATAGTAGGACATACAGTATATACCAGTATGGGAGATATATACCAGGAAGGGTCCCAGGATGGTGGGACATATATACCAGGATGGGGGAACATATATACCAGGATGGGAGATAAATACTAGGATGAGGGGTATATATACCAGGATGGGGAACATATATACCAGGATGATGGGACATATATACCAGGATGGGAGATAAATACCAGGAAAGGTCCCAGGATGGGGGACATATATACCAGGATGAGGGGCATATATACCAGGATGGGGGGACATATATACCAGGATGAGGGGCATATATACCAGGATGAGGGAACATATATATCAGGATAGGGAGACATATATACCAGGATGGGAGATATATACTAAAAGGGTCCCAGGATGGGGGGATCTATATGCCAGGATGGGGAACATATATACCAGGATAGGTGACATATATACCTGGAGAGGGGCCAGGATGGGTGACATATATACCAGGATAGGTGACATATATACCTGGAGAGGGGCCAGGATGGGTGACATATATACCAGGATAGGTGACCTATATACCAGGAGATGACCCAGGATGGGTGACATATATACCAGGAGATGGCCCAGGATGGGTGACATATATACCAGGAGAGGGCTCACGATGGGGGACATATATACCAGGATGGGGCCCAGGATGGGTGACATGTATACCAGGATAGGTGACATATATACCAGGAGAGGGCCCAGGATGGGTGACATATATACCAGGAGATGGCCCAGGATGGGGGACATATATACCAGGATAGGTGACATATATACCAGGAGAGGGCCCAGGATGGGTGACATATATACCAGGAGATGGCCCAGGATGGGGGACATATATACCAGGATAGGTGACATATATACCAGGAGAGGGCCCGGGATAGGTGACATATATACCAGGATGGGGCCCAGGATGGGTGACATATATACCAGGAGATGGCCCAGGATGGGTGACATATATACCAGGAGATGGCCCAGGATGGGGGACATATATACCAGGATAGGTGACATATATACCAGGAGATGGCCCAGGATGGGTGACCTATATACCAGGAGATGGCCCAGGATGGGTGACATATATACCAGGAGAAGGCCCAGGATGGGGGACATATATACAAGGATAGGTGACATATATACCAGGAGAGGGCCCAGGATGGGTGACATATATACCAGGATAGGTGACATATATACCAGGAGAGGGCCCAGGATGGGGGACATATATACCAGGAGAGGGCCCGGGATGGGGGACATATATACCAGGAGATGGCCCAGGATGGGTGACATATATACCAGGATAGGTGACATATATACCAGGAGAGGGCCCAGGATGGGTGACATATATACCAGGATAGGTGACATAAATACCAGGAGATGGCCCAGGATGGGTGACATATATACCAGGAGATGGCCCAGGATGGGTGACATATATACCAGGAGAAGGCCCAGGATGGGTGACATATATACCAGGAGAGGGCCCAGGATGGGTGACATATATACCAGGAGAGGGCCCAGGATGGGTGACATATATACCAGGAGATGGCCCAGGATGGGTGACATATATACCAGGAGAAGAGACAGGATGGGTGACATATATACCAGGAGAGGGCCCAGGATGGGTGACATATATACCAGGATAGGTGACATATATACCAGGAGAGGGCCCAGGATGGGGGACATATATACCAGGAGATGGCCCAGGATGGGTGACATATATACCAGGAGAGGGCCCAGGATGGGTGACATATATACCAGGAGAGGGCCCAGGATGGGTGACATATATACCAGGATAGGTGACATATATACCAGGAGAGGGCCCAGGATGGGGGACATATATACCAGGAGATGGCCCAGGATGGGTGACATATATACCAGGATAGGTGACATATATACCAGGAGAGGGCCCAGGATGGGTGACATATATACCAGGATAGGTGACATATATACCAGGAGATGGCCCAGGATGGGTGACATATATACCAGGAGAGGGCCCAGGATGGGTGACATATATACCAGGATAGGTGACATATATACCAGGAGAGGGCCCAGGATGGGTGACATATATACCAGGAGATGGCCCAGGATGGGTGACATATATACCAGGATAGGTGACATATATACCAGGAGAGGGCCCAGGATGGGTGACATATATACCAGGATAGGTGACATATATACCAGGAGATGGCCCAGGATGGGTGACATATATACCAGGAGATGGCCCAGGATGGGTGACCTATATACCAGGAGATGGCCCAGGATGGGTGACATATATACCAGGAGAAGGCCCAGGATGGGTGACATATATACCAGGAGAGGGCCCAGGATGGGGGACATATATACCAGGAGAAGGCCCAGGATGGGGGACATATATACCAGGAGAAGGCCCAGGATGGGGGACATATATACCAGGATAGGTGACATATATGCCAGGAGAGGGCCCAGGATGGGTGACATATATACCAGGAGAAGGCCCAGGATGGGGGACATATATACCAGGATAGGTGACATATATACCAGGAGAGGGCCCAGGATGGGTGACATATATACCAGGAGAAGGCCCAGGATGGGGGACATATATACCAGGAGAAGGCCCAGGATGGGGGACATATATACCAGGATAGGTGACATATATACCAGGAGAGGGCCCAGGATGGGGGACATATATACCAGGAGAGGGCCCAGGATGGGTGACATATATACCAGGAGAGGGCCCAGGATGGGTGACATATATACCAGGAGAAGGCCCAGGATGGGGGACATATATACCAGGATAGGTGACATATATACCAGGAGATGGCCCAGGATGGGGGACATATATACCAGGAGAGGGCCCAGGATGGGTGACATATATACCAGGAGAGGGCCCAGGATGGGTGACATATATACCAGGAGAAGGCCCAGGATGGGGGACATATATACCAGGAGAAGGCCCAGGATGGGGGACATATATACCAGGAGAAGGCCCAGGATGGGTGACATATATACCAGGATAGGTGACATATATACCAGGAGATGGCCCAGGATGGGGGACATATATACCAGGAGAGGGCCCAGGATGGGTGACATATATACCAGGAGAGGGCCCAGGATGGGTGACATATATACCAGGAGAAGGCCCAGGATGGGGGACATATATACCAGGAGAAGGCCCAGGATGGGGGACATATATACCAGGAGAAGGCCCAGGATGGGGGACATATATACCAGGATAGGTGACATATATACCAGGAGAGGGCCCAGGATGGGGGACATATATACCAGGAGATGGCCCAGGATGGGGGACATATATACCAGGATAGGTGACATATATACCAGGAGAGGGCCCAGGATGGGTGACATATATACCAGGATAGGTGACATATATACCAGGAGAGGGCCCAGGATGGGTGACATATATACCAGGAGAAGGCCCAGGATGGGGGACATATATACCAGGAGAAGGCCCAGGATGGGGGACATATATACCAGGAGAAGGCCCAGGATGGGGGACATATATACCAGGATAGGTGACATATATACCAGGAGAGGGCCCAGGATGGGGGACATATATACCAGGAGATGGCCCAGGATGGGGGACATATATACCAGGATAGGTGACATATATACCAGGAGAGGGCCCAGGATGGGTGACATATATACCAGGATAGGTGACATATATACCAGGAGAGGGCCCAGGATGGGTGACATATATACCAGGAGAAGGCCCAGGATGGGGGACATATTTACCAGGAGAAGGCCCAGGATGGGGGACATATATACCAGGATAGGTGACATATATACCAGGAGAGGGCCCAGGATGGGTGACATATATACCAGGAGAAGGCCCAGGATGGGTGACATATATACCAGGAGAGGGCCCGGGATGGGGGACATATATACCAGGAGAAGGCCCAGGATGGGGGACATATATACCAGGAGATGGCCCAGGATGGGGGACATATATACCAGGAGAAGGCCCAGGATGGGGGACATATATACCAGGATAGGTGACATATATACCAGGAGAGGGCCCAGGATGGGTGACATATATACCAGGAGAGGGCCCAGGATGGGGGACATATATACCAGGATAGGTGACATATATACCAGGAGAGGGCCCAGGATGGGTGACATATATACCAGGAGAGGGCCCGGGATGGGGGACATATATACCAGGATAGGTGACATATATACCAGGAGAGGGCCCAGGATGGGTGACATATATACCAGGAGAAGGCCCAGGATGGGGGACATATTTACCAGGAGAAGGCCCAGGATGGGGGACATATATACCAGGAGAAGGCCCAGGATGGGGGACATATATACCAGGATAAGTGACATATATACCAGGAGAGGGCCCAGGATGGGTGACATATATACCAGGAGAAGGCCCAGGATGGGTGACATATATACCAGGAGAGGGCCCAGGATGGGTGACATATATACCAGGAGAGGGCCCGGGATGGGGGACATATATACCAGGATAGGTGACATATATACCAGGAGAGGGCCCAGGATGGGTGACATATATACCAGGAGAAGGCCCAGGATGGGGGACATATTTACCAGGAGAAGGCCCAGGATGGGGGACATATATACCAGGAGAAGGCCCAGGATGGGGGACATATATACCAGGATAAGTGACATATATACCAGGAGAGGGCCCAGGATGGGTGACATATATACCAGGAGAAGGCCCAGGATGGGGGACATATATACCAGGATAGGTGACATATATACCAGGAGAGGGCCCAGGATGGGTGACATATATACCAGGATAGGTGACATATATACCAGGAGAGGGCCCAGGATGGGGGACATATATACCAGGATAGGTGACATATATACCAGGAGAGGGCCCAGGATGGGTGACATATATACCAGGAGAGGGCCCGGGATGGGGGACATATATACCAGGATAGGTGACATATATACCAGGAGAGGGCCCAGGATGGGTGACATATATACCAGGAGAAGGCCCAGGATGGGGGACATATATACCAGGAGAAGGCCCAGGATGGGGGACATATATACCAGGATAGGTGACATATATACCAGGAGAGGGCCCAGGATGGGGGACATATATACCAGGAGAAGGCCCAGGATGGGGGACATATATACCAGGAGAGGGCCCGGGATGGGGGACATATATACCAGGATAGGTGACATATATACCAGGAGAGGGCCCAGGATGGGGGACATATATACCAGGAGAGGGCCCGGGATGGGGGACATATATACCAGGAGATGGCCCAGGATGGGTGACATATATACCAGGATAGGTGACATATATACCAGGAGAGGGCCCAGGATGGGTGACATATATACCAGGATAGGTGACATAAATACCAGGAGATGGCCCAGGATGGGTGACATATATACCAGGAGATGGCCCAGGATGGGTGACATATATACCAGGAGAAGGCCCAGGATGGGTGACATATATACCAGGAGAGGGCCCAGGATGGGTGACATATATACCAGGAGATGGCCCAGGATGGGTGACATATATACCAGGAGAAGGCCCAGGATGGGTGACATATATACCAGGAGAGGGCCCAGGATGGGTGACATATATACCAGGATAGGTGACATATATACCAGGAGAGGGCCCAGGATGGGGGACATATATACCAGGAGATGGCCCAGGATGGGTGACATATATACCAGGAGAGGGCCCAGGATGGGTGACATATATACCAGGAGAGGGCCCAGGATGGGTGACATATATACCAGGATAGGTGACATATATACCAGGAGAGGGCCCAGGATGGGGGACATATATACCAGGAGATGGCCCAGGATGGGTGACATATATACCAGGATAGGTGACATATATACCAGGAGAGGGCCCAGGATGGGTGACATATATACCAGGATAGGTGACATATATACCAGGAGATGGCCCAGGATGGGTGACATATATACCAGGAGAGGGCCCAGGATGGGTGACATATATACCAGGATAGGTGACATATATACCAGGAGAGGGCCCAGGATGGGTGACATATATACCAGGAGATGGCCCAGGATGGGTGACATATATACCAGGATAGGTGACATATATACCAGGAGAGGGCCCAGGATGGGGGACATATATACCTGGATCTGCCCCATCCACCTCCCCCCACAGCTCCTACCCAACATCCCCTCAGTCCCTATCCCTATTGCCTCTATACACTTGCTTTGGCAAAACTGATGTGTATTTGGTCCTGCCAATAAAGCTTCTTTGAATCTTGAATCTTGAATCTATACCAGGAGAGGGCCCAGGATGGGTGACATATATACCAGGATAGGTGACATATATACCAGGAG
This sequence comes from Ranitomeya imitator, assembly GCF_032444005.1. Lineage (NCBI taxonomy): Eukaryota > Metazoa > Chordata > Amphibia > Anura > Dendrobatidae > Ranitomeya > Ranitomeya imitator. Next base: position 35,072,949 of record NC_091290.1, read on the forward strand.
AGGGCCCAGGATGGGTGACATATATACCAGGATAGGTGACATAAATACCAGGAGATGGCCCAGGATGGGTGACATATATACCAGGAGATGGCCCAGGATGGGTGACATATATACCAGGAGAAGGCCCAGGATGGGTGACATATATACCAGGAGAGGGCCCAGGATGGGTGACATATATACCAGGAGAGGGCCCAGGATGGGTGACATATATACCAGGAGATGGCCCAGGATGGGTGACATATATACCAGGAGAAGGCCCAGGATGGGTGACATATATACCAGGAGAGGGCCCAGGATGGGTGACATATATACCAGGATAGGTGACATATATACCAGGAGAGGGCCCAGGATGGGGGACATATATACCAGGAGATGGCCCAGGATGGGTGACATATATACCAGGAGAGGGCCCAGGATGGGTGACATATATACCAGGAGAGGGCCCAGGATGGGTGACATATATACCAGGATAGGTGACATATATACCAGGAGAGGGCCCAGGATGGGGGACATATATACCAGGAGATGGCCCAGGATGGGTGACATATATACCAGGATAGGTGACATATATACCAGGAGAGGGCCCAGGATGGGTGACATATATACCAGGATAGGTGACATATATACCAGGAGATGGCCCAGGATGGGTGACATATATACCAGGAGAGGGCCCAGGATGGGTGACATATATACCAGGATAGGTGACATATATACCAGGAGAGGGCCCAGGATGGGTGACATATATACCAGGAGATGGCCCAGGATGGGTGACATATATACCAGGATAGGTGACATATATACCAGGAGAGGGCCCAGGATGGGTGACATATATACCAGGATAGGTGACATATATACCAGGAGATGGCCCAGGATGGGTGACATATATACCAGGAGATGGCCCAGGATGGGTGACCTATATACCAAGAGATGGCCCAGGATGGGTGACATATATACCAGGAGAAGGCCCAGGATGGGTGACACATATACCAGGAGAGGGCCCAGGATGGGGGACATATATACCAGGAGAAGGCCCAGGATGGGGGACATATATACCAGGAGAAGGCCCAGGATGGGGGACATATATACCAGGATAGGTGACATATATGCCAGGAGAGGGCCCAGGATGGGTGACATATATACCAGGAGAAGGCCCAGGATGGGGGACATATATACCAGGATAGGTGACATATATACCAGGAGAGGGCCCAGGATGGGTGACATATATACCAGGAGAAGGCCCAGGATGGGGGACATATATACCAGGAGAAGGCCCAGGATGGGGGACATATATACCAGGATAGGTGACATATATACCAGGAGAGGGCCCAGGATGGGGGACATATATACCAGGAGATGGCCCAGGATGGGGGACATATATACCAGGATAGGTGACATATATACCAGGAGAGGGCCCAGGATGGGTGACATATATACCAGGATAGGTGACATATATACCAGGAGAGGGCCCAGGATGGGTGACATATATACCAGGAGAAGGCCCAGGATGGGGGACATATATACCAGGAGAAGGCCCAGGATGGGGGACATATATACCAGGAGAAGGCCCAGGATGGGGGACATATATACCAGGATAGGTGACATATATACCAGGAGAGGGCCCAGGATGGGGGACATATATACCAGGAGATGGCCCAGGATGGGGGACATATATACCAGGATAGGTGACATATATACCAGGAGAGGGCCCAGGATGGGTGACATATATACCAGGATAGGTGACATATATACCAGGAGAGGGCCCAGGATGGGTGACATATATACCAGGAGAAGGCCCAGGATGGGGGACATATTTACCAGGAGAAGGCCCAGGATGGGGGACATATATACCAGGATAGGTGACATATATACCAGGAGAGGGCCCAGGATGGGTGACATATATACCAGGAGAAGGCCCAGGATGGGGGACATATATACCAGGATAGGTGACATATATACCAGGAGAGGGCCCAGGATGGGTGACATATATACCAGGATAGGTGACATATATACCAGGAGAGGGCCCAGGATGGGTGACATATATACCAGGAGAAGGCCCAGGATGGGGGACATATATACCAGGAGATGGCCCAGGATGGGGGACATATATACCAGGAGAAGGCCCAGGATGGGGGACATATATACCAGGATAGGTGACATATATACCAGGAGAGGGCCCAGGATGGGTGACATATATACCAGGAGAGGGCCCAGGATGGGGGACATATATACCAGGATAGGTGACATATATACCAGGAGAGGGCCCAGGATGGGTGACATATATACCAGGAGAGGGCCCGGGATGGGGGACATATATACCAGGATAGGTGACATATATACCAGGAGAGGGCCCAGGATGGGTGACATATATACCAGGAGAAGGCCCAGGATGGGGGACATATATACCAGGAGAAGGCCCAGGATGGGGGACATATATACCAGGATAGGTGACATATATACCAGGAGAGGGCCCAGGATGGGGGACATATATACCAGGAGAAGGCCCAGGATGGGGGACATATATACCAGGAGAGGGCCCGGGATGGGGGACATATATACCAGGATAGGTGACATATATACCAGGAGAGGGCCCAGGATGGGGGACATATATACCAGGATAGGTGACATATATACCAGGAGAGGGCCCAGGATGGGTGACATATATACCAGGAGAGGGCCCGGGATGGGGGACATATATACCAGGATAGGTGACATATATACCAGGAGAGGGCCCAGGATGGGTGACATATATACCAGGAGAAGGCCCAGGATGGGGGACATATATACCAGGAGAAGGCCCAGGATGGGGGACATATATACCAGGATAGGTGACATATATACCAGGAGAGGGCCCAGGATGGGTGACATATATACCAGGAGAAGGCCCAGGATGGGGGACATATATACCAGGAGATGGCCCAGGATGGGGGACATATATACCAGGATAGGTGACATATATACCAGGAGAGGGCCCAGGATGGGTGACATATATACCAGGATAGGTGACATATATACCAGGAGAGGGCCCAGGATGGGTGACATATATACCAGGAGAAGGCCCAGGATGGGGGACATATATACCAGGATAGGTGACATATATACCAGGAGATGGCCCAGGATGGGTGACATATATACCAGGAGAAGGCCCAGGATGGGGGACATATATACCAGGAGAAGGCCCAGGATGGGGGACATACAGTGCGGCAAAAAAGTATTTAGTCAGTCAGCAATAGTGCAAGTTCCACCACTTAAAAAGATGAGAGGCGTCTGTAATTTACATCATAGGTAGGCCTCAACTATGGGAGACAAACTGAGAAAAAAAAATCCAGAAAATCACATTGTCTGTTTTTTTATCATTTTATTTGCATATTATGGTGGAAAATAAGTATTTGGTCAGAAACAAACAATCAAGATTTCTGGCTCTCACAGACCTGTAACTTCTTCTTTAAGAGTCTCCTCTTTCCTCCACTCATTACCTGTAGTAATGGCACCTGATTAAACTTGTTATCAGTATAAAAAGACACCTGTGCACACCCTCAAACAGTCTGACTCCAAACTCCACTATGGTGAAGACCAAAGAGCTGTCAAAGGACACCAGAAACAAAATTGTAGCCCTGCACCAGGCTGGGAAGACTGAATCTGCAATAGCCAACCAGCTTGGAGTGAAGAAATCAACAGTGGGAGCAATAATTAGAAAATGGAAGACATACAAGACCACTGATAATCTCCCTTGATCTGGGGCTCCACGCAAAATCCCACCCCGTGGGGTCAGAATGATCACAAGAACGGTGAGCAAAAATCCCAGAACCATGCGGGGGGACCTAGTGAATGAACTGCAGAGAGCTGGGACCAATGTAACAAGGCCTACCATAAGTAACACACTACGCCACCATGGACTCAGATCCTGCAGTGCCAGACGTGTCCCACTGCTTAAGCCAGTAGATGTACGGGCCCGTCTGAAGTTTGCTAGAGAGCATTTGGATGATCCAGAGGAGTTTTGGGAGAATGTCCTATGGTCTGATGAAACCAAACTGGAACTGTTTGGTAGAAACACAACTTGTCGTGTTTGGAGGAAAAAGAATACTGAGTTGCATCCATCAAACACCATACCTACTGTAAAGCATGGTGGTGGAAACATCATGTTTTGGGGCTGTTTCTCTGCAAAGGGGCCAGGACGACTGATCCGGATACATGAAAGAATGAATGGGGCCATGTATCGTGAGATTTTGAGTGCAAACCTCCTTCCATCAGCAAGGGCATTGAAGATGAAACGTCGCTGGGTCTTTCAACATGACAATGATCCAAAGCACACCGCCAGGGCAACGAAGTAGTGGCTTCGTAAGAAGCATTTCAAGGTCCTGGAGTGGCCTAGCCAGTCTCCAGATCTCAACCCTATAGAAAACCTTTGGAGGGAGTTGAAAGTCTGTGTTGCCAAGCGAAAAACCAAAAACATCACTGCTCTAGAGGAGATCTGCATGGAGGAATGGGCCAACATACCAACAACAGTGTGTGGCAACCTTGTGAAGACTTACAGAAAACATTTGACCTCTGTCATTGCCAACAAAGGATATATTACAAAGTATTGAGATGAAATTTTGTTTCTGACCAAATACTTATTTTCCACCATAATATTCAAATAAAATGTTAAAAAACAGACAATGTGATTTTCTGGAATTTTTTTTCTCAGTTTGTCTCCCATAGTTGAGGTCTACCTATGATGTAAATTACAGACGCCTCTCATCTTTTTAAGTGGTGGAACTTGCACTATTGCTGACTGACTAAATACTTTTTTGCCCCACTGTATATACCAGGATAGGTGACATATATACCAGGAGAGGGCCCAGGATGGGTGACATATATACCAGGAGAAGGCCCAGGATGGGGGACATATATACCAGGAGATGGCCCAGGATGGGGGACACATATACCAGGATAGGTGACATATATACTGAGTGCCGGCTACTTCCCTCGTACCTGGAACCAAGGCCTCATCACACCCATCCACAAGAGTGGGGACAGGTATGACCCAGCTAACTACAGAGGCATATGCGTCAGCAGCAACCTGGGAAAACTGTTCAACAGTATCCTGAACAAGAGGATCCTCACCTTCCTCACCGAGCACAACGTCCTCAACAAGAGCCAAGCAGGGTTCATGCCGAACCACCGCACCACTGACCACATCTATACTCTGCACAGCCTCATTCAGAGACACGTCTACAATACAAAGAATGGGAAGATATACGCCTGCTTTGTGGACTTTAAAAAGGCTTTTGATTCAGTGTGGCACCCAGGCTTATTCCTGAAACTGCTGGAGAGTGGAATAGGAGGAAAGACCTACGATGTCATCAAAAGCTCCTACACCGAGAACAGCTGCAGCGTGAGTGTGAGCGGCAAAAGAACGGCTTTTTTCCAGCAGAGCCGCGGAGTAAGACAAGGCTGCAGCCTAAGCCCAACGCTCTTCAACATCTACATCAACGAGCTGGCTACCGCCCTGGAATCCTCCTCAGCACCAGGTCTCACCCTCCACGACGCCCAGGTGAAATTCCTGCTGTATGCAGATGACCTGCTGCTGCTGTCACCAACCGAGAAAGGCCTCCAGGACAACCTGAAAATCCTAGAGAAATTCAGCTCCACCTGGGCCCTACCGGTCAACCTAAAGAAAACCAACACCATGGTGTTCCAGAGGAGAAAGAGAAGATCAGACCAACACCCATCATTTATCCTCAACAACTGCGACCTCACAGGAACGGACAAATATACCTACCTGGGCCTAGAGATTCACCGGTCAGGGAACTTCAAACAAGCCATAGAGACCCTGAAAGACAAGGCCTGCAAAACCTTCTATGCCATCCGAAGGACACTCTACCATCTGAAGCCACCAGTGAGGGTCTGGCTAAAAATCTTCGACTCCATCATCGCCCCAATCCTCCTGTATGGCAGCGAAGTCTGGGGTCCTCACACCTACCCAGACTGGTCAAAGTGGGACTCCAGTCCAACAGAAATATTCCACCTGGAATTCTGCAAGCACCTTCTCCAGGTCCATCGGAGCACCTCCAACAGTGCTTGTCGGGCCGAGCTGGGCAGATTCCCTCTACACCTAACAGTTCTAAAGAGGGCGCTGTCATTCCGGGCTCACCTGCATAGGAGCAATCCAAGCTCCCACCACCATAAAGCCCTGATACATGAAGGTGAAACAGAAAAACCAGAACCCCCGGAACAGCCCAGCCAAACCCAACCGGAGCAGAACACCAATCACAACAACCTGACAAAAGCCGGAATTAGGAAGATGGCAGATGAAGGCCAGGAGAGGTATGTCAGTGACTGGAAGAATGATATCATCAGCTCACAGAAACTGACCATGTACTGGAGCCTACAGAGAGACTACAGACTGGCCCCATATCTGGAGAAACTCCCGGACCCCAGAGACCGCCAGATCCTGAGCCGATATAGACTCAGTGCCCACAGTCTGGCCATCGAATGTGGCCGACACAGGCAGAGCTACAAGCCCAGGGAGGAAAGACTGTGCCAACACTGTGATCAGGAGGCCATAGAGGACGAAACCCACTTCCTGCTACACTGCTCCAAATACTCAGCAGTGAGGGACACTCACTTCAGGAGACTCTCACATCTCTTCCCAGACTTCATCACCATGAAGGAGGAAGAGAAAACATATATCTTGCTGGGAGAAGAAGAGAGAGCGGTGGAGATAGCAGCGCGGTATGTGAGCGAATGTCATAGACTACGAGAAAGAGAACTATGATGCCATGGACTATAGCCCCCAACCTGGACCTGCCCCATCCACCTCCCCTATGCCATGGACTATAGCCCCCACCCTGGATCTGCCCCATCCATCTCCCCTATGCCATGGACTATAGCCCCCACCCTGGATCTGCCCCATCCACCTCCCCCCACAGCTCCTACCCAACATCCCCTCAGTCCCTATCCCTATTGCCTCTATACACTTGCTTTGGCAAAACTGATGTGTATTTGGTCCTGCCAATAAAGCTTCTTTGAATCTTGAATCTTGAATCTATACCAGGAGAGGGCCCAGGATGGGTGACATATATACCAGGATAGGTGACATATATACCAGGAGAGGGCCCAGGATGGGTGACATATATACCAGGAGAAGGCCCAGGATGGGGGACATATATACCAGGAGAAGGCCCAGGATGGGGGACATATATACCAGGATAGGTGACATATATACCAGGAGAGGGCCCAGGATGGGTGACATATATACCAGGAGAAGGCCCAGGATGGGGGACATATATACCAGGATAGGTGACATATATACCAGGAGAGGGCCCAGGATGGGTGACATATATACCAGGATAGGTGACATATATACCAGGAGAGGGCCCAGGATGGGTGACATATATACCAGGAGAAGGCCCAGGATGGGGGACATATATACCAGGAGATGGCCCAGGATGGGGGACATATATACCAGGAGAAGGCCCAGGATGGGGGACATATATACCAGGATAGGTGACATATATACCAGGAGAGGGCCCAGGATGGGTGACATATATACCAGGAGAGGGCCCAGGATGGGGGACATATATACCAGGATAGGTGACATATATACCAGGAGAGGGCCCAGGATGGGTGACATATATACCAGGAGAGGGCCCGGGATGGGGGACATATATACCAGGATAGGTGACATATATACCAGGAGAGGGCCCAGGATGGGGGACATATATACCAGGAGAGGGCCCGGGATGGGGGACATATATACCAGGAGATGGCCCAGGATGGGTGACATATATACCAGGATAGGTGACATATATACCAGGAGAGGGCCCAGGATGGGTGACATATATACCAGGATAGGTGACATAAATACCAGGAGATGGCCCAGGATGGGTGACATATATACCAGGAGATGGCCCAGGATGGGTGACATATATACCAGGAGAAGGCCCAGGATGGGTGACATATATACCAGGAGAGGGCCCAGGATGGGTGACATATATACCAGGAGATGGCCCAGGATGGGTGACATATATACCAGGAGAAGGCCCAGGATGGGTGACATATATACCAGGAGAGGGCCCAGGATGGGTGACATATATACCAGGATAGGTGACATATATACCAGGAGAGGGCCCAGGATGGGGGACATATATACCAGGAGATGGCCCAGGATGGGTGACATATATACCAGGAGAGGGCCCAGGATGGGTGACATATATACCAGGAGAGGGCCCAGGATGGGTGACATATATACCAGGATAGGTGACATATATACCAGGAGAGGGCCCAGGATGGGGGACATATATACCAGGAGATGGCCCAGGATGGGTGACATATATACCAGGATAGGTGACATATATACCAGGAGAGGGCCCAGGATGGGTGACATATATACCAGGATAGGTGACATATATACCAGGAGATGGCCCAGGATGGGTGACATATATACCAGGAGAGGGCCCAGGATGGGTGACATATATACCAGGATAGGTGACATATATACCAGGAGAGGGCCCAGGATGGGTGACATATATACCAGGAGATGGCCCAGGATGGGTGACATATATACCAGGATAGGTGACATATATACCAGGAGAGGGCCCAGGATGGGGGACATATATACCTGGATCTGCCCCATCCACCTCCCCCCACAGCTCCTACCCAACATCCCCTCAGTCCCTATCCCTATTGCCTCTATACACTTGCTTTGGCAAAACTGATGTGTATTTGGTCCTGCCAATAAAGCTTCTTTGAATCTTGAATCTTGAATCTATACCAGGAGAGGGCCCAGGATGGGTGACATATATACCAGGATAGGTGACATATATACCAGGAGAGGGCCCAGGATGGGTGACATATATACCAGGATAGGTGACATAAATACCAGGAGATGGCCCAGGATGGGTGACATATATACCAGGAGATGGCCCAGGATGGGTGACATATATACCAGGAGAAGGCCCAGGATGGGTGACATATATACCAGGAGAGGGCCCAGGATGGGTGACATATATACCAGGAGAGGGCCCAGGATGGGTGACATATATACCAGGAGATGGCCCAGGATGGGTGACATATATACCAGGAGAAGGCCCAGGATGGGTGACATATATACCAGGAGAGGGCCCAGGATGGGTGACATATATACCAGGATAGGTGACATATATACCAGGAGAGGGCCCAGGATGGGGGACATATATACCAGGAGATGGCCCAGGATGGGTGACATATATACCAGGAGAGGGCCCAGGATGGGTGACATATATACCAGGAGAGGGCCCAGGATGGGTGACATATATACCAGGATAGGTGACATATATACCAGGAGAGGGCCCAGGATGGGGGACATATATACCAGGATAGGTGACATATATACCAGGAGAGGGCCCAGGATGGGTGACATATATACCAGGATAGGTGACATATATACCAGGAGATGGCCCAGGATGGGTGACATATATACCAGGAGAGGGCCCAGGATGGGTGACATATATACCAGGATAGGTGACATATATACCAGGAGAGGGCCCAGGATGGGTGACATATATACCAGGAGATGGCCCAGGATGGGTGACATATATACCAGGATAGGTGACATATATACCAGGAGAGGGCCCAGGATGGGTGACATATATACCAGGATAGGTGACATATATACCAGGAGATGGCCCAGGATGGGTGACATATATACCAGGAGATGGCCCAGGATGGGTGACCTATATACCAAGAGATGGCCCAGGATGGGTGACATATATACCAGGAGAAGGCCCAGGATGGGTGACATATATACCAGGAGAGGGCCCAGGATGGGGGACATATATACCAGGAGAAGGCCCAGGATGGGGGACATATATACCAGGAGAAGGCCCAGGATGGGGGACATATATACCAGGATAGGTGACATATATGCCAGGAGAGGGCCCAGGATGGGTGACATATATACCAGGAGAAGGCCCAGGATGGGGGACATATATACCAGGATAGGTGACATATATACCAGGAGAGGGCCCAGGATGGGTGACATATATACCAGGAGAAGGCCCAGGATGGGGGACATATATACCAGGAGAAGGCCCAGGATGGGGGACATATATACCAGGATAGGTGACATATATACCAGGAGAGGGCCCAGGATGGGGGACATATATACCAGGAGATGGCCCAGGATGGGGGACATATATACCAGGATAGGTGACATATATACCAGGAGAGGGCCCAGGATGGGTGACATATATACCAGGATAGGTGACATATATACCAGGAGAGGGCCCAGGATGGGTGACATATATACCAGGAGAAGGCCCAGGATGGGGGACATATATACCAGGAGAAGGCCCAGGATGGGGGACATATATACCAGGAGAAGGCCCAGGATGGGGGACATATATACCAGGATAGGTGACATATATACCAGGAGAGGGCCCAGGATGGGGGACATATATACCAGGAGATGGCCCAGGATGGGGGACATATATACCAGGATAGGTGACATATATACCAGGAGAGGGCCCAGGATGGGTGACATATATACCAGGATAGGTGACATATATACCAGGAGAGGGCCCAGGATGGGTGACATATATACCAGGAGAAGGCCCAGGATGGGGGACATATTTACCAGGAGAAGGCCCAGGATGGGGGACATATATACCAGGATAGGTGACATATATACCAGGAGAGGGCCCAGGATGGGTGACATATATACCAGGAGAAGGCCCAGGATGGGGGACATATATACCAGGATAGGTGACATATATACCAGGAGAGGGCCCAGGATGGGTGACATATATACCAGGATAGGTGACATATATACCAGGAGAGGGCCCAGGATGGGTGACATATATACCAGGAGAAGGCCCAGGATGGGGGACATATATACCAGGAGATGGCCCAGGATGGGGGACATATATACCAGGAGAAGGCCCAGGATGGGGGACATATATACCAGGATAGGTGACATATATACCAGGAGAGGGCCCAGGATGGGTGACATATATACCAGGAGAGGGCCCAGGATGGGGGACATATATACCAGGATAGGTGACATATATACCAGGAGAGGGCCCAGGATGGGTGACATATATACCAGGAGAGGGCCCGGGATGGGGGACATATATACCAGGATAGGTGACATATATACCAGGAGAGGGCCCAGGATGGGTGACATATATACCAGGAGAAGGCCCAGGATGGGGGACATATATACCAGGAGAAGGCCCAGGATGGGGGACATATATACCAGGATAGGTGACATATATACCAGGAGAGGGCCCAGGATGGGGGACATATATACCAGGAGAAGGCCCAGGATGGGGGACATATATACCAGGAGAGGGCCCGGGATGGGGGACATATATACCAGGATAGGTGACATATATACCAGGAGAGGGCCCAGGATGGGGGACATATATACCAGGATAGGTGACATATATACCAGGAGAGGGCCCAGGATGGGTGACATATATACCAGGAGAGGGCCCGGGATGGGGGACATATATACCAGGATAGGTGACATATATACCAGGAGAGGGCCCAGGATGGGTGACATATATACCAGGAGAAGGCCCAGGATGGGGGACATATATACCAGGAGAAGGCCCAGGATGGGGGACATATATACCAGGATAGGTGACATATATACCAGGAGAGGGCCCAGGATGGGTGACATATATACCAGGAGAAGGCCCAGGATGGGGGACATATATACCAGGAGATGGCCCAGGATGGGGGACATATATACCAGGATAGGTGACATATATACCAGGAGAGGGCCCAGGATGGGTGACATATATACCAGGATAGGTGACATATATACCAGGAGAGGGCCCAGGATGGGTGACATATATACCAGGAGAAGGCCCAGGATGGGGGACATATATACCAGGATAGGTGACATATATACCAGGAGATGGCCCAGGATGGGTGACATATATACCAGGAGAAGGCCCAGGATGGGGGACATATATACCAGGAGAAGGCCCAGGATGGGGGACATACAGTGCGGCAAAAAAGTATTTAGTCAGTCAGCAATAGTGCAAGTTCCACCACTTAAAAAGATGAGAGGCGTCTGTAATTTACATCATAGGTAGGCCTCAACTATGGGAGACAAACTGAGAAAAAAAAATCCAGAAAATCACATTGTTTGTTTTTTTATCATTTTATTTGCATATTATGGTGGAAAATAAGTATTTGGTCAGAAACAAACAATCAAGATTTCTGGCTCTCACAGACCTGTAACTTCTTCTTTAAGAGTCTCCTCTTTCCTCCACTCATTACCTGTAGTAATGGCACCTGATTAAACTTGTTATCAGTATAAAAAGACACCTGTGCACACCCTCAAACAGTCTGACTCCAAACTCCACTATGGTGAAGACCAAAGAGCTGTCAAAGGACACCAGAAACAAAATTGTAGCCCTGCACCAGGCTGGGAAGACTGAATCTGCAATAGCCAACCAGCTTGGAGTGAAGAAATCAACAGTGGGAGCAATAATTAGAAAATGGAAGACATACAAGACCACTGATAATCTCCCTAGATCTGGGGCTCCACGCAAAATCCCACCCCGTGGGGTCAGAATGATCACAAGAACGGTGAGCAAAAATCCCAGAACCATGCGGGGGGACCTAGTGAATGAACTGCAGAGAGCTGGGACCAATGTAACAAGGCCTACCATAAGTAACACACTACGCCACCATGGACTCAGATCCTGCAGTGCCAGACGTGTCCCACTGCTTAAGCCAGTACATGTCCGGGCCCATCTGAAGTTTGCTAGAGAGCATTTGGATGATCCAGAGGAGTTTTGGGAGAATGTCCTATGGTCTGATGAAACCAAACTGGAACTGTTTGGTAGAAACACAACTTGTCGTGTTTGGAGGAAAAAGAATACTGAGTTGCATCCATCAAACACCATACCTACTGTAAAGCATGGTGGTGGAAACATCATGTTTTGGGGCTGTTTCTCTGCAAAGGGGCCAGGACGACTGATCCGGATACATGAAAGAATGAATGGGGCCATGTATCGTGAGATTTTGAGTGCAAACCTCCTTCCATCAGCAAGGGCATTGAAGATGAAACGTCGCTGGGTCTTTCAACATGACAATGATCCAAAGCACACCGCCAGGGCAACGAAGGAGTGGCTTCGTCAGAAGCATTTCAAGGTCCTGGAGTGGCCTAGCCAGTCTCCAGATCTCAACCCTATAGAAAACCTTTGGAGGGAGTTGAAAGTCTGTGTTGCCAAGCGAAAAACCAAAAACATCACTGCTCTAGAGGAGATCTGCATGGAGGAATGGGCCAACATACCAACAACAGTGTGTGGCAACCTTGTGAAGACTTACAGAAAACATTTGACCTCTGTCATTGCCAACAAAGGATATATTACAAAGTATTGAGATGAAATTTTGTTTCTGACCAAATACTTATTTTCCACCATAATATTCAAATAAAATGTTAAAAAACAGACAATGTGATTTTCTGGAATTTTTTTTCTCAGTTTGTCTCCCATAGTTGAGGTCTACCTATGATGTAAATTACAGACGCCTCTCATCTTTTTAAGTGGTGGAACTTGCACTATTGCTGACTGACTAAATACTTTTTTGCCCCACTGTATATACCAGGATAGGTGACATATATACCAGGAGAGGGCCCAGGATGGGTGACATATATACCAGGAGAAGGCCCAGGATGGGGGACATATATACCAGGAGATGGCCCAGGATGGGGGACACATATACCAGGATAGGTGACATATATACTGAGTGCCGGCTACTTCCCTCGTACCTGGAACCAAGGCCTCATCACACCCATCCACAAGAGTGGGGACAGGTATGACCCAGCTAACTACAGAGGCATATGCGTCAGCAGCAACCTGGGAAAACTGTTCAACAGTATCCTGAACAAGAGGATCCTCACCTTCCTCACCGAGCACAACGTCCTCAACAAGAGCCAAGCAGGGTTCATGCCGAACCACCGCACCACTGACCACATCTATACTCTGCACAGCCTCATTCAGAGACACGTCTACAATACAAAGAATGGGAAGATATACGCCTGCTTTGTGGACTTTAAAAAGGCTTTTGATTCAGTGTGGCACCCAGGCTTATTCCTGAAACTGCTGGAGAGTGGAATAGGAGGAAAGACCTACGATGTCATCAAAAGCTCCTACACCGAGAACAGCTGCAGCGTGAGTGTGAGCGGCAAAAGAACGGCTTTTTTCCAGCAGAGCCGCGGAGTAAGACAAGGCTGCAGCCTAAGCCCAACGCTCTTCAACATCTACATCAACGAGCTGGCTACCGCCCTGGAATCCTCCTCAGCACCAGGTCTCACCCTCCACGACGCCCAGGTGAAATTCCTGCTGTATGCAGATGACCTGCTGCTGCTGTCACCAACCGAGAAAGGCCTCCAGGACAACCTGAAAATCCTAGAGAAATTCAGCTCCACCTGGGCCCTACCGTTCAACCTAAAGAAAACCAACACCATGGTGTTCCAGAGGAGAAAGAGAAGATCAGACCAACACCCATCATTTATCCTCAACAACTGCGACCTCACAGGAACGGACAAATATACCTACCTGGGCCTAGAGATTCACCGGTCAGGGAACTTCAAACAAGCCATAGAGACCCTGAAAGACAAGGCCTGCAAAACCTTCTATGCCATCCGAAGGACACTCTACCATCTGAAGCCACCAGTGAGGGTCTGGCTAAAAATCTTCGACTCCATCATCGCCCCAATCCTCCTGTATGGCAGCGAAGTCTGGGGTCCTCACACCTACCCAGACTGGTCAAAGTGGGACTCCAGTCCAACAGAAATATTCCACCTGGAATTCTGCAAGCACCTTCTCCAGGTCCATCGGAGCACCTCCAACAGTGCTTGTCGGGCCGAGCTGGGCAGATTCCCTCTACACCTAACAGTTCTAAAGAGGGCGCTGTCATTCCGGGCTCACCTGCATAGGAGCAATCCAAGCTCCCACCACCATAAAGCCCTGATACATGAAGGTGAAACAGAAAAACCAGAACCCCCGGAACAGCCCAGCCAAACCCAACCGGAGCAGAACACCAATCACAACAACCTGACAAAAGCCGGAATTAGGAAGATGGCAGATGAAGGCCAGGAGAGGTATGTCAGTGACTGGAAGAATGATATCATCAGCTCACAGAAACTGACCATGTACTGGAGCCTACAGAGAGACTACAGACTGGCCCCATATCTGGAGAAACTCCCGGACCCCAGAGACCGCCAGATCCTGAGCCGATATAGACTCAGTGCCCACAGTCTGGCCATCGAATGTGGCCGACACAGGCAGAGCTACAAGCCCAGGGAGGAAAGACTGTGCCAACACTGTGATCAGGAGGCCATAGAGGACGAAACCCACTTCCTGCTACACTGCTCCAAATACTCAGCAGTGAGGGACACTCACTTCAGGAGACTCTCACATCTCTTCCCAGACTTCATCACCATGAAGGAGGAAGAGAAAACATATATCTTGCTGGGAGAAGAAGAGAGAGCGGTGGAGATAGCAGCGCGGTATGTGAGCGAATGTCATAGACTACGAGAAAGAGAACTATGATGCCATGGACTATAGCCCCCAACCTGGACCTGCCCCATCCACCTCCCCTATGCCATGGACTATAGCCCCCACCCTGGATCTGCCCCATCCATCTCCCCTATGCCATGGACTATAGCCCCCACCCTGGATCTGCCCCATCCACCTCCCCCCACAGCTCCTACCCAACATCCCCTCAGTCCCTATCCCTATTGCCTCTATACACTTGCTTTGGCAAAACTGATGTGTATTTGGTCCTGCCAATAAAGCTTCTTTGAATCTTGAATCTTGAATCTATACCAGGAGAGGGCCCAGGATGGGTGACATATATACCAGGATAGGTGACATATATACCAGGAGAGGGCCCAGGATGGGTGACATATATACCAGGAGAAGGCCCAGGATGGGGGACATATATACCAGGAGAAGGCCCAGGATGGGGGACATATATACCAGGATAGGTGACATATATACCAGGAGAGGGCCCAGGATGGGTGACATATATACCAGGAGAAGGCCCAGGATGGGGGACATATATACCAGGATAGGTGACATATATACCAGGAGAGGGCCCAGGATGGGTGACATATATACCAGGATAGGTGACATATATACCAGGAGAGGGCCCAGGATGGGTGACATATATACCAGGAGAAGGCCCAGGATGGGGGACATATATACCAGGAGATGGCCCAGGATGGGGGACATATATACCAGGAGAAGGCCCAGGATGGGGGACATATATACCAGGATAGGTGACATATATACCAGGAGAGGGCCCAGGATGGGTGACATATATACCAGGAGAGGGCCCAGGATGGGGGACATATATACCAGGATAGGTGACATATATACCAGGAGAGGGCCCAGGATGGGTGACATATATACCAGGAGAGGGCCCGGGATGGGGGACATATATACCAGGATAGGTGACATATATACCAGGAGAGGGCCCAGGATGGGGGACATATATACCAGGAGAGGGCCCGGGATGGGGGACATATATACCAGGAGATGGCCCAGGATGGGTGACATATATACCAGGATAGGTGACATATATACCAGGAGAGGGCCCAGGATGGGTGACATATATACCAGGATAGGTGACATAAATACCAGGAGATGGCCCAGGATGGGTGACATATATACCAGGAGATGGCCCAGGATGGGTGACATATATACCAGGAGAAGGCCCAGGATGGGTGACATATATACCAGGAGAGGGCCCAGGATGGGTGACATATATACCAGGAGATGGCCCAGGATGGGTGACATATATACCAGGAGAAGGCCCAGGATGGGTGACATATATACCAGGAGAGGGCCCAGGATGGGTGACATATATACCAGGATAGGTGACATATATACCAGGAGAGGGCCCAGGATGGGGGACATATATACCAGGAGATGGCCCAGGATGGGTGACATATATACCAGGAGAGGGCCCAGGATGGGTGACATATATACCAGGAGAGGGCCCAGGATGGGTGACATATATACCAGGATAGGTGACATATATACCAGGAGAGGGCCCAGGATGGGGGACATATATACCAGGAGATGGCCCAGGATGGGTGACATATATACCAGGATAGGTGACATATATACCAGGAGAGGGCCCAGGATGGGTGACATATATACCAGGATAGGTGACATATATACCAGGAGATGGCCCAGGATGGGTGACATATATACCAGGAGAGGGCCCAGGATGGGTGACATATATACCAGGATAGGTGACATATATACCAGGAGAGGGCCCAGGATGGGTGACATATATACCAGGAGATGGCCCAGGATGGGTGACATATATACCAGGATAGGTGACATATATACCAGGAGAGGGCCCAGGATGGGGGACATATATACCTGGATCTGCCCCATCCACCTCCCCCCACAGCTCCTACCCAACATCCCCTCAGTCCCTATCCCTATTGCCTCTATACACTTGCTTTGGCAAAACTGATGTGTATTTGGTCCTGCCAATAAAGCTTCTTTGAATCTTGAATCTTGAATCTATACCAGGAGAGGGCCCAGGATGGGTGACATATATACCAGGATAGGTGACATATATACCAGGAGAGGGCCCAGGATGGGTGACATATATACCAGGATAGGTGACATAAATACCAGGAGATGGCCCAGGATGGGTGACATATATACCAGGAGATGGCCCAGGATGGGTGACATATATACCAGGAGAAGGCCCAGGATGGGTGACATATATACCAGGAGAGGGCCCAGGATGGGTGACATATATACCAGGAGAGGGCCCAGGATGGGTGACATATATACCAGGAGATGGCCCAGGATGGGTGACATATATACCAGGAGAAGGCCCAGGATGGGTGACATATATACCAGGAGAGGGCCCAGGATGGGTGACATATATACCAGGATAGGTGACATATATACCAGGAGAGGGCCCAGGATGGGGGACATATATACCAGGAGATGGCCCAGGATGGGTGACATATATACCAGGAGAGGGCCCAGGATGGGTGACATATATACCAGGAGAGGGCCCAGGATGGGTGACATATATACCAGGATAGGTGACATATATACCAGGAGAGGGCCCAGGATGGGGGACATATATACCAGGATAGGTGACATATATACCAGGAGAGGGCCCAGGATGGGTGACATATATACCAGGATAGGTGACATATATACCAGGAGATGGCCCAGGATGGGTGACATATATACCAGGAGAGGGCCCAGGATGGGTGACATATATACCAGGATAGGTGACATATATACCAGGAGAGGGCCCAGGATGGGTGACATATATACCAGGAGATGGCCCAGGATGGGTGACATATATACCAGGATAGGTGACATATATACCAGGAGAGGGCCCAGGATGGGTGACATATATACCAGGATAGGTGACATATATACCAGGAGATGGCCCAGGATGGGTGACATATATACCAGGAGATGGCCCAGGATGGGTGACCTATATACCAAGAGATGGCCCAGGATGGGTGACATATATACCAGGAGAAGGCCCAGGATGGGTGACATATATACCAGGAGAGGGCCCAGGATGGGGGACATATATACCAGGAGAAGGCCCAGGATGGGGGACATATATACCAGGAGAAGGCCCAGGATGGGGGACATATATACCAGGATAGGTGACATATATGCCAGGAGAGGGCCCAGGATGGGTGACATATATACCAGGAGAAGGCCCAGGATGGGGGACATATATACCAGGATAGGTGACATATATACCAGGAGAGGGCCCAGGATGGGTGACATATATACCAGGAGAAGGCCCAGGATGGGGGACATATATACCAGGAGAAGGCCCAGGATGGGGGACATATATACCAGGATAGGTGACATATATACCAGGAGAGGGCCCAGGATGGGGGACATATATACCAGGAGATGGCCCAGGATGGGGGACATATATACCAGGATAGGTGACATATATACCAGGAGAGGGCCCAGGATGGGTGACATATATACCAGGATAGGTGACATATATACCAGGAGAGGGCCCAGGATGGGTGACATATATACCAGGAGAAGGCCCAGGATGGGGGACATATATACCAGGAGAAGGCCCAGGATGGGGGACATATATACCAGGAGAAGGCCCAGGATGGGGGACATATATACCAGGATAGGTGACATATATACCAGGAGAGGGCCCAGGATGGGGGACATATATACCAGGAGATGGCCCAGGATGGGGGACATATATACCAGGATAGGTGACATATATACCAGGAGAGGGCCCAGGATGGGTGACATATATACCAGGATAGGTGACATATATACCAGGAGAGGGCCCAGGATGGGTGACATATATACCAGGAGAAGGCCCAGGATGGGGGACATATTTACCAGGAGAAGGCCCAGGATGGGGGACATATATACCAGGATAGGTGACATATATACCAGGAGAGGGCCCAGGATGGGTGACATATATACCAGGAGAAGGCCCAGGATGGGGGACATATATACCAGGATAGGTGACATATATACCAGGAGAGGGCCCAGGATGGGTGACATATATACCAGGATAGGTGACATATATACCAGGAGAGGGCCCAGGATGGGTGACATATATACCAGGAGAAGGCCCAGGATGGGGGACATATATACCAGGAGATGGCCCAGGATGGGGGACATATATACCAGGAGAAGGCCCAGGATGGGGGACATATATACCAGGATAGGTGACATATATACCAGGAGAGGGCCCAGGATGGGTGACATATATACCAGGAGAGGGCCCAGGATGGGGGACATATATACCAGGATAGGTGACATATATACCAGGAGAGGGCCCAGGATGGGTGACATATATACCAGGAGAGGGCCCGGGATGGGGGACATATATACCAGGATAGGTGACATATATACCAGGAGAGGGCCCAGGATGGGTGACATATATACCAGGAGAAGGCCCAGGATGGGGGACATATATACCAGGAGAAGGCCCAGGATGGGGGACATATATACCAGGATAGGTGACATATATACCAGGAGAGGGCCCAGGATGGGGGACATATATACCAGGAGAAGGCCCAGGATGGGGGACATATATACCAGGAGAGGGCCCGGGATGGGGGACATATATACCAGGATAGGTGACATATATACCAGGAGAGGGCCCAGGATGGGGGACATATATACCAGGATAGGTGACATATATACCAGGAGAGGGCCCAGGATGGGTGACATATATACCAGGAGAGGGCCCGGGATGGGGGACATATATACCAGGATAGGTGACATATATACCAGGAGAGGGCCCAGGATGGGTGACATATATACCAGGAGAAGGCCCAGGATGGGGGACATATATACCAGGAGAAGGCCCAGGATGGGGGACATATATACCAGGATAGGTGACATATATACCAGGAGAGGGCCCAGGATGGGTGACATATATACCAGGAGAAGGCCCAGGATGGGGGACATATATACCAGGAGATGGCCCAGGATGGGGGACATATATACCAGGATAGGTGACATATATACCAGGAGAGGGCCCAGGATGGGTGACATATATACCAGGATAGGTGACATATATACCAGGAGAGGGCCCAGGATGGGTGACATATATACCAGGAGAAGGCCCAGGATGGGGGACATATATACCAGGATAGGTGACATATATACCAGGAGATGGCCCAGGATGGGTGACATATATACCAGGAGAAGGCCCAGGATGGGGGACATATATACCAGGAGAAGGCCCAGGATGGGGGACATACAGTGCGGCAAAAAAGTATTTAGTCAGTCAGCAATAGTGCAAGTTCCACCACTTAAAAAGATGAGAGGCGTCTGTAATTTACATCATAGGTAGGCCTCAACTATGGGAGACAAACTGAGAAAAAAAAATCCAGAAAATCACATTGTTTGTTTTTTTATCATTTTATTTGCATATTATGGTGGAAAATAAGTATTTGGTCAGAAACAAACAATCAAGATTTCTGGCTCTCACAGACCTGTAACTTCTTCTTTAAGAGTCTCCTCTTTCCTCCACTCATTACCTGTAGTAATGGCACCTGATTAAACTTGTTATCAGTATAAAAAGACACCTGTGCACACCCTCAAACAGTCTGACTCCAAACTCCACTATGGTGAAGACCAAAGAGCTGTCAAAGGACACCAGAAACAAAATTGTAGCCCTGCACCAGGCTGGGAAGACTGAATCTGCAATAGCCAACCAGCTTGGAGTGAAGAAATCAACAGTGGGAGCAATAATTAGAAAATGGAAGACATACAAGACCACTGATAATCTCCCTAGATCTGGGGCTCCACGCAAAATCCCACCCCGTGGGGTCAGAATGATCACAAGAACGGTGAGCAAAAATCCCAGAACCATGCGGGGGGACCTAGTGAATGAACTGCAGAGAGCTGGGACCAATGTAACAAGGCCTACCATAAGTAACACACTACGCCACCATGGACTCAGATCCTGCAGTGCCAGACGTGTCCCACTGCTTAAGCCAGTACATGTCCGGGCCCATCTGAAGTTTGCTAGAGAGCATTTGGATGATCCAGAGGAGTTTTGGGAGAATGTCCTATGGTCTGATGAAACCAAACTGGAACTGTTTGGTAGAAACACAACTTGTCGTGTTTGGAGGAAAAAGAATACTGAGTTGCATCCATCAAACACCATACCTACTGTAAAGCATGGTGGTGGAAACATCATGTTTTGGGGCTGTTTCTCTGCAAAGGGGCCAGGACGACTGATCCGGATACATGAAAGAATGAATGGGGCCATGTATCGTGAGATTTTGAGTGCAAACCTCCTTCCATCAGCAAGGGCATTGAAGATGAAACGTCGCTGGGTCTTTCAACATGACAATGATCCAAAGCACACCGCCAGGGCAACGAAGGAGTGGCTTCGTCAGAAGCATTTCAAGGTCCTGGAGTGGCCTAGCCAGTCTCCAGATCTCAACCCTATAGAAAACCTTTGGAGGGAGTTGAAAGTCTGTGTTGCCAAGCGAAAAACCAAAAACATCACTGCTCTAGAGGAGATCTGCATGGAGGAATGGGCCAACATACCAACAACAGTGTGTGGCAACCTTGTGAAGACTTACAGAAAACATTTGACCTCTGTCATTGCCAACAAAGGATATATTACAAAGTATTGAGATGAAATTTTGTTTCTGACCAAATACTTATTTTCCACCATAATATTCAAATAAAATGTTAAAAAACAGACAATGTGATTTTCTGGAATTTTTTTTCTCAGTTTGTCTCCCATAGTTGAGGTCTACCTATGATGTAAATTACAGACGCCTCTCATCTTTTTAAGTGGTGGAACTTGCACTATTGCTGACTGACTAAATACTTTTTTGCCCCACTGTATATACCAGGATAGGTGACATATATACCAGGAGAGGGCCCAGGATGGGTGACATATATACCAGGAGAAGGCCCAGGATGGGGGACATATATACCAGGAGATGGCCCAGGATGGGGGACACATATACCAGGATAGGTGACATATATACTGAGTGCCGGCTACTTCCCTCGTACCTGGAACCAAGGCCTCATCACACCCATCCACAAGAGTGGGGACAGGTATGACCCAGCTAACTACAGAGGCATATGCGTCAGCAGCAACCTGGGAAAACTGTTCAACAGTATCCTGAACAAGAGGATCCTCACCTTCCTCACCGAGCACAACGTCCTCAACAAGAGCCAAGCAGGGTTCATGCCGAACCACCGCACCACTGACCACATCTATACTCTGCACAGCCTCATTCAGAGACACGTCTACAATACAAAGAATGGGAAGATATACGCCTGCTTTGTGGACTTTAAAAAGGCTTTTGATTCAGTGTGGCACCCAGGCTTATTCCTGAAACTGCTGGAGAGTGGAATAGGAGGAAAGACCTACGATGTCATCAAAAGCTCCTACACCGAGAACAGCTGCAGCGTGAGTGTGAGCGGCAAAAGAACGGCTTTTTTCCAGCAGAGCCGCGGAGTAAGACAAGGCTGCAGCCTAAGCCCAACGCTCTTCAACATCTACATCAACGAGCTGGCTACCGCCCTGGAATCCTCCTCAGCACCAGGTCTCACCCTCCACGACGCCCAGGTGAAATTCCTGCTGTATGCAGATGACCTGCTGCTGCTGTCACCAACCGAGAAAGGCCTCCAGGACAACCTGAAAATCCTAGAGAAATTCAGCTCCACCTGGGCCCTACCGTTCAACCTAAAGAAAACCAACACCATGGTGTTCCAGAGGAGAAAGAGAAGATCAGACCAACACCCATCATTTATCCTCAACAACTGCGACCTCACAGGAACGGACAAATATACCTACCTGGGCCTAGAGATTCACCGGTCAGGGAACTTCAAACAAGCCATAGAGACCCTGAAAGACAAGGCCTGCAAAACCTTCTATGCCATCCGAAGGACACTCTACCATCTGAAGCCACCAGTGAGGGTCTGGCTAAAAATCTTCGACTCCATCATCGCCCCAATCCTCCTGTATGGCAGCGAAGTCTGGGGTCCTCACACCTACCCAGACTGGTCAAAGTGGGACTCCAGTCCAACAGAAATATTCCACCTGGAATTCTGCAAGCACCTTCTCCAGGTCCATCGGAGCACCTCCAACAGTGCTTGTCGGGCCGAGCTGGGCAGATTCCCTCTACACCTAACAGTTCTAAAGAGGGCGCTGTCATTCCGGGCTCACCTGCATAGGAGCAATCCAAGCTCCCACCACCATAAAGCCCTGATACATGAAGGTGAAACAGAAAAACCAGAACCCCCGGAACAGCCCAGCCAAACCCAACCGGAGCAGAACACCAATCACAACAACCTGACAAAAGCCGGAATTAGGAAGATGGCAGATGAAGGCCAGGAGAGGTATGTCAGTGACTGGAAGAATGATATCATCAGCTCACAGAAACTGACCATGTACTGGAGCCTACAGAGAGACTACAGACTGGCCCCATATCTGGAGAAACTCCCGGACCCCAGAGACCGCCAGATCCTGAGCCGATATAGACTCAGTGCCCACAGTCTGGCCATCGAATGTGGCCGACACAGGCAGAGCTACAAGCCCAGGGAGGAAAGACTGTGCCAACACTGTGATCAGGAGGCCATAGAGGACGAAACCCACTTCCTGCTACACTGCTCCAAATACTCAGCAGTGAGGGACACTCACTTCAGGAGACTCTCACATCTCTTCCCAGACTTCATCACCATGAAGGAGGAAGAGAAAACATATATCTTGCTGGGAGAAGAAGAGAGAGCGGTGGAGATAGCAGCGCGGTATGTGAGCGAATGTCATAGACTACGAGAAAGAGAACTATGATGCCATGGACTATAGCCCCCAACCTGGACCTGCCCCATCCACCTCCCCTATGCCATGGACTATAGCCCCCACCCTGGATCTGCCCCATCCATCTCCCCTATGCCATGGACTATAGCCCCCACCCTGGATCTGCCCCATCCACCTCCCCCCACAGCTCCTACCCAACATCCCCTCAGTCCCTATCCCTATTGCCTCTATACACTTGCTTTGGCAAAACTGATGTGTATTTGGTCCTGCCAATAAAGCTTCTTTGAATCTTGAATCTTGAATCTATACCAGGAGAGGGCCCAGGATGGGTGACATATATACCAGGATAGGTGACATATATACCAGGAGAGGGCCCAGGATGGGTGACATATATACCAGGAGAAGGCCCAGGATGGGGGACATATATACCAGGAGAAGGCCCAGGATGGGGGACATATATACCAGGATAGGTGACATATATACCAGGAGAGGGCCCAGGATGGGTGACATATATACCAGGAGAAGGCCCAGGATGGGGGACATATATACCAGGATAGGTGACATATATACCAGGAGAGGGCCCAGGATGGGTGACATATATACCAGGATAGGTGACATATATACCAGGAGAGGGCCCAGGATGGGTGACATATATACCAGGAGAAGGCCCAGGATGGGGGACATATATACCAGGAGATGGCCCAGGATGGGGGACATATATACCAGGAGAAGGCCCAGGATGGGGGACATATATACCAGGATAGGTGACATATATACCAGGAGAGGGCCCAGGATGGGTGACATATATACCAGGAGAGGGCCCAGGATGGGGGACATATATACCAGGATAGGTGACATATATACCAGGAGAGGGCCCAGGATGGGTGACATATATACCAGGAGAGGGCCCGGGATGGGGGACATATATACCAGGATAGGTGACATATATACCAGGAGAGGGCCCAGGATGGGTGACATATATACCAGGAGAAGGCCCAGGATGGGGGACATATATACCAGGAGAAGGCCCAGGATGGGGGACATATATACCAGGAGAAGGCCCAGGATGGGGGACATATTTACCAGGAGAAGGCCCAGGATGGGGGACATATATACCAGGAGAAGGCCCAGGATGGGGGACATATATACCAGGATAGGTGACATATATACCAGGAGAGGGCCCAGGATGGGTGACATATATCCCCGGAGAAGGCCCAGGATGGGTGACATATATACCAGGAGAAGGCCCAGGATGGGGGACATATATACCAGGAGAAGGCCCAGGATGGGGGACATATATACCAGGATAGGTGACATATATACCAGGAGAGGGCCCAGGATGGGTGACATATATCCCCGGAGAAGGCCCAGGATGGGTGACATATATACCAGGAGAAGGCCCAGGATGGGGGACATATATACCAGGAGAAGGCCCAGGATGGGGGACATATATACCAGGATAGGTGACATATATACCAGGAGAGGGCCCAGGATGGGGGACATATATACCAGGATAGGTGACATATATACCAGGAGAGGGCCCAGGATGGGTGACATATATACCAGGAGAGGGCCCGGGATGGGGGACATATATACCAGGAGACGGCCCAGGATGGGGGACATATACAGTATAACAGAAAGGGGCCCAGTATGGGAGACATATATACCTCGAAGATGCCCAGGATGTGGGACATTAGTGCAGGATGGGAGGCATCACTATGTAATGGAGGAGAAGAGGAAACACATATATCCTTATAGGATTTAGAACACTTTACAACACTACAAGGATCCATACATCTGACCAACATGTGTGTGTGTGTGGGGGGGGGGTGCTGCCAGGTCCAAATTTTGTACCGGAGCCCCTCGGACTCTAGTTATGCCACTGATAATCAGCTACATTTGTATACCTTTGTGTAATTTGTAACTGGAGCTAAAGGGTCTTACGAACCAAGCCGGCCGTGTAAGATGTATTGCCTCAGATCAGGGTCGTTATATTTGTCGGGATCTCCAGACTCATGAGCGGATAGACATCATTAATAAATGATCCGGCTGCATCTCAGTCACATCAATCTTCAGTATGTGGATTATCAAAATGTTGCTTTCTGAATATTCACTTTGGACTACAACACATAGCAACGTTTGTCATACTGATTTTGTGAGAATTCATGAAAAAATGGGACATGTAGCACTAGCAAGACATGATGTAGTACACATCTCCGCGAAGCACCGAACAGCAGCATAAGAGCTGGCAGAATTCAGTAGGACGGACCCACTTACATTGTGTTACACCCTTACCATGTATACACAACGTCGCTGTGTCAGGAAAGCTAGCCAAGCAAATGTGCACTTAATGACCCATCTCTTGCCATAAAGATGTCATTTGTTTACCTGTTGTAAATGTCACTATTCTGCATCTGATGTTGTTTTTCTTTTGTTCCTGAGCCTCTCCATTCCAGAGATATAGCTCCATGTTTCTTGTAGAAAAATCTAGCCTTGTTGGCCAAGTGGGCATGGCCTTCATGAGACACCCCCGAGGAGTGTGGAGGACCACACCCCCTTGTAACCAGGCTGTGTTTACATACAAGGAAGAAGGGGCCATATCTCAGGATCAGAGAGGTGGAGAAACAAAAGAAAAATAACGCCGGATTTAGGAAAACAGCTGCATTTACACAAGTAATACAATGACGGTACATATGTATGACAGGTGGCAGGTTCTCTTTACGGTGGGAGAGCAGCCTTCTTTCTCCTCTTTTGCCATCGCTCAGCCCTTGTCGCTTTCCCCACTTTGTGGTAGTCATGGTTGTAGCGCTCATGTTATTATTCCACTTCTGTGGTTATATGAAATGACAAACTACATTCTTCAGATGTGTTCATAGATAAGAGTTTATATACAGTGGCAATACATTGGCTTTCACAGGCTGCATAAAAAAGGGAAAGGTAATGGTCTCCGACATAGAATTTATAGGCCAATAAAGAAAATACCACTGCCAGACTGGGAGAAGGACTAAAGCCGCCTCGTCTCAGGGATGTTTAGAACGTAACATATAGTGATAGAAGATATATTGTATATATAACTATCCGAATGTTTGATCAGATTTGATTGATATACTGCTTTATGCAGAAAGAGCATCAGTGAATCTACAATTAAGATAAATAGTTATTGGATGTATGGATAGACAGATATGAATAAGATAGATAGATAGATAATAGATGATAGATAGATAATAGATAGATAGATAGATAATACATGATAGATAATAGCTAGATAGATAATAGATAGATGATAGATAATAGCTAGATAGATAGATAGATAGATAGATAGATAGATAGATAGATAGATAGACGATAGATAGATAGATAGATAGATAGATAGATAGATAGATAGATAGATAATAGATATTAGATAGATAGATAAATAGATAGATAGATAGATAGATAGATAGATAGATAGATAGATAGATAGATAGACGATAGATAGATAATAGATAGATAGATAATAGATATTAGATAAATAGATAGATAGATATGAGATAGATAGATAGATAGATAGATAGATAGATAGATAGATAGATAGATAATAGATGATTGATAGATTATAGATCAATAGATAGATAATAGATAGATATTAGATATATAGATAATAGATAGACAATAGATAGATAGATAGATAATAGATAGACGATAGATAGATAGATAGATAGATAGATATATGATAGATAGATAGATAATAGATGATTGATAGATAATAGATATTTCCTCAGCAGGACACGGTTTCTAGTCTCCAGTGCTCTGTCTCCTTTTTTTACACTTGCTCCTTTGCGTTTTGTTACCACACACTGCACTTTTTCCATTGCGGCGGCCTTTGAAGCACAGACAGAAGAATGCTCCCAGAGCTGGATTTGAAACTCTTCTCATTCATTGTTGATGAGGATCATCTATGGCCTGGGGCTAAGGCTGTGTAATATACAGGGCAGACATGAGAATAATCTCCCTCTGAAAAGGCAGAGCTTCTTATCAGTGATGATACCCAGAGCCCTATGTGTCTCTTCTTGTGTCTCTTCTCCTGTCCCTCATGGGGAGAGGATTGTGCAACCTCTGAGTCTCTGCAGAGAATAGACTTTTTCGTCCAGTTTTGTCTTTTAATTCCTCGATTTGTAGCTGCCATGTGAACTCTTTATGTCTTTGTATAAGATCTACGCTTGGGTCCACCATGGATTCCGTCACATTTCGTGTATGAATATAAATCATGTGTTCATCTATATATTGATACCCCGGTATGTCATGGTGGCATCAACTTCATTGGTTTGCTCAAAAATTTGCCCAGGTGTGTGATGGTCCTTGAAAAATTAGATCTGCTCCAAAAGTATTAACAGAACCCGTAAATCCCAGATCTGATCACGGTGAATGAACGCTTCCATAAGAAAATATAAATATTTATATAAACTGTGTCATTCATTCAGAACAATGATGACTGATCAATGAAAACCTAAATCATCAACCAACTGATGGGCTGGATTCCAAGTCCCCCCAAAAATCAAAGGTGGATCCAATTGGTGACAATTTTATCAATGTGATCCATAGTGTGTACGGCCCCCACAAACCTTCCCTTTTTGGGGGTTGTCTTCCTGTTCCTCCGCAGTGCACCTGTTGTCATTTGTTTTTTTTTGGACCAAAGCAGGCGACAATGATTCCTATAATTCATTCAATAGATTTTTGGGGTTATATCGTGATGTGCGAGTGTTCGTTTCATTTTTGGAAGCAGTGTATGTGTATATGTTGCGCTACAGAATATGTTGGCGCTACATACATAGCGAGTACTGTATAGGGTTCTGCAGAGCTTCGGTCTGTCTTCTGTCCAGTCATGGGATCTGCACAGCTCTTCTTGGCGGGGAGAGAGCCGAGAATGTATAACCCGCCTTTCCTGGCAGGGATCAGCTCGGCATTGTGTAACTTTTCTTGGAATCTGGAGTTTTCTTCATACCACTCCTTCAATAGTGCAACAGATCTCGTGTACATTTCAGTATTACTAAGGAAGTGCACGTCTTCAATACCTGCATACGTAACCCCACACCTTATATTGTGCACTCCAAGACCTATGCTGAGGTGCAAGGCCGAGAATAAGGCCGAGAAGGGGTTACATGACACTTTGCTGAGTGTGCGGAGCATATTCGCTCTGAGTCATCCTGTGGGGGGGCTATTCTTCCTGCCGCGCCCCATGATTCACAATTACCACAATGTGTCAGAGGCCGCAGAACAAAGAATGGCTGCAGAAATCTAAAGGGATTCCCATTCACGAAATTTCATGCTTCTTATACGGCTGGTGTTATCCTATCACCGTCTCTGCGCTCTTGCGGGCCACTTTTTCGACTGACTGCGCCAGCACTACTTGTATGTGGGCGTGCCATGCTCAGCAGCGTTTGGGTCACTAAAAATGCTTTGCTGGATAGGGTCAAGAAAAGTATTTTTCAAACATACCTTCATGGCCACATGTAGATATCCCATTATTGAATCCTTATGTTTGTGTAAATGAGGCTACAAGTGCACTGAGGGCGGCCGATTCCCGGCAAATGGATCGATCATCTGCATAAATTCCCATCATCTCCTTGATGGCTCTCCACAGCTCCAAAAAGAGGAATCAGATAAGCTCAAAGGAGTGGATAGATACACTTGTTGAAATCGGTCCATCTTTGTTGCACTTGTTGGAATCGGCCCACCACTGGTGACCTTGTTGAAATCAGCCTCTCACAGGTGCACTTGTTGGAATTGTCCCACCATCGGTGCCCCTTTTGATATCGGCCAACCCTAGGTGCCCTTTTTGGAATAGGCCCACCTTCGGGACACTAGTTGTAATCGTTCAACCCTCTGTGCACTTGTTGGAATCAGCTCACCATCGGTGCACTTGTTGGAAATGGCTCACCACCAGTGCAGCTGTTGGAATCGGCTCTCCACCAATGCAGTTGTTGGAATAGGTCCACCATCAGTGCACTTGTTGGAGCCAGACCACCATTGGTGCACTTGTTGGAATCAGCCAGCCACCAGTGCACTTGTTAGAATCGGTCCACCCTCGATGCCCTTGCTGGAATATGTCAACCATCAGTGCACTTGTTGGAGCCAGACCAAAATTGGTGCACTTGTTGGAATCGGCCCACCCTCGGTGCACTTGTTGGAATAAGCCCACTCCTCGGTGCCCTTGTTGGAATCGGCCCACCTTTGGTGCCCTTGTAGGAATCGGCCTACTCCTTGGTGCCCTTGTAAGAATTGGCCCACTCCTCAGTGCACTTGTTGGAATCGTCCCACTCCTCGGTGCCCTTGTTGGAATAGGGCCACCACCTATGTACTCGTTGTAATTTGCCCATCCTTGGTGTACTTGTTGGAATCTGCCCATCTTTGGTGCACATGTTGAAATCAGACCACCCTTGGTTGACTTGTTGGAATCAGCCCATTCAACATTTCAAAGTTTATTTTTTTCAACATCAACCATTTGGTGTCAAGAAGATTTTTTTTTTTCTATCGGGAAATTGTTTTTGATCTTATCCAGCCATTGATGGTCCTGAAGCTCCTGTCTTTTTATAGCGTTATCTCCTGCTTTTGCTCTACTTTATGATCACATGTGGGGTTTGACTGGGCACCCATCACCCATCACTTTCACAGGGTATTAATGCCATAGTTTCTCCTAGTTCTGAATTTGACGTTCTGGCATACATTTTTAAAAACAATCATGGAAAATTCAGCATATTCCATCCTGGATAGGGGCTGGGATTTACATAAATCTTACCCAAACGTGACTATCTGGGTTTGTCATTCCCAGGCATGAGCTATTTATTTTTTATGTTGCATGTGAGTATCGAGGTCTAAAAATATTTAGACATTTTTGAGTTGCTCATGAAATGAAGGCAAGGAAGGATTAAACAGCTTTTACTGAGTATTTGGTTCATAACAAAGGATTCGGCAATCAAGTACGGTAATATGAGACAGATTGGTAGAACGAGCATGGATGATCGAGAAATGTATCGACAGCTCTATAAAACTGGCCAGAATTGTCCACACGTCACATTCTTGTGGCTCTTTATGGATGTCATAACTGGATGAAGAGAAATGACAAAGTCTTGACACATCTAGTCATCGGTATTGACTTTTGAGGACAAAATAGATTGTAAAAACAAAAAAACAAGTGGATCATTGACCGTAAAGCTATGATGTGAGGGATATACTGTATTACAAGAAGATACAACATTGACGCAACTTTGGCTTGGGACTGGTTTATTGTCTGCCCATAGGACACCCTACGTATGACTGTGGTGCTTTCATGAATGGATTAAATCACACACATTTTTCAGTTCAGTTTTGGGTTCCCTTTTCAGTTTTTCGTTCAACTGGCAGACATTGGGATCCAGCTATAACCTTATACTAGGATCTCTAACCTTCACCAGACGACCATAACCCTTAGTGTCTACATATGACACCGCCATGGAGCAGCGAAGTTCCTAGTACTCTTCAGTTGTTTGCCACTTTAAAACTGAACTGGTTAGCAAACTCGTGCATGTGCCATTCCAAAAATATTTGTCTGAAATAGGAGTGGAAATAGCAGAAAGAATCTTTATTTTGATGACTGTAAAATGAGACAGGTTGTCAAGTATGACTTATGGTCCTACCACAGGAGGGAGTCACGCACCACCCACTGACCTGGCAATCCAGTGGTATGCAAGAAATGTTCACGTATGAGTGCAGCACACAAGCGGTTAACAGCGCGTAATGAAAAGTTAATAAACTATTTGGTGATGCTCCAGGTTAATATTTTAGATTGCAGAACTGGAAATATTAGCTTAATCTGAAGCATGTTTACCTCGGTTAAAGTTCGGAATGCTTTGATTTGGATGTTGCCAATACAATGACAAGTGACTATAGCAGTGCTATATCCTAGTTTTTATTGGGCAACAATGGCACATGCTAAGGCTATGCTTCCTTTTGTAGGACAATAACCAGTCCTAACAGTGTCTATCTGGACAAATGTTTTGGGACACACCTATTAATCATTGAATTCAAATTTTTCATTTAGCAGTCCCCTGGGTATATAACATCCAGCCCCCCACCCCTGATGTATAACATCTGTAATCCCTCTACACCCAGTGTATAACATCCGTCCTTTGCCCCCCGGTGTATAACATCCGGCCTTCCTCCCCTGGTGTATAACATCCAGCCTCTCGTCCCTACTGTATAACATGCAGCCCCCCACCCCTGATGTATAACATCCGCAACCCCCCCACACCCAGTGTATAACATCCGACCTTTCGCCCCCCCGGTGTATAACATCCAGCCTCTTGTCCCTACTGTATAACATCCGGCCTCTCATCCCTAGTGTATAACATCTGGCCTCCCTTCCCTGGTGTATAAAATCCAGCCTCCCACCCCTGGTGCATAACATCCAGTCCCCCCACACCCAGTGTATACCATCTGTCCCCCCACCTCTAGTGTATTACATCCAACCCCTTGCCTCCAGTGTATAACATATGGCCTCCCGTTCCTATTGTATAACATCTGGTCCCCCAGCCTCTAGTGCACTACATCTGGCCTCCTGCCCCAGTGTAAAACATCAGGCCCCCCAGGCCCTAGTGTACAACATCTGACCCCACGGTTCCAGTGTATAACATTCGCAACCCCCCCCCCCCGTCCCTAGCGTATAACAACCTTTCCCCCTGCCCCCAGTGTATAACATGTGACCCCCCTACCCTAGTGTTTAACATCTGGACCATCGCCTCCAGAGTACAGTGTGGCACCTTAGTTCCAGTGAGGAGGTGAAATCTTAATGCTTTAAGACATTATAGGTAATTATAGGTTCCAACCTTATGTGACCAGTTTGGGTAGGGTCCTTTTCTGTTCCACTGAATGTGCCCCATGCACAAGGTCCATACAGACATGGTTTGGGGAGTTTGGTGTGGAAAAAACAGCTACACAGGCCCCCAAACTCAACCCCATCCAACATCTCTGGTATTAAGTGCAACTGAGAACGTGGGCACGGCCTCTCATCCAACACCATTGTCTAACCTCACAAATTTTCTTCAGGATAAATGGCTAAAATTTGCCGCAGGATACCTCCAAAAATTTTATGAAAGCTTTCCCAGAAAAGGAGAAGTAACACCATGTTAATGCCAATGGATTTACTGTAGAACAGGAAGTCATAAAAGCTCCTGTAGGTGTGAGTCGCCCGCCAGGGCCGTGGGGTACTTGGTACCAGGTCCGATACTTAAAGGGGATGTCACGGTGGCTGCGACCCAGTCCATGGCTCTGGACGCCCAAATAAAGGGGAATGTCTTTTAAGGGTTTAATAAAGTTTGTTCGTGATGTCACCTGTGGTATTCGGTCAGTAGGGATCGACGCTGCTTAAAGGGGTCCTCTGGGGTGATGGTATGGCAGCTAGATGGTATAACTTCCCACAGGTGAAGTACGTCCCCAGGGCTCCTGTGTGTGTAGATGGAGATGGTGAATGGTGCACTGAAGAACGAGGACACAGGTTTGCAGTCTTTCACTTGGTTTACTGAAGCTTCAGGCAACCGCAGTCCAGGGCACCAGATCACAGGGCAGGCAGGGTCCGGCCGGCTTGGAAGCAAATCCAGAGTCCCCTTTACCAGGTGAAGATGAAAGCCTTCCTCAAAGCATGGTGGTATTGTAGTCCCTTACTGCCTATGGCTTCTGATAAGGTCCTCACAGTTTTTCTCTGTCCCCCATAAAGGTTAGGACATAACCCGTATGACAGGTGAAGCAGACCTTTTTATAGGGCCTCTATCACGACCCGGGCTCTATATGTCACTTTGCATCCTGGGTATAAAGGTGGACAGGTAACTTAAAGTTCAGCTGTCCTGCAGGCTTCAGCTATGTCTCTTAGAGTCCGACACGGCCTCGGTCTTCTGGCTACCGGAATCTGTGCTCAGCCAGGGAGGTAGCCAAATTACTGCTCTGCTCCCTTGGTGTTACTCTCCTGTGCCTTTTCTCTCCTGCACACTTTCCATAAGTTGTTCTTTTCCTTTCTGTTCTCTTTCTCCAGAGGCTGTAGTACCTCAGACTACAGGGCCCCTTCAGACCTTCTGACACTCCATGTCTATCTGCTCTCTTCTCTGTCCTCTGACAGTCTGACTGAACTGAACTCTTTTTTTCCTCCAAACCAGAATGTATTTATAGGGGAGTTCACCCTAAACCAGGTTTAGAGCTCCCCCTTCTGGTCTGGAGTATGAACGTGTTGTGTGCATGTGATTACCTGATAAAAGATATCCTTCATCGCTTCCAAGCGTGACATCACTCTCCCCGTGAGGAAAGCAATGCCACTGTGACGACCAGGACCCTGGGGCGTCACATGTGTAATGTGGAGGGGTCCCAATACTGTTGTCTATGTAGTGTACAACATATAGTCGTATGTAATTAACTTTCTAAAAATGCACCAAATTTATCAACTTGCCTCATGCTGTTTGATGACGTTGGGACATCTCTACTCTGTCAGTTAATGCCACCTATTAGATGACCCAAATAATTAATTTTTTCTCATTTTAATGTCAGTGTTGCATTTTATTTCATGTCTTTGTGATGAAGCCAAATTCACGGGAAAAGGACATGCTACTCAGAATGGTTAGTGGTAAAAGGAAATGGGGGAAACCAAAGGTTTATTGGCTGTACCCTAAAAACTCATTTGTTCAGACTGGCCTACCGCCTCAATGCATTAACCTAACGATCCCTGTGTGGCCTATTTATAAAAAAAAAAAAAAAAAACCAGGTTCCTCGCATCATGTTCTCATTCACTTTATGCAGTTAATAGCCCTATGTGTCTGTACTGCTACATACTTAGGCAGGTAACTGGTTCATGCAGCTTTACATGAACACCCGAGCCTTACACTATGGCCGGTCCGAATAACTAAAGCAATTGTTACCATCCACCTCTCGTGTCTCCCCTTTTCCTCATAGTTTGTAAGGTTGCGAGCAGGGCCCTCACTCCTCCTGGTATCTGTTTTGAACTGTATTTCTGTTATGCTGTAATGTCTATTGTCTGTACAAGTCCCCTCTATAATTTGTAAAGCGTTGCGGAATATGTTGGCGCTATATAAATAAAAATTATTATTATTATTATTATTATTATTATTAAGAATTACATGAATCAAGCAGTTGAAAGAAGTCATTGAAAATTAGGAAGCTTGACCAGAATTGGCCTATCATTTGTCCAAGGGTCAGACACGGCTGAATGGATAGAATCAGAAATCTTCCTCAAAGTGTTTCATCCACATCCATTGCTAACAGGTATAATCAAGTCCACGGCTATTCCATCTCTATAGACCAAAACAGGTTGTAGTATGGGTTATACTTAAGAAGTCAGAAATTCTGAAATTTTCTGATCTTACAGAACTATCCACTTGAACTGTAAAGCCCCTCACATGCAATTTAGATAGATCGGTAAGCTGACAGCTATCTGCCATACACAGGAGCACTCACTCTACCAAGCACTCTTGTGTTCTCTATGAAAGAGCTGGTGACAGCCATCTCTGGCAGCGGCTTATTTCTCCAAAGATAAGAGAATCGGCAGTCTGAAATTGTACATGCTGGATCATCTCTTGAGGAGGAAAATGCTGGATCATCTGTTGAGGGGCAATTGGGGGCCACCCTACACATTAGACTGTTGGCCAAACACATCGAAATTGGCCGATTAGGCAGACAGTCTAATATGTTTGGGGGCCTTAAGTGCAATTATTGTATAGTGAAAGCATTTAGAAGTAACAGCAGCTCAACTGTAAAGTAGACCACGCAACCTCACAAAGCAGGGCCACCAGATAAAAATCACCGATCTTTGCCTATAGTTCCAAACAGGGGCGGATACTGACAGCTTGGGGCCCCTGTGCAAGAAATGTGTCTGGGCCCCCCTCCTTTTATGGTGACAAAGCTACAAATTACAGTTAGGGCCAGAAATATTTGGACAGTGACACAATTTTCGCGAGTTGGGCTCTGCATGCCACCACATTGGATTTGAAATGAAACCTCTACAACAGAATTCAAGTGCAGATTGTAACGTTTAATTTGAAGGGTTGAACAAAAATATCTGATAGAAAATGTAGGAATTGTACACATTTCTTTACAAACACTCCACATTTTAGGAGGTCAAAAGTAATTGGACAAATAAACATAACCCAAACAAAATATTTTTATTTTCAATATTTTGTTGCAAATCCTTTGGAGGCAATCACTGCCTTAAGTCTGGAACCCATGGACATCACCAAACGCTGGGTTTCCTCCTTCTTAATGCTTTGCCAGGCCTTTACAGCCGCAGCCTTCAGGTCTTGCTTGTGGGTCTTTCCGTCTTAAGTCTGGATTTGAGCAAGTGAAATGCATGCTCAATTGGGTTTAGATCTGGAGATTGACTTGGCCATTGCAGAATGTTCCACTTTTTGGCACTCATGAACTCCTGGGTAGCTTTGGCTGTATGCTTGGGGTCATTGTCCATCTGTACTATGAAGCGCCGTCCAATCAACTTTGCAGCATTTGGCTGAATCTGGGCTGAAAGTATATCCCGGTACACTTCAGAATTCATCCGGCTACTCTTGTCTGCTCTTATGTCATCAATAAACACAAGTGACCCAGTGCCATTGAAAGCCATGCATGCCCATGCCATCACGTTGCCTCCACCATGTTTTACAGAGGATGTGGTGTGCCTTGGATCATGTGCTGTTCCCTTTCTTCTCCAAACTTTTTTCTTCCCATCATTCTGGTACAGGTTGATCTTTGTCTCATCTGTCCATAGAATACTTTTCCAGAACTGAGCTGGCTTCTTGAGGTGTTTTTCTGCAAATGTAACTCTGGCCTGTCTATTTTTGGTATTGATGAATGGTTTGCATCTAGATGTGAACCCTTTGTATTTACTGTCATGGAGTTTTCTCTTTACTGTTGACTTAGAGACAGATACACCTACTTCACTGAGAGTGTTCTGGACTTCAGTTGATGTTGTGAACGGGTTCTTCTTCACCAAATTAAGTATGCGGCGATCATCCACCACTGTTGTCATCCGTGGACGCCCAGGCCTTTTTGAGTTCCCAAGCTCACCAGTCAATTCCTTTTTTCTCAGAATGTACCCAACTGTTGATTTTGCTACTCCAAGCATGTCTGCTATCTCTCTGATGGATTTTTTTATTTTTTTTCAGCCTCAGGATGTTCTGCTTCACCTCAATTGAGAGTTCCTTTGACCGCATGTTGTCTGCTCACAGCAACAGCTTCCAAATGCAAAACCACACACCTGGAATCCACCCCTGACCTTTTAACTACTTCATTGATTACAGGTTAACGAGGGAGACGCCTTCAGAGTTAATTGCAGCCCTTAGAGTCCATTGTCCAATTACTTTTGGTCCCTTGAAAAAGAGGACGCTATGCATTACAGAGCTATGATTCCTAAACCCTTTCTCCGATTTGGATGTGGAAACTATCATATTGCAGCTGGGAGTGTGCACTTTCAGCCCATATTATTTATATAATTGTATTTCTGAACATGTTTTTGTAAACAGCTAAAATAACAAAACTTGTGTCACTGTCCAAATATTTCTGGCCCTAACTGTATATACTGTATATATATATATATATATATATATATATATACATATATATATATATCTAATATATAAAGCTGAATGTGTGTATGTGTGTGTGTGTGTATGTGTGTATGTATGTCCGGGATTGGCATCTGCACCGTCGCAGCTACAGCCACAAAATTTTGCTCAGTCACACGTCTGGACCCTGAGAGCGTCATAGGCTATGTTGTGAGGTGAAATTTTAACCCCGCGCGTTCCAATTCACCAAACAATTTTGCCCCTATCTACATAATGGGGAAAAAAGTGAAAGGAAAAGTGTTGGAGGCGTCGAAGCTACAGCCACAAAATTTTGCACAGTCACACGTCTGGACCCCGAGAGCGTCATAGGCTACGTTGTGAGGCGAAATTTTAACCCCGCGCGTTCCAATTCACCAAACAATTTTGCCCCTATCTACATAATGGGGAAAAAAGTGAAAGGAAAAGTGTTGGAGGCGTCGAAACTACAGCCACCAAATCTTGCACAGTCACACGTCTGGACCCTGAGAGCGTCATAGGCTATGTTGTGAGGTGAAATTTTAACCCCACGCTTTCCAATTCACCAAACTATTTTGCCCCTATCTACATGATGGGGAAAAGTGAAAGGAAAAGTGTTGGAGGCGTCGCAGCTACAGCCACAAAATTTTGCACAGTCACACGTCTGGCCCCCGAGAGAATCATAGGCTATGTAGTGAGGCGAAATTTTAACCCCGCGCGTTCCAATTCACCAAACAATTTTGCCCCTATCTACATAATGGGAAAAAATGAAAGGAAAAGTGTTGGAGGCAAATTGACAGCTGCCAGATGTGAACAAGGGGGACGTAAAGAGTGAGAGCGATAGCGCCAAAGAGTATATACCGTACAGTTGCTAAGGTGGGGCCCCGACATGGGATACTCACCACACACGGGGATATGAAGACACACACAAAATGCGCCACACACTACCACATGCTTGAACACATATCACCCTTAGCACACATTTCACCACACATACGCCAACCTCGCCACATAAAAGTCGAAACACAAAAGTCGCCGCTCAAAACTCGCCACGCGCAGAACTCGCCACATGCAAAAACTAGGCTCTTGCAAAACTCGCCACAAGTGCAAAACTCACCTCATGGAAAACTCGCCACACGCAAAACTTGCACACGCGGAAAAATTGCCACATGCACAAAAGTTGCAACACATGCAAAATTTGCCTCACACAAAACTTGCACATACTCAAAAGGCACCATGCGCAAAACTTGCTGCACACAAGTTGCTACACTAACCTGTCACATGCAACTCGACACACAAAAAGTTGCTACACGCATGTTGCCACACAAAACTCATCTCACAAAAGTCGCTACATGCATGTCGCCACACGCAACTCAACACACACAACTTGACAAACGAAACTCGCCCTAAAACACACACAAGTCTGGTCTTATCCTTCAAAAATAAAAATCTGATTAATAAGCAGACAAACTACAACAAATGTACCATATAGGAAATACGGCAGCTGTCAGTCACATGACCTGTCTATTATGTGTATGTGTGAGCTAATATATACTGCCAAGGGGAGGGCTTCCTGTTGGCTGGGGATTTATCAGGCTGCCAATTTAGCTTACAAATACTGAGGTAAAAATACTGAGCAAATAACGTGTGAACAAGGTCTAATACAGGAGGAGATGACACACAGGTATATACTATATACAGAGGAGATGACACACAGATATATACTATATACAGGAGAGATGACACACAAGTATATACTATATAGAGGAGGAGATGACATACAGGTACATATATATACAGGAGGAGATGACATACAGGTATATACTATATACAGGAGGAGATGACACACAGGTATATACTATATACAGGAGCAGATGACCTACAGGTATATACTATATACAGGAGGAGATGACATACAGGTATATGCTATATATAGAAGATGACATGCAGGTATATACTATATACAGGAGGAGATGACACACAGATATATACTATATACAGGGGAGATGACACACAGGTATATACTATATACAGGAGGAGATGACATACAGGTATATACTATATATAGAAGGAGATGACATTAAGGTATATACTATATATAGGGGAGATGACACACAGCAGGTATATAATATATACAGGGGAGATGACATACAGGTATATACTATATACAGGAGATGACATACAGATGTATACTATATATAAGGGAGATGACAAACATGTATATACTGAGGTGATGAGGTGAAAATGAGAGGTGTGAGGTGAAAATGAAAAGGTGTGAGCGCAAAATGAGAGGAGTGAGGAAAAATAGTGGAGTGATCAGAAAATGACAGATGTGAGGTTGAAATGACAAGTGTTAGGCGGGAATGAGAGGAGTGAGGGAGAAAATGAGAGATGTGAGGGAGAAAATGAGAGATGTGAGGGGGAAAATGAAAGATGTGATTGGGAAAATGAGAGGCGTGATGGGAAAATAAGAGAAGTGAGGTGCTATAACTAACCACAGATATTTACTATGCCCAGGCAACGCCGGGCTCTTCAGCTAGTATTTATATATATATACTGTATATATATATATTTATATATATAACATATAGCCACACACATGTATACTGTATTTATTATATATTCTCCTTTATTATGTATATTGCCGTCCCTTATTATACAGTACCCTCTCTTGTTATGTACAGCACTGTACCTTACATATTGGATTATATAGAGCCCTGTTTTTTATTACATACCGTCCTCTCTTGTTAGCTGTATAATGCGATGATGGCTGGTGGAGCATGGGAGAGATTCTTTTCTAATGGAGGAGCTGATGGACTGGTCGTCTGGTCACTGGCTCCTCAATCAGCAGTCATGTTATATCTAACGAGAGAGCGGACTATGTAATAAAAGAGGGCACTGTGAGTGACAAAAATAACAAGAATACACTATGTAAGAGACAACGCTGTACATAACAGCAGAGGAAGGTATATGATAAGGGACGGCACCATATATAACTAGAGAGGTTTGTGCGTAATAAGGGACGGTGTTATACATAATAAAAGAGGAAACTATGTAACTAAGGATGGTGTTATACATAATAAGCGAGCATACTATATACTAAGGGACTGTGCTAAACATAATAAGTAAGTACACTATATACTAAGGGACTGTGTTAGACATAAGTGAGTACACTATATACTAAGGGACTGTACTATACATATGTGAGTAC
Organism: Ranitomeya imitator; assembly: GCF_032444005.1. Taxonomy (NCBI): domain Eukaryota; kingdom Metazoa; phylum Chordata; class Amphibia; order Anura; family Dendrobatidae; genus Ranitomeya; species Ranitomeya imitator. The sequence continues at coordinate 35,114,028 of NC_091290.1, forward strand.
ACTATATACTAAGGGACTGTGTTATACATAAAAAGTGACTACACTCTATATTAAGGGATGGCGCTATACATAATAAGCGAGTACAATATATACTAGGGGACTATGCTATACATATGTGAGTACACTATATACTAAGGGATTGTGTTATATATAGAAAGTGACTACAATATATACTGAGGGATGGTGCTATACATAAGAAGCGAGTACACTATCGACTATGGGATTGTGCTATACATATGTGAGTACACTATATACTAGGGGACTGTGCTATACATATATGAGTACACTATATACTAAGGGACTGTGTTATATATAGAAAGTGACTACACTATATACTGAGGGATGGTGCTATACATAATAAGTGAGTACACTATTGTTATGAACAGGTAATTCAGAACCACAATGGACCTTGAAGTTCAGAGCACACAAGGTGACCTGACATTTACCAAAAACATAGGACGAGCTCTGAGACGTGGAAACTCTGCTGACTGCAATCCCTAATCCTAACACACCACACTAGAGGTAGCCATGGATTGCGCCTAACGCTCCCTATGCAACTCGGCGCAGCCTGAGAAACTAACTAGCCCTGAAGATAGAAAAATAAGCCTACCTTGCCTCAGAGAAATTCCCCAAAGGAAAAGGCAGCCCCCCACATATAATGACTGTGAGTAAAGATGAAATACAAACACAGAGATGAAATAGATTTAGCAAAGTGAGGCCCGACTTACTGAATAGACCGAGGATAGGAAAGATAGCTTTGCGGTCAACACAAAAACCTACAAACAACCACGCAGAGGGGCAAAAAGACCCTCCGCACGACTAACGGTACGGAGGTGCTCCCTCTGCGTCTCAGAGCTTCCAGCAAGCAATAAAAACCAATATAGCAAGCTGGACAGAAAATATAGCAAACAAAAAATAACACAAGCAGAACTTAGCTTATGCAGGATAGAGAGGCCACAGGAACGATCCAGGAGGAAGCAAGACCAATACTAGAACATTGACTGGAGGCCAGGATTAAAGCACCAGGTGGAGTTAAATAGAGCAGCACCTAACGACTTAACCTCATCACCTGAGGAAGGAAACTCAGAAGCCGCAGTACCACTCTCATCCACCAAAGGAAGCTTATAGACAGAACCAGCAGCAGTACCACTCACGACCACAGGAGGGAGCTTGGCCACAGAATTCACAACAGTACCCCCCCCCTTGAGGAGGGGTCACCGAACCCTCACCAGAGCCCCCAGGCCGACCAGGATGAGCCACATGAAAGGCACGAACCAGATCGGCAGCATGGACATCAGAGGCAAAGACCCAGGAATTATCTTCCTGACCATAACCTTTCCACTTAACCAGATACTGGAGTTTCCGTCTCGAAACACGAGAATCCAAAATCTTCTTCACAATATACTCCAATTCCCCTTCAACCAAAACCGGAGCAGGAGGATCAATAGATGGAACCACAGGTGCCACGTATCTCCGCAACAATGACCTATGGAACACGTTATGGATGGAAAAAGAAGCCGGAAGAGTCAAACGAAAAGACACAGGATTAAGAACCTCAGAAATCCTATATGGACCAATGAAACGAGGCTTAAATTTAGGAGAGGAAACCTTCATAGGAATATAACGAGATGACAACCAAACCAAATCCCCAACACGAAGTCGAGGACCCACACAGCGCCTGCGGTTAGCGAAACATTGAGCCTTCTCCTGGGACAAAGTCAGATTGTCCACTACATGAGTCCAAATCTGCTGCAACCTATCCACCACAGTATCCACACCAGGACAGTCCGAAGACTCAACCTGCCCTGAAGAGAAACGAGGGTGGAACCCAGAATTGCAGAAAAACGGCGAAACCAAAGTAGCCGAGCTGGCCCGATTATTAAGGGCGAACTCAGCCAAAGGCAAAAAGGACACCCAATCATCCTGATCAGCAGAAACAAAACATCTCAGATATGTTTCCAAGGTCTGATTGGTTCGTTCAGTCTGGCCATTTGTCTGAGGATGGAAAGCCGAGGAAAAAGACAAATCAATGCCCATCCTAGCACAAAAGGCTCGCCAAAACCTCGAAACAAACTGGGAACCTCTGTCAGAAACGATGTTCTCTGGAATGCCATGTAAACGAACCACATGCTGAAAAAACAATGGCACCAAATCAGAGGAGGAAGGCAATTTAGACAAGGGCACCAAATGGACCATCTTAAAGAAGCGATCACAAACCACCCAAATGACCGACATTCTTTGAGAGACGGGGAGATCCGAAATAAAATCCATAGAGATATGCGTCCAAGGCCTCTTCGGGACCGGCAAGGGCAAAAGCAACCCACTGGCACGAGAACAGCAGGGCTTAGCCCGAGCACAAATCCCACAGGACTGCACAAAAGAACGCACATCCCGCGACAGAGACGGCCACCAAAAGGATCTAGCCACCAAATCTCTGGTACCAAAGATTCCAGGATGACCAGCCAACACCGAACAATGAACCGCAGAGATAACTTTATTCGTCCACCTATCAGGGACAAACAGTTTCTCCGCTGGGCAACGGTCAGGTCTATTAGCCTGAAATTTTTGCAGCACCCGCCGCAAATCAGGGGAGATGGCAGACAAAATTACCCCCTCTTTGAGAATACCCGCCGGCTCAGACAAAACCGGAGAATCGGGCACAAAACTCCTAGACAGGGCATCCGCCTTCACATTTTTAGAGCCCGGAAGGTACGAAACCACAAAGTCAAAACGGGAGAAAAACAGCGACCAACGAGCCTGTCTAGGATTCAACCGTTTGGCAGACTCGAGATAAGTCAAGTTTTTGTGATCAGTCAAGACCACCACGCGATGCTTAGCTCCTTCAAGCCAATGACGCCACTCCTCGAATGCCCACTTCATGGCTAGCAACTCTCGATTGCCAACATCATAATTTCGCTCAGCAGGCGAAAATTTCCTGGAAAAGAAGGCGCATGGTTTCATCACCGAGCAATCAGAACTTCTCTGCGACAAAACAGCCCCTGCTCCAATTTCGGAAGCATCAACCTCGACCTGGAACGGAAGCGAAACATCTGGTTGGCACAAAACAGGGGCAGAAGAAAAACGACGCTTCAACTCCTGAAAAGCTTCCACAGCAGCAGAAGACCAATTGACCACATCAACACCCTTCTTGGTTAAATCAGTCAACGGTTTAGCAATGCTAGAAAAATTAGCGATGAAGCGACGATAAAAATTAGCAAAGCCCAGGAACTTCTGCAGACTCTTCAGAGATGTTGGCTGAGTCCAATCATAAATGGCCTGAACTTTAACAGGGTCCATCTCGATAGTAGAAGGAGAAAAAATGAACCCCAAAAATGAAATCTTCTGAACACCAAAGAGACACTTTGACCCCTTCACAAACAAAGAATTAGCATGCAGGACCTGGAACACCACTCTGACCTGCTTCACATGAGACTCCCAATCATCCGAGAAAACCAAACTATCATCCAAGTATACAATCAGGAATTTATCCAGGTACTCTCGGAAGATGTCATGCATAAAGGACTGAAACACTGATGGAGCATTAGAAAGTCCGAATGGCATAACCAGGTACTCAAAATGGCCTTCGGGTGTATTAAATGCTGTTTTCCATTCATCGCCCCGTTTGATACGCACAAGATTATACGCACCACGAAGATCTATCTTGGTGAACCAACTAGCCCCCTTAATCCGAGCAAACAAATCAGACAGCAGCGGCAAGGGGTACTGAAATTTGACCGTAATTTTATTTAGAAGGCGGTAATCAATACAAGGTCTCAGCGAACCATCCTTCTTGGCCACAAAAAAGAAACCCGCTCCCAATGGCGACGATGACGGGCGAATATGACCCTTCTCCAAAGACTCCTTCACGTAACTCCGCATAGCGGCGTGCTCAGGTACAGATAAATTAAACAGTCGACCCTTAGGAAACTTACTACCAGGAATCAAATCGATAGCACAATCACAATCCCTATGCGGAGGTAGGGCATTGGACTTGGGCTCATCGAATACATCCTGGTAATCAGACAAGAACTCTGGGACCTCAGAAGGGGTGGATGATGAGATAGACAGAAATGGAACATCACCATGTACCCCCTGACAACCCCAGCTGGACACAGACATTGATTTCCAATCTAATACTGGGTTATGGACTTGTAGCCATGGCAACCCCAACATGACCATATCATGCAGATTATGCAACACCAGAAAGCGAATATCCTCCTGGTGCGCAGGAGCCATGCACATGGTCACCTGGGTCCAATACTGAGGCTTATTCTTGGCCAAAGGCGTAGCATCAATTCCTCTCAATGGAATAGGACACTGCAAGGGCTCCAAGACAAACCCACAGCGCCTAGCAAACTCCAAGTCCATCAAATTCAGGGCAGCGCCTGAATCCACAAATGCCATGACAGAATAGGAAGACAAAGAGCAGATCAAAGTAACGGACAAAAGAAATTTCGACTGTACCTTACCAATGGTGGCAGACCTAGCGAACCGCTTAGTGCGCTTAGGACAATCGGAGATAGCATGAGTGGAATCACCACAGTAGAAACACAGCCCATTCTGACGTCTGTGTTCTTGCCTTTCAGCTCTGGTCAAAGTCCTATCGCACTGCATAGGCTCAGGTTTATGCTCAGATAATACCGCCAAATGATGCACAGATTTACGCTCGCGCAAGCGTCGACCGATCTGAATGGCCAAAGACATAGACTCATTCAGACCAGCAGGCATATGAAATCCCACCATGACATCCTTAAGGGCTTCAGAGAGACCCTTTCTGAAAATAGCTGCCAGCGCACATTCATTCCATTGAGTGAGCACGGACCACTTTCTAAACTTCTGACAATAAATCTCTATCTCATCCTGACCCTGACACAGAGCCAGCAAATTTTTCTCTGCCTGATCCACTGAATTAGGTTCGTCGTACAGCAATCCGAGCGCCAGAAAAAACGCATCAATATTACATAATGCAGGATCTCCTGGCACAAGGGAAAATGCCCAGTCTTGAGGGTCGCCACGTAATAAAGAAATAATGATTTTAACTTGTTGAACTGGGTCACCAGAGGAGCGGGGTTTCAAAGCCAGAAACAGTTTACAATTATTTTTAAAATTCAAAACTTAGCTCTATCTCCAGAAAATAACTCAGGAATAGGAATTTTAGGTTCTAACATAGGATTCTGAACCACTAAATCTTGAATGTTCTTTACTCTTATAGTGAGATTATCCATCAAAGAGGACAGACCCTGAATGTCCATGTCCACACCTGTGTTCTGAACCACCCTGATGTAAAGGGGAAAAGAAAGACAGAACACAGTGCAAAGAAAAAAAAATGGTCTCAGAACTTCTCTTTTCCCTCTATTGAGAAGCATTAGTACTTTGGGCCTCCAGTACTGTTATGAACAGGTAATTCAGAACCACAATGGACCTTGAAGTTCAGAGCACACAAGGTGACCTGACATTTACCAAAAACATAGGACGAGCTCTGAGACGCGGAAACTCTGCTGACCGCAATCCCTAATCCTAACACACCACACTAGAGGTAGCCGTGGATTGCGCCTAACGCTCCCTATGCAACTCGGCACAACCTGAGAAACTAACTAGCCCTGAAGATAGAAAAATAAGCCTACCTTGCCTCAGAGAAATTCCCCAAAGGAAAAGGCAGCCCCCCACATATAATGACTGTGAGTAAAGATGAAATACAAACACAGAGATTAAATAGATTTAGCAAAGTGAGGCCCGACTTACTGAATAGACCGAGGATAGGAAAGATAGCTTTGCGGTCAACACAAAAACCTACAAACAACCACACAGAGAGGCAAAAAGACCCTCCGCACCGACTAACGGTACGGAGGTGCTCCCTCTGCGTCTCAGAGCTTCCAGCAAGCAAGAAAAACCAATATAGCAAGCTGGACAGAAAATATAGCAAACAAAAAATAACACAAGCAGAACTTAGCTTATGCAGGATAGAGAGGCCACAGGAACGATCCAGGAGGAAGCAAGACCAATACTAGAACATTGACTGGAGGCCAGGATCAAAGCACCAGGTGGAGTTAAATAGAGCAGCACCTAACGACTTAACCTCATCACCTGAGGAAGGAAACTCAGAAGCCGCAGTACCACTCTCATCCACCAAAGGAAGCTTATAGACAGAACCAGCCGCAGTACCACTCACGACCACAGGAGGGAGCTTGGCCACAGAATTCACAACACACTATATACTAAGGGACTGTGCAATGTATAATAAGTGAGTATAATATATACTAAGGGACTGTGTTAGACATAGTAAGCGATGATAACATCTTACTCCACCTCCCTCTGTTCCTAAGTCCATTATAAATCCCCCTTCCTCCCATCCCAATCCCACACACCTCTCATTGTCCTCCTCCCCCAGTTCCCATTATTGTCCTCTCCCCACCCCCATCATTGCCCTCTCCACCACCTCCATCATTGCCCTCCCTCATCACTGCCCCATCCACCACCTCCATCATTGCCCTTTCTGTCATGACCTGGTGGTCAGGACAATAATGGACCTGGTGGTTAAGAGCACACGGAATGACCTGATAGTTACTGATAATATAGGACGAGCTCTGAGACGTGGGAACTCTGCTGACCGCAATCCCTAATCCTATCACACACACTAGAAATAGCCGTGAATTGCTCCTAACGCTCCCTATGCAACTCGACACAGCCTAAGGAACTAGCTAGCCCTAAAGATAGAAAAATAAAGCCTACCTTGCCTCAGAGAAATTCCCCAAAGGAAAAGGCAGCCCCCCACATATAATGACTGTGAGTAAAGAAGAAAATTACAAACACAGAGATGAAATAGATTTAGCAAAGTGAGGCCCGACTTACTGAGCAGACAGAGGATAGGAAAGGTAGCTTTGCGGTCAGCACAAAAAACTACAAAAAGACCACGCAGAGGGCGCAAAAAGACCCTCCGCACCGACTCACGGTGCGGAGGCGCTCCCTCTGCGTCCCAGAGCTGCCAGCAAGCAAGACAACAATCAAAATAGCAAGCTGGACAGAAAAATAGCAAACCAGAGAAAAACAAGCAGGAACTTAGCTTCTGCTGGGAAGACAGGTCACAAGAACGATCCAGGAGTGAACTAGACCAATACTGGAACATTGACAGGTGGCATGGAGCAATGATCTAGGTGGAGTTAAATAGAGCAGCCAGCTAACAAAATAACCTCATCACCTGTGGAAGGAACCTCAGAAGCCACAGCCCCACTCACCACCACCAGAGGAAGCCCATGGACAGAACCAGCCGAAGTACCATTTATGACCACAGGAGGGAGCTTGACAACAGAATTCACAACAGTACCCCCCCCTTGAGGAGGGGTCACTGAACCCTCACCAGAGCCCCCAGGCCGACCAGGACGAGCCAAATGAAAGGCACGAACCAGATCGGCAGCATGAACATCGGAGGCAAAGACCCAGGAATTATCTTCTTGACCATAACCCTTCCATTTGACCAGGTACTGGAGTTTCCGTCTCGAAATATGAGAATCCAAAATCTTCTCCACCACATACTCCAACTCCCCCTCAACCAACACCGGGGCAGGAGGATCAACGGATGGAACCACAGGCACCACGTATCTCCGCAACAATGACCTATGGAATACATTATGGATGGCAAAAGAAGCTGAAAGGGTCAAACGAAACGACACAGGATTGAGAACCTCAGAAATCTTATACGGACCAATGAAACGAGGCTTAAACTTAGGAGAGGAAACCTTCATAGGAACATAACGAGACGACAACCAAACCAAATCCCCAACACGAAGTCGGGGACCCACACAGCGCCGGCGGTTAGCGAAACGTTGTGCCTTCTCCTGGGACAACGTCAAATTGTCCACCACATGAGTCCAAATCTGCTGCAACCTATCCACCACAGTATCTACACCAGGACAGTCCGAAGACTCAACCTGCCCTGAAGAGAAACGAGGATGGAAACGAGAATTGCAGGAAAACGGCGAAACCAAAGTAGCCGAGCTGGCCCGATTGTTAAGGGCGAACTCAGCCAAAGGCAAAAAGGACACCCAATCATCCTGATCAGCAGAAACAAAGCATCTCAGATATGTTTCCAAAGTCTGATTAGTTCGTTCGGTTTGGCCATTTGTCTGAGGATGGAAAGCCGAGGAAAAAGACAAATCAATGCCCATCCTAGCACAAAAGGATCGCCAAAACCTCGAAACAAACTGGGAACCTCTGTCCGAAACGATCTTCTCCGGAATGCCATGTAAACGAAGGACATGCTGGAAAAACAATGGCACCAAATCAGAGGAGGAAGGCAATTTAGACAAGGGTACCAAATGGACCATCTTAGAGAAGCGATCACAAACCACCCAAATGACCGACATCTTTTGAGAGACAGAGAGATCCGAAATAAAATCCATAGAGATATGCGTCCAGGGCCTCTTCGGGACCGGCAAGGGCAAAAGCAACCCACTGGCACGAGAACAGCAGGGCTTAGCCCGAGCACAAGTCCAACAGGACTGCACAAAAGAACGCACATCCCGCGACAAAGACGGCCACCAGAAGGATCTAGCCACCAAATCTCTGGTACCAAAGATTCCCGGATGACCAGCCAACACCGAACAATGAACCTCAGAGATAACTCTACTAGTCCATTTATCAGGGACAAACAGTTTCTCTGCTGGGCAACGGTCAGGTCTATCAGCCTGAAATTTTTGCAGCACCCGCCGCAAATCAGGGGAGATGGCAGACAAAATTACCCCCTCTTTGAGAATACCCGCCGGCTCAGGAACACCCGGAGAGTCGGGCACAAAACTCCTTGACAGGGCATCAGCCTTCACATTCTTAGAGTCTGGAAGGTACGAAACCACAAAATCAAAACGGGAGAAAAATAGCGACCAACGAGCCTGTCTAGGATTCAACCGTTTGGCAGACTCGAGATAAGTCAAATTCTTGTGATCCGTCAAGACCACCACGCGATGCTTGGCTCCTTCAAGCCAATGACGCCACTCCTCGAATGCCCACTTCATGGCCAACAAGTCTCGATTACCAACATCATGATTGCGCTCAGCAGGCGAAAACTTTCTAGAAAAGAAGGCACATGGTTTCATCACCGAGCCATCAGAACTTCTTTGCGACAAAACAGCCCCTGCTCCAATCTCAGAAGCATCAACCTCGACCTGAAATGGAAGCGAAACATCTGGCTGGCACAACACAGGGGCAGAAGAAAAACGACGCTTCAACTCCTGAAAAGCTTCCACAGCCGCAGAAGACCAATTGACCACATCAGCACCCTTCTTGGTCAAATCAGTCAACGGTTTAGCAACACTAGAAAAATTACTGATGAAGCGACGATAAAAATTAGCAAAGCCCAGGAACTTTTGCAGACTCTTCACAGATGTCGGCTGAGTCCAATCATAAATGGCCTGGACTTTAACAGGGTCCATCTCGATAGTAGAAGGGGAAAAAATGAAACCCAAAAATGAAACCTTCTGAACTCCAAAGAGACACTTTGACCATTTCACAAACAAAGAATTCGCATGAAGGACCTGGAACACCATTCTGACCTGCTTCACGTGAGACTCCCAATCATCCGAGAAGACCAAAATATCATCCAAATATACAATCAGGAATTTATCCAGGTACTCTCGGAAGATGTCATGCATAAAGGACTGAAATACTGATGGAGCATTGGAAAGCCCGAATGGCATAACCAGGTACTCAAAATGGCCCTCGGGCGTATTAAATGCTGTTTTCCATTCATCGCCCTGTTTAATACGCACAAGATTATACGCACCACGAAGATCTATCTTGGTGAACCAACTAGCCCCCTTAATCCGAGCAAATAAATCAGACAGCAGCGGCAAAGGGTACTGAAATTTGACTGTGATCTTATTAAGAAGGCGGTAATCAATACAAGGTCTCAAAGAACCATCCTTCTTGGCCACAAAAAAGAACCCTACTCCCAATGGTGACGACAACGGGCGAATATGACCCTTCTCCAAGGATTCCTTTACATAACTCCGCATAGCGGCGTGCTCTGGCACAGATAAATTGAACAGTCGGCCCTTAGGAAACTTACTACCAGGAATCAAATTGATAGCACAATCGCAATCCCTATGAGGAGGTAGGGCACTGGATTTGGGCTCATCAAATACATCTCGGTAATCCGACAAAAACTCCGGGACTTCAGAAGGGGTGGATGACGAAATAGACAAAAATGGAACATCACCATGTACTCCCTGACAACCCCAGCTGGACACAGACATAGATTTCCAATCCAATACAGGATTATGGACCTGTAGCCATGGCAACCCCAAAACGACCACATCATGCAGATTATGCAACACCAAAAAGCGAACATCCTCCTGATGTGCAGGAGCCATGCACATGGTCAATTGGGTCCAGTACTGAGGATTATTCTTGGCCAAAGGCGTAGCATCAATTCCTCTCAATGGAATAGGATACTGCAAGGGCTCCAAGAAAAAACCACAGCGCCTAGCAAACTCCAAGTCCATCAAATTCAGGGCAGCGCCTGAATCCACAAATGCCATAACAGAATAGGATAACAAAGAGCAGATCAGAGTAACGGACAAAAGAAATTTCAACTGTACCATACCAATGGTGGCAGACCTAGCGAAACGCTTAGTGCGCTTAGGACAATCGGAGATAGCACGAGTGGAATCACCACAGTAAAAACACAGCCCATTCCGACGTCTGTGTTCTTGTCGTTCAGCTCTGGTCAAAGTCCTATCACATTGCATAGGCTCTGGTCTATGCTCAGATAATACCGGTGCACAGCTTTACTCTCACGTAAGCATCGATCGATCTGAATGGCCAAAGACATAGACTCATTCAGACCAGCAGGCATGGGAAATCCCACCATGACATCCTTAAGGGCTTCAGAGAGACCCTTTCTGAAAATTGCTGCCAGGGCACATTCATTCCACTGAGTGAGTACAGACCACTTCCTAAACTTCTGACAATATATCTCTACCTCATCCTGACCCTGACACAGAGGCAGCAAGATGTTCTCTGCCTGATCCACTGAATTAGGTTCATCATAAAGCAATCCGAGCGCCAGAAAAAACGCATCAACATCACGCAATGCCGGATCTCCTGGCGCAAGGGAAAATGCCCAGTCTTGAGGGTCGCCACGTAACAAAGAAAGAATGATTTTCACTTGTTGAACAGGGTCACCTGAGGAGCAAGGTTTCAAAGCAAGAAACAATTTACAATTATTTTTGAAATTCAGAAACTTAGATCTATCCCCAAAAAGCAAATCAGGAATTGGAATCCTAGGCTCTAACATTGGATTCTGAACCACAAAATCTTGAATGTTTTGTACCCTTGCAGTGAGATTATCCATACAAGAGGACAGACCTTGAATGTCCATATCTACACCTGTATCCTGAACCACCCAGAGGTAAAGGGGAAAAGAGAGACAAAACACACTGCAAAGAAAAAAAAATGGTCTCAGAGCTTCTCTTATCCCTCTATTGAGATGCATTAGTACTTTGGGCCACCTGTACTGATATGACCTGGTGGTCAGGACAATAATGGACCTGGTGGTTAAGAGCACACGGAATGACCTGATAGTTACTGATAATATAGGACGAGCTCTGAGACGTGGGAACTCTGCTGACCGCAATCCCTAATCCTATCACACACACTAGAAATAGCCGTGGATTGCTCCTAACGCTCCCTATGCAACTCGACACAGCCTAAGGAACTAGCTAGCCCTAAAGATAGAAAAATAAAGCCTACCTTGCCTCAGAGAAATTCCCCAAAGGAAAAGGCAGCCCCCCACATATAATGACTGTGAGTAAAGAAGAAAATTACAAACACAGAGATAAAATAGATTTAGCAAAGTGAGGCCCGAGTTACTGAACAGACAGAGGATAGGAAAGGTAGCTTTGCGGTCAGCACAAAAAACTACAAAAAGACCACGCAGAGGGCGCAAAAAGACCCTCCGCACCGACTCACGGTGCGGAGGCGCTCCCTCTGCGTCCCAGAGCTGCCAGCAAGCAAGACAACAATCAAAATAGCAAGCTGGACAGAAAAATAGCAAACCAGAGAAAAACAAGCAGGAACTTAGCTTCTGCTGGGAAGACAGGTCACAAGAACGATCCAGGAGTGAACTAGACCAATACTGGAATATTGACAGGTGGCATGGAGCAATGATCTAGGTGGAGTTAAATAGAGCAGCCAGCTAACGAATTAACCTCGTCACCTGTGGAAGGAACCTCAGAAGCCGCAGCCCCACTCACCACCACCAGAGGAAGCCCATGGACAGAACCAGCCGAAGTACCATTCATGACCACAGGAGGGAGCTTGACAACAGAATTCACAACACCTTTCCACCACCTCTATCATTGCTTTCCCCCACCACCCAATCATTGCCCATTCCACCTCTTCCTTCTCCCCCAACACCCCCCATCATTGCCCATTCCACTACCATCATTGTCCTTTCCACTACCACCATCATTGCCTTTTCCCCAAAATCCCCATCATTGCCCATTTCACCACCTCCATAATTTCCACCCCCCCACCACCACCCCCATTATTGCCCTTTTCACCATGGCCAAAATTGTCCTATCCACTCCCATCATTGCATTTTCCCCCCACCACCGCCTTCATTTCCTCCTCCCCCAACCACGACAATTATTGCCCTTTCCACCACCACCATCATTGCCTTCTCCCTTACCACCTCATCACTGTCCTTTCCACCACCTCCATCAGTGCTTTCTCCCTCATCACCCCCATCATTGCCCTTTCTACCACCTCCACCATTGACTTCTCCCTCACCCCGTCATTGCCTTCTTACCACCACCTCCATCATTGCCCATTCCACCATCTCCATCATTTCCTTCTCCCTCACCGTCCCCATAAATGCCCTTTCCACCACCACCATCCTTGCCTTTTCCCCACCACCCCATCATTGCCCATTCCACCATCTCCATCATTTCCTCCTTCCCCACCATCCCCATTATTACCCTTTCCACCACCATCATTGTCCTTTCCACTACCACCATCATTGTCTTTTTCCCCCAAAACCCCCATCATTGCCCATTTCACCACCTCCATCATTTCCTCCTCCCCACCACCCCCATTATTGCTCTTTCCACATGACCATAATTGCCCTATCCACCACCATCATTGCCTTTTCTCCCCACCACCTCCTTAATTTCCTCCTCCCCAACCACGCCAGTTATTGCTCTTTCCACCACCACCATCATTGCCTTTTCCCCCACCACCCCCATCATTGCCCATTCCACCATCTCCATCATTTCCTCCTCCCCCACCATCCCCATCATTACCCTTTCCACCACCATAATCCTTTCCAAAACCACCATCATTGCCTTTTCCCCCACCACCCCCATCATTGCCCATTTCACCACCAACATCATTGTCCTTTCCACCACCACCATCATTGCTTTCTCCCCCACCAACCCCATCATTGCCTTCTCCCAAATCACCTACATCATTGTCCTCTCCTCCACCTAGATACATATAGCATAATTCACCTCTCTGCATGTTCCCCCGCAGTGCTACGCGCACACACACCACCAATCATCTCTACACACACTCACAGCATAACTCACCTCTCCGCATGCACTCCTGCAGCATCACCATTGCTGGCTGCTTTCTCTGTCTGGCACAGCCGCTGAATGATAACTTCATCCAGCCGCGCTGCTGTGTGAGACAGGAAGCGCAGGCAGGAAGTAGGACGGATCGTTGCAGCTCCGCTCCGCTTGCATTTTCTCTTGTACCATTTGTAAGCAGCGGAGCTGCAGGGATTGCTCCCTGCCCGTCGCGCATGAGGGCAATCTGGCCGAGGCCCCCCCAGAGTCGGATAAACAGGCCAGATTGCCCTCATTATTAGCCACCCTGCAGGGCCCCCTTCACTTCCAGGCCCAATGCAGCCGCACCAGCTGCACATGTGGTATGTCCACCCCTGGTTCCAAATTGCCCCTAAGTGTGACATTCACACAAGAACTGGGTGTCGAGAACTTCATGAAATTGGTTTCCATGACTGTGTATATCCACACAAGCCTAAGATTGCCATGCCAGGGATCAGCGTGGTTGTGTAAAGCACGCCATCATCGGGCACTTGAAAAGTGCAAAGAACAAATCACGCTTCTCTACTTGGTAGACTGATAGACGTTTGGAGATGGCCCTTTTTTGTTCCAGCATGGTCGTGCCCAGCAAGGTCCATACAGATATGTTGTGATAAGTTTGGCTTTGAGATTGAGCGACACAGATTCCTGTCCTCAAACACTTTGTAAACCTTACTGAACACCTTTGAGTCCATAGTTTTTGAACAGGATAACCAACAAGATCATTTAAGTGTGATGATCGGGTGTCCAACTTACATCTGGCCATATAGTTTGGCTTTCACAGTTGTAGTCTATCTGATATCTTCATAAATGAAACAAAAGTAAAAAAAAAAACAAATAAAGCTCTGTCCAGACTTCCAGTTGTCCTCCGTTTGTAACAGATCCAGCTCTTTAACACCAAACAAAATTGGATCTGTTATAAAGAGAGCAAAAATGGATTGAAAATGGAAATTTAAATCACGTTTTGAGGGGCTGAACGCGACCACCGAGCATGGGGATGAATGCAATGTTAAAGTACCCTAACATCCGTTTTCTCTACAGGCATCTCTGAACATTCACTTCTGGTGTTCTGGGCATGTGCAGAGCTAAAATACGGATGTGTTAACGTGTGACATAGCATATAATCACCAGTTCTCATCCGTTTCCAATAGACTTCAAAAGTTAAAAAATAAATTATTCAAGTTCCTATTCAGTTTTTTTGGCTGGACTATATTTTTTTAATCCAGTTTAAAAAAAAAAAAAAAGATGGCAATCAAACGGAAATTATAGGGCATTTACGTGATCGTTTCATGTCCATTTCTGTCATCCCAAAAAGGAAAATTAAAAAAAAACAAACAACTGGATATTTGAATACAGACTACAACCCAATCAGTCTGGTCCCCTTTTTTCCACAATGGGAGATGTCAGGTTGACCCCATCCACACTCCTGATGATAGATCTATCAAGTCTCACATTTCTGGACAGATTTAGGGATATATAAGGGTATGTTTCCACGTTCAGGAAACGCTGCGTTTTTGACGTTACAGCATAGTGGAGGGGATTTCATGAAATCCCGTCTCCACTATGCATTTAAAAACGCATGCGGCATACCCACGAAAACGCACATGCGGCGCGTCTTTTAAGAACGCAGCATGTCCTTACATTGCAGAAGCAACGCAAGGACAACGCAGGTGACCTGCCAGTCACCTCAGGTGCAGATTTGGTCAGGATTTTACCTGCATAAAATCCTGACCAAATCCTAATGCAATCCTGAAGGTGGACACATACCCTTAATGTTATCACATTTGCAGTATATTAGCGCCACTGCAACACCGCCACATTTCTTGATTTTACCAGAAGATTGAAGACTTGTTTTACACCACATAGATTATGACTGAGGGAAGGAGGGAGAGGCTCTCACTTTCTCTCATGCTTTTCCTCCCTTGATTTCGGGTTGGGTCATGGTTGTATATCTGCATCTCATTCACCGCAGGTTCTCCTCGGTGTGTTTTCTATACTCCTCGCCCTTCCATGTCAATCCCTTTTCCTGGCTAAATCTCTGCATGGTTCTTTCTCTTCCAATCCCCAAGCCCTTCTGATACAGCTTATTATTTCTCCAGACCTCCGCCCTCCAGAAATGAAGGTTCTTATGTCAGTAAACAGCAGCCCACAGGCCTTTCCTCAGCCCCAGAAGGCACCCTCCTCCTGGCTGATTTGGAGGACCTCCTCTCTTCACGTTCACCCCTTCTCTGCCTGGACCTCAGTGGTCTCCCCGCCCTGTCTGTCCCCCCGCCCGCCGGGCCTGTGTCTCTCTCTTGTAAACAGGCCTCTCCCACCTTGTGCTGAGTTGGGAATGTTCTCTTGGCTCAGGCGGCCCAACCAGTTGGCTTCAAAAAGACGTAGCTGATCATAACAAGTTTGGGCCAGAGAGAGGAGGGAGAGAGGGAGGGATACAGATATAGAGGGTTAGGGGGCTGACAGAGGAGATGAAAGTTCAGGAAAATGATAAAGTTTAAAATAAGTAAATAAACTGAAGAAAAAGGTGCAAATGTTGTGTAATAAAACAGATAAATTACAGATAAAGCAACAGTAGAAGGACAAAACTGCTAACCGATACCCAGCACAATGGGTCACATTCGGACATTTCTTCTGGAGCCTGCAAACCTTCCCTTACACTCGTACATTCGAGCCATGAAGAAACCACACATCTGCTCAGCTCAAGCTTAGGCTAGAGGATTCTTTACAACTTTTCGAGCCACCAATGAATGATCACTGCTTTTAAAAAGGATATATATATATCAATGTTACATAGCAATGTATGTGTTTTCTAATTTAATAAAAAAAACAGCCATAGAGCTAATGCACTTAACCATATTACAACCCGAGCACCATATTTCGAGAATAGTCAAGAAATGATCCGATCAGTAGCAAATCAGTGACATCAGACGTAATTAATTGATATGTCCGATACTGTCACGATTGTGTCACGTCCTCCTGGGAGATCTGGGGTTAGGTGATCTTTACGTGCTGTGAATCACAGATGTTCAATTTAGCCTGTGTGTTTTGTTCCGCCTCATATTAAATGGACTTACAGTAATTTCTTTTGGCGCTGAAGAGGTTAACAACTCCTTGTATGCTGTCACATGCAGCTCCATCTCACAGCTGCTCCTGACCTGCTCATTTTCTCTCTTTATCAAACCTGGCCAGACCATCTCATCCCTGCCTGTGAAAGTTTTGCTTCCTGGCTTGCTGGAATTGGTGTACTAAAGTTGGAGTTCCTAGTTGCTGCTGGAGATTGTTGGGTGCTGTTTTTGGGTGTATGCTTTCTTAACTATCCCATTCCCATTTAGTTTGTAACTTCCTATCCTTCCCTTTATTACTCTCTACCCTTGGTGAGTGTTTCTGTATGCAAGTTGCTTTTTGTTATCTCTGTTTGTCTCACGTGTGTTTACACTAACATATCTGTCCCAGGCCTCCTGGGGGAGGGGACAGCTTAGTATGAGCACAGTAAGGTCAGAGACACAGGCCTCTCTACCTTTAAGAGTACCCCTGGGACAAGGATAGTTAAAGTTCCAGTTCCAGGAACAGTTTGTGGCCAACCTTTCTTACCAAAGACCATCGCAGCGTGACAGGTACACAGGATTCGGGTAGGCTAGAACATCAAACAAGAAGATGGACCAACTATATTGTGACAGTCATGTGTTAAGCCCCCCATATACTTTAGATAGGTGTCAGCCAAACAGTTATTCAGCTGATCATTCGGACAAACTGGTATAATCAAGGACACATGCATGTCATCTGTATGGCCAAAAACTGGTTGTAGTATTGTTTGTACTTAATAAGTCAGAAGATCTTGAATTTTCTGATCTGACAGATCTGTCCAGGTCAACTTTAAAGCCCCCCCATTTACTTTTGATAAGTGTCAGAAGAACAATGGTCAGCTGATTATTCGGACAAACTGGAGTAATCAAGCACACAGCCAAGTCACCTCCATAACAAAAACTGGTTGAAGGATGGTTTGTACTTAAAGTGAACCTGTCAGCAGGATTTTGATAAGTAAACTACAGGCATTGTCATGTTGGTGCTGTTACACTGATTAAAATTATACGTGGGGTGAAAAAATCCGTCTTGTGGTTCTTGTGTAATCAGTGTTAGAAGTTTTAAATTAATGAGATGCCTGTGCTTCGGGCGAGACTGTAGGCAGAGTCTTATCTTCCTACTCTAAGCCAGATAAACCAAGGAAAGACCGGACCACGGGCCCCCCTAATGCACAAACATGTTCCTCGTTATAGAGAGACAGTTTGTGCTTCAGGGCGGCCTGTGGACAGGTCTCTCCTTGGTTTTTCAGGCCTACAGCACCAATATAAGACTATGCCCACAGTCACGCCCTGGAGCACGGGCATCTAATTAACTGAAAACTTCTAACACTGATTACTCAAGAACCACAAGACAGATTTCTACACCCCATTTTAATCAGTATAACAACAGCAACATGACAATGTCTGTACTTAGCAAAAACCTGCTGACAGGTTCACTTTAAGAAAACAGACGTTCTTGGATTTTCTGATCTGACAAAACTGTCCAGTTCAACTGTGAAGCCGACTATATACTTTAGATGGCTTTCAGGCTGAACGATGGTTTGACCAGCAGCTGCCTTATCGTTGTGGGATGGCTTTTATGCTATATTTGAGCAAAAGAATGTCAAAGTGAACCTGTCACCCCCAAAATCGATGGTGAGGTAAGCTCACCGTCATCAGGGGCTTATCCACAGCACAGGCCGCAAATTGCCGCAGAATTTGTTAATTGGTCGCGTCCGACCGGCCGAATCCTGTGTATAAATAAACTACATACATATTCTAGACTACCCGATGTCTTAGAAACGGGCGACCATCTAGGGTTATTTATATGCCCTATTACTATTTACTTACTACAGGGTATATGCTCACTTTGTTTTTTTCTTGTGTTTACGTTGCATGTATACCAACTTATGATCCGGCCGGCTCATTGTTTTTTTTGGTTTGGCAGCTATCTTGCTCAACTCTCCCATACCCATAAGCCCAACGCTTCAGTGGTCTCTATGAGAGCGCCGATGCCAGACATCTTTGTTGGCGCCTTATCTGTTATCGGCAGCACATCTCCTCTATATATGGTACAATGTGCCGCTGATAACGACTTTCTTGATGACATAAATGATCATCCAGTGAACAAGCAATGAGATCACACGTTGGGTGATTGTCTACATGTTTACACCTAATCGGCAATGAACGTTCCTATGGATGCTTGATTTCCAATTATCTACTGGAGTAAATACATCATAAATTTAGGGTGCTGTGGATTTTTCTACCCTATTTTTGGGGTTTCATAGGCTTAGTGTATTATGCTTTTAGGGTAGGTTGACGATATTAATTTTTTCGGATCGTGCCAAGTTCACTTGTGCTATTTGACCAGTGTGCTCACAACATTGTCAAACATCATTTTCTTAGACAAGTAAATGTCTGTTCCGTCCTAATAAGTTGGTTTTAGTCATAGTTTCTGTTATGTATGAGATTGTGCTGTAAAAATGCACGGAATTAATGCATGTGATTACTTTCCACCCCATGTACTTCTGAATGATAGGGTGAAGACAAGTCGAATATGGAGCAATGAAAGATCATTTCCTCGTATGTCATTGTATCTCCTGTGCATTTCCCCATTTGTGTTTGTTTTAGAGCTATTGGGAATGGAAATTGCAGGAGATGCAAAGAGCAAAGGAAAATACACATATCAGACAGGATAGGAAAACAGATATGAATCGTAGTCATCGGAAGACCCCCTACTCCAAGTTAAAGGAGCCATAAAACTAAATGAGAGAGTAAGATATACATGACAATATCATTTACCAGAAAGTAGGTAATTTTTCATAACAGGTTCTTGCTTTGAAAAAAAATCTCTTTTTGTTATAAAGGGCTCCCAACAATAATCTCCTCACAAGCTGTCCGACTATTCAGCTGTAATAATCGTGAAAAACTGCGTAATATAATCTGAATAGACACACAAAAGAAAGATTATAGAATAGCCACTCATCAGGATCAAAGTCACGCAATCAAATAACAGATTTTTTTTTAAGGGCTTGTCCGACAGTAAAAACATACAGAACTGAGAACAGGACCGGTTATAACATAATAAACACCGTTCTCACCAGTAATTTCCCCTATAACTCCAGCAGCGATGGCCCCGCCGGGCTCTCTGTTCCTTCCAGGAGTGGTGTCACGTTGTCGGGGCGAGCTGCATGCAGACCCCGGACTCAGCAGTCATGTGCCATACCTAATGGCATCACCATGAGGTCAGTAATTGGCTGCAGAGGACACTTGCCAGCATGGCATGTAGTCACTCCTAGACGTAGACAAAGACCGGCTAAAATGGGGCTACAACTGGTGAATGCTGTTTCTTTTTCAAGAACATTTCCTGCTTATAAATAGGTGGAACCATTGGTGGACCACTGCAGGCCACTGCGCCGCTCTATCCGGACAGAACAGTTAGTGCCTGGGATAAGGTTTCCTGGAAGACAACTTGCAAGAGTAAAAGGGTACGCTGCATCACACAATTGTGGGGGGGGGGAACAAGGCTTTTGCATAGGAGACAGTGACAGTGTGGTGAGGCCAGAGCCCAGCCGGTAAAGAGCAGGCTGGTGGGCTAAAGGACCGGTGAGCTTTGGAGAAGTTGTGAGTCGTTGGGTCAACAGTAGAGGACATGAGGATGGGAGCGCCTTCTCCTCCAAGATGAAATTAACAATGTCCTTTGCGTCAGAGTGTCAGTTAGAAATATTTTTTTTTCTCTCTTTATATGTCAAGTTCAAGTTAAGGCTCATTGTCAATACTGCTGCTCCTCCGCCTTATATAGGTGTAATGCAAAGTGATCTGCAGAGTGCGCGTTTCTACACAGCCAAAGGTGGTCAGGAGGTAATTCCATAAAGGAATATAAAATGACCCCGTAGAGGCGCTGGACAAGTGGCATTATGAACAAATACTTCTACCCTACAAGTATCGCCTTGTCGGGAGAGGTTGTGGCAGGGAAAAGTCTCCCAGAGACCCTCAGAAAGTCGAGCCTAAGTCATCAGTCATCTTGGGCACAACCTGAGTTTCTGGGAGAATGTAGTGGTTACATGGGCAGTAACCCCTAAACCTATCATGCCTCTTTCCATTGTTACATGTTACCAGATTAATTTAATTTTTTGTGTGTTGGACAATTTAAATCAATGTTCACAAATAACAGAATAGCGCACCCAGTCCTGTAATAAGAAGACACCTCTAGGGTAATGGATACTTGCAACAATGGTGTCTGCTTATAGAAGGCAGAATGTAATGCACTGGTCGATGGTGTTCATAGATCATGGAAGGAAACTTGCCTAAATGTCCAGTGACAGTCAAACCATTACAAATCATGGTTCGAAGAGCTTACGATCTACATAATACTCATTTAACACCTGACTTTCCAGGTTTCTGTGTAACGTTCTAGACTGAACCATATGTATGTCTCCCGTATTGCTTCTCTACACTCATACATATGAGATCTCGACTCCCCTACACACAAGTTCCTGGCTTGGCCAAGCATTCATGTATTTTTCAACAGTAGGGAATGGAAAGCCACTGTCAAGACGGCCCTGGCGGCGGCTTAGCCCTTTGAAAACAATGAAATTCCAACTAGCCGATCCTTCTCTTCACATCATCATCTGTCAGTGGAGAGTCAGCAGGCCCTAATACACTTCAGATGGGAGAGTCTCGATAAAATCAGTGGGTTTGAATGACTTTCGTAAACTTTATTGGGCAGCATTGCTATTATCAGTCAATTACCTGTATCATGTAGTTGAGGATGGTCAGCTAAAATCCGACTATAACTTAATAAATTGCTTATGCGTGCCCAAATATCTGCATGTTACCATAACCATGTGTGACAAAAGGGGATGTCGATAACATGTTGTGGTTCCAGATATGTGTTCTCTTCTTCACTGTTGACTCCCACAACTTTACTTATCCAAACAGCAGTTCCCTCAGTACGTTCTGCACTTGACCCTACACCCTAAAAAAACGTGTTTACTGGTCTGTTTGTGTGATGTGCTATGTATACTGCTAACATTCTGCCATGGTTATACTGTAATTCTGATTTTTCATGGCTTCTGTGTGAAAAATGTATTTACGGGGAGCCATGCCCAGCATATATTTTTGATGATTCTTCTACTTTTCCTGCAAGAGCGACTTTACAGAAGCAAAAAAAAAAACTGTACAAGACCATTTACAGTGGTTTCCTTTTTTGTAATAACATATAAGGTCAATTTTACGAACCTAGGTTTATTTATTTTGTAAGCATTGATCGGATCAGGATTGAGTAATTTCCCTCCGTTCATGACCAGGCGCATTTTTGGCTTTTTTTGAGCATGCGCTTTTAAGACCTTTAAAAAAAAACATATTCTCGTTTGGATATTCAAATAAGTTTTTGCTCTTTTTTTATGATATGTGAAGTCTAATTTTTATTGTTTTTGCTATACACAGCGATCGGGATGGGAGAGATGATAATAAACCATCACTGCCCTCTATGTGGGAAGTCTGACCATCCCCTCACTCCTGCGATCTCCTTGCAGCTGCTGACTCTCCAATGACTTTCTAATACTTCACTGCAGAGTCCTATGCAGCCCGGCCTGATCTTATAAGTCGTTCAGTGGTCATTCGTGGTCTGACACTTAAAGCATGGTTGGCCTAGTACCGTTTAATAAGAATAGGGCCTCCTGACGATCATCTGTTGGGGGAGAGGAGGATCTGGCCTATTGACCTCCAAAGGACAATTATTTTATGACATTGAGATAGGAGAAGCTGTCAGAAAAGTCTGGCAGCGACTCATAGAAAACACAAAGGCTGCTTGGGTATTAGGGAGTTGGGAGGGTCCACTGTCGGATGACTATATGGCCAGCTTCAAGGTACTAAACATTTAGTGCCTCATCCTCCCGACATGTAAATCCAGTATGAGCAGCTTAAGAATCGCTGGAACAGAATTTCCATCTATATAGCTGTTTTGCTTAGAAGCTTCTCTTCACGCATTATTAGCTTTCCTTTGGACAATGAACACAAAACTGAAGTTAAAGTCTTTGTCCATCCTGGTAACCATACTTTTTTTTGTCATAGACTAAAACAACTATGTTACTCTACAATATGGCTATGGTGGTTGTCCCATAAGCTGCACCTATATTCAGGATTAGGTACTAAATGTTCAAGTTCATCATTGCTCAGTTCACACATGGGACTTTGTGATGGCCTCCCGACCACTTTTGTGTTTAGTGTAGAACTTGTACCATCTATTCTGTTGAACGGGTTATCAATTGTTTATGGGACAAGTACTTTGGTTAAAAATTTCTTATAGATTTCTGCAGTTCTTCCTCTGCAAAAGTAGAGTAAGTATTGGTGTGCACTCAAGGTCACTGTAGAAGCGATGTGCTGGTAGAACGAACCGTGGTGGTCCCGGAAATAAATAGCAAAAATTAATCGCACACTCTAATGGAATGATTTGCAACCATCTGTGGAATTTTATTTTAGACAAAGAAAATAAGTGCCAAGTTACAAAACTTCCTCTGCACACCTGGGTGTCTGCAGTTCCTCCTCAGACCCGGATGTCAGAAGCTCTTCCGCAGAACTGGGCATCTGCAGCTCCCCCATGGACCTGGATGTCTGCAGCTCCTCCACAGATCTGGGAATCTACAGCTCCTCCATGGTTCTAGGAGTCCACAGCTCCTCCATGGTTCTAGGAGTCTGCAGCTCCTGCACGGATTTGGATGTCTGCAGCTCCTCCACGGATCTTGGTGTCTGAAGCTCCTCCGTGGACCTGGGCGTCTGAAGATCCTCCGTGGACCTGGACATCTGAAGCTCCTCCAAGGACCTGGGTGTGTGCAGGTCCTCCTGTGCAGACCTGGGCGTCTGCAACTCCTCCGTGGACTTGGGTGTCTGCAGCTCCTCCACGGACCTGTGTGTCTGAAGCTCCTCAGTGGACCTGGGTGTCTGAAGCTCCTCCATGGATATGGGCGTCTGAAGCTTGTCCACGGACCTGGGCATCTGAGCTCCTCCACCGCAGATCTGGCGTCTGCAACTCCTCCATGGACCTGAGTGTCTGCAGCTCCTCCTCTGCAGACTTGGGTGTCTGCAGCTCCTCCACGGACCTGTGTGTCTGAAGCTCCTCAGTGGACCTGGGTGTCTGAAGTTCCTCCATGGACATGGGCGTCTGAAGCTTCTCCACGGACCTGGGCATCTGCAGCTCCTCCACAGACCTGGGTGTCTGCAGCTCCTCTGCGGACCTGGGCAACTGCAGCTCCTCCTCCGCAGAACTGGGTATTTGCAGCTCCTCCTCAGACCTGGGAACCTGCAGCTCCTCCTCAGGCCTGGGAACCTGCAGCTCATACTCAGCAGATCTTAGCATCTGCATCTCCTCCTCCGCAGACCTGGTCACCTGCAGCTCCTCCTCCGCAGACCTGGGAACCTGCAGCTCCTCCTCGGCAGATCTGGGCATCTGCAGTTCCTCCCCCGCAGACCTGGATACTTGCAGCTCGTCCTCAGCAGATCTTCGCATCTGCAGCTCTCCTCCCCCGCAGACAAGCTAATGCATTCCATTTAGGCAACCTGGTATTTTTATGATGAGCCAAGAACGGTTGTTAATGGATCGTTCTTTGCACTTAGAATACCATTGTTCTCGGCAGCACATGGCCTTGTTTACATAAGATTAAAAATCATTTCAACCGAGGAATGGGTGTTCGGCAGCCTGTTTACACTGACTGATTATAGCGAAACAAGCGTTTCTAGAAAAGCTTGTTCCTGATAGTCATGGCCAGACTTTCAAGTGATCAAAGAGTAGAGAGGATAATGCTGCTGATGTCTCTATCAGGGGCTTATTTACTGTAGGATAAAAGGAGCGGGAAGCGTGAAACCCGCATGACCCAGCCGATATTGACTTATATCTACTGTTCATGGGGACCTATAGGTTATTGAGTAGGATATCATGAAGGGATGCAGACAGGTGGGAGTATGACGGGTTTGGTTGCAATGGTTTACATAGCCCATGTGGCCCAACTAGGAGCGTAGCTAGAAGAGGGCCCCAGGCATTTGCACAGGGTGCGCCAACAAGTCACATTGCTTGAGTGAAGGAAATCCTAAATGCAGCAACAATAATAATAATAATCTTTATTTTTATATAGCGCTAACATATTCCGCAGCGCTTTACAGTTTGCACACATTATCATCGCTGTCCCCTGTTGGGACTCACAATCTAAATTCCCTATCAGTATGTCTTTGGAATTCCCCCAATTCCTCACCAGCACGTGTAGAATCATCACCACTGGAGCGAACAATCGTTGGTGCACGATGCTCTTGTCAATGAGTCTGGTCACTTCTTGGAGTGCGCCCGTCACAGGCACCGCGAGGAGCATTTTTCCTGCATTGCGTGCACTTATTAATACACTGAGAAAGAAACATTCCTCTGAACAAGTCCATGTTGTCTCGGATAAGGGGTGGAAATATTTTTTAAATTCTTGTAATTACTTAAATTGCATAGGCATGATATTCTAGAACAAAGGTGATTGCAAATCTATCATCCATTGTGCTGCAGCTACAAGCAGAGCTTTCATAGCAATAACAGCGGTCGTGGAAGATGTCACGACATGAATTCATTGTACACTGGGCAAACGCAGCTTTGGGGAGATTGTCAGACAATCGCTGATGAAAAATAAGGAAAAAAAAACATTCACAAAGATGGAACAATTCATTGCTGTTGTAGCTGTAGGTTGAGCAACAGGTTGGGACTGATCCGATTATTGGGCACAGGCACAGGAGCGGACATTGCATTGGGGCAACCTGTGCGGCCGCAAAGGGGCCCGAGAGGTCAGGGGGCCACATCCACCTCTAAAGCAGGAGTAATTGTGCATTATGAGGAGCTATTGGGCTGCAAAGGGCCCATATATTGTCCTCGCACAGGGGCCCTCTCCCGACCACAGTATGGTGGTATCATGCAGTCACAGTATGGTGGTATTATGTAGTCACAGTATGGCGGTATTATGTAGTCATGGTATGGTGGTATTATGCAGTCACAGTATGGCGGTATTATGTAGTCATAGTATGGCGGCATTATGTAGTCACAGTATGGTTGTATCATGCAGTCACAGTATGGCGGTATTAGGCTACGTTGACATTTGCGTTGTGCGGTGCTGCGTCGGCGACGCAACGCATAACGCAAACCAAAAACGCATGCAAAACGCATTGTTTTGTGACGCATGCGTCCTTTTTTGGCATGATTTTGGACGCAAAAAAAAAGCAACTTGCTGCGTCCTCTGCCCTCTGACGCGTGCGCCAAAAAAGACGCATGCGTCACAAAACAATGCAACGCATGTCCATGAGCTCCCATGTTAAATATAGGGGCTCATGACGCATGCGTCGCCGCGGCTGCGCCCGACGCAGCCCGGCAGAACGCAAATGTGAACGTAGCCTTATATAGTCACCGTATGGTGGTATTATGCAGTCACAGTATGGTGGTATCATGCAGTCAAAGTATGGCGGTATTATATAGTCACCATATGGTGGTATCATGCAGTCACAGTATGGTGGTATTATGTAGTCACAGTATGGTGGTATTATGCAGTCACAGTATGGTGGTATTATGTAGTCACAGTATGGTGGTATTATGTAGTCATAGTATGGTGGTATCATGCAGTCACAGTATGGTGGTATTATGCAGTTACAGTATGGTGGTATTATGTAGTCACAGTATGGCGGTATCGTGTAGTCACCGTATGGTGGTATTATGTAGTCACAGTATGGTGGTATCCTGCAGCCACAGTATGGCGGTATCGTGTAGTCACCATATGGTGGTATTATGTATTCACAGTATGGTGGTATCATGTATTCACAGTATGGTGGTATTGTGCAGTCACAGTATGGTGGTATTATGTATTCACAGTATGGTGGTATTATGCAGTCACAGTATGGTGGTATCCTGCAGCCACAGTATGGTGGTATTATGCAGTCACAGTATGGTGGTATCATGCAGTCACAGTATGGTGGTATCATGCAGTCACAGTATGGTGGTATCATGCAGTCACAGTATGGTGGTATCATGCAGTCACAGTATGGTGGTATCCTGCAGCCACAGTATGGTGGTATTATGTAGTCACAGTATGGTGGTATTATGCAGTCACAGTATGGTGGTATTATGCAATCACAATATGGAGGTATTAGGTATTCACAGTATGGTGGTATCATGCAGCCACAGTATGGTGGTATTATGCAGTAACAGTATGGTGGTAGTATGTAGTCACAGTATGGTGGTAGTATGTAGTCACAGTATGGTGGTATTATGCAGTCACAGTATGGTGGTATCATGCAGTCACAGTATGTTGGTATTATGCAGTAACAGTATGGTGGTAGTATGTAGTCACAGTATGGTGGTATCATGTAGTCACCGTATGGTGGTATCATGCAGTCACAGTATGGTGGTATTATAATAATAATAATAATAATAATAATCTTTATTTTTATATAGCGCTAACATATTCCGCAGCGCTTTACAGTTTTGCACACATTATCACCACTGTCCCCGATGGGCTCACAATCTAGAATCCCTATCAGTATGTCTTTGGACATTTGGACCACAGTATGGTGGTATTATGTAGTCACAGTATGGTGGTATTATGCAGTCACAGTATGGTGGTATTATGCAATCACAATATGGAGGTATTAGGTATTCACAGTATGGTGGTATCATGCAGCCACAGTATGGTGGTATTATGCAGTAACAGTATGGTGGTAGTATGCAGTCACAGTATGGTGGTATTATGCAGTCACAGTATGGTGGTATTATGCAGTCACAGTATGGTGGTATTATGCAGTCACAGTATGGTGGTATCCTGCAGCCACAGTATGGTGGTATTATGCAGTCACAATATGGAGGTATTAGGTATTCACAGTATGGTGGTATTATGTAGTCACCGTATGGTGGTATTATGTAGTCACCGTATGGTGGTATCATGCAGTCACAGTATGGTGGTATTATGCAGTAACAGTATGGTGGTAGTATGTAGTCACAGTATGGTGGTAGTATGTAGTCACAGTATGGTGGTATTATGCAGTCACAGTATGGTGGTATCATGCAGTCACAGTATGTTGGTATTATGCAGTAACAGTATGGTGGTAGTATGTAGTCACAGTATGGTGGTATCATGTAGTCACCGTATGGTGGTATCATGCAGTCACAGTATGGTGGTATTATGTATTCACAGTATGGTGGTATCATGCAGTCACCGTATGGTGGTATTATGTAGTCACAGTATGGTGGTATTGTGCAGTCACAGTATGGTGGTATTATGTAGTCACAGTATGGTGGTATCCTGCAGCCACAGTATGGTGGTATTATGTAGTCACAGTATGGTGGTATTATGCAGTCACAGTATGGTGGTATTATGTAGTCACAGTATGGTGGTATCATGCAGTCACAGTATGGTGGTATCATGCAGTCAAAGTATGGCGGTATTATATAGTCACCATATGGTGGTATCATGCAGTCACAGTATGGTGGTATTATGTAGTCACAGTATGGTGGTATTATGCAGTCACAGTATGGTGGTATTATGTAGTCACAGTATGGTGGTATTATGTAGTCATAGTATGGTGGTATCATGCAGTCACAGTATGGTGGTATTATGCAGTTACAGTATGGTGGTATTATGTAGTCACAGTATGGCGGTATCGTGTAGTCACCGTATGGTGGTATTATGTAGTCACAGTATGGTGGTATCCTGCAGCCACAGTATGGCGGTATCGTGTAGTCACCATATGGTGGTATTATGTATTCACAGTATGGTGGTATCATGTATTCACAGTATGGTGGTATTGTGCAGTCACAGTATGGTGGTATTATGTATTCACAGTATGGTGGTATTATGCAGTCACAGTATGGTGGTATCCTGCAGCCACAGTA
Organism: Ranitomeya imitator; assembly: GCF_032444005.1. NCBI lineage: Eukaryota > Metazoa > Chordata > Amphibia > Anura > Dendrobatidae > Ranitomeya > Ranitomeya imitator. The sequence continues at coordinate 35,142,578 of NC_091290.1, forward strand.
TGGTGGTATTATGCAGTCACAGTATGGTGGTATCATGCAGTCACAGTATGGTGGTATCATGCAGTCACAGTATGGTGGTATCATGCAGTCACAGTATGGTGGTATCATGCAGTCACAGTATGGTGGTATCCTGCAGCCACAGTATGGTGGTATTATGTAGTCACAGTATGGTGGTATTATGCAGTCACAGTATGGTGGTATTATGCAATCACAATATGGAGGTATTAGGTATTCACAGTATGGTGGTATCATGCAGTCACAGTATGGTGGTATTATGCAGTAACAGTATGGTGGTAGTATGTAGTCACAGTATGGTGGTAGTATGTAGTCACAGTATGGTGGTATTATGCAGTCACAGTATGGTGGTATCATGCAGTCACAGTATGTTGGTATTATGCAGTAACAGTATGGTGGTAGTATGTAGTCACAGTATGGTGGTATCATGTAGTCACCGTATGGTGGTATCATGCAGTCACAGTATGGTGGTATTATGTATTCACAGTATGGTGGTATCATGCAGTCACCGTATGGTGGTATTATGTAGTCACAGTATGGTGGTATTGTGCAGTCACAGTATGGTGGTATTATGTATTAACAGTATGGTGGTATTATGTAGTCACAGTATGGTGGTATCCTGCAGCCACAGTATGGTGGTATTATGTAGTCACAGTATGGTGGTATTATGCAGTCACTGTATGGTGGTATTATGTAGTCACAGTATGGTGGTATCATGCAGTCACAGTATGGTGGTATCATGCAGTCACAGTATGGTGGTATTATGCAGTCACAGTATGGTGGTATTATGCAGTCACAGTATGGTGGTATTATGCAGTCACAGTATGGTGGTATCCTGCAGCCACAATATGGTGGTATTATGCAGTCACAATATGGAGGTATTAGGTATTCACAGTATGGTGGTATTATGTAGTCACCGTATGGTGGTATTATGTAGTCACCGTATGGTGGTATCATGCAGTCACAGTATGGTGGTATTATGCAGTAACAGTATGGTGGTAGTATGTAGTCACAGTATGGTGGTAGTATGTAGTCACAGTATGGTGGTATTATGCAGTCACAGTATGGTGGTATCATGCAGTCACAGTATGTTGGTATTATGCAGTAACAGTATGGTGGTAGTATGTAGTCACAGTATGGTGGTATCATGTAGTCACCGTATGGTGGTATCATGCAGTCACAGTATGGTGGTATTATGTATTCACAGTATGGTGGTATCATGCAGTCACCGTATGGTGGTATTATGTAGTCACAGTATGGTGGTATTGTGCAGTCACAGTATGGTGGTATTATGTAGTCACAGTATGGTGGTATCCTGCAGCCACAGTATGGTGGTATTATGTAGTCACAGTATGGTGGTATTATGCAGTCACAGTATGGTGGTATTATGTAGTCACAGTATGGTGGTATCATGCAGTCACAGTATGGTGGTATCATGCAGTCAAAGTATGGCGGTATTATATAGTCACCATATGGTGGTATCATGCAGTCACAGTATGGTGGTATTATGTAGTCACAGTATGGTGGTATTATGCAGTCACAGTATGGTGGTATTATGTAGTCACAGTATGGTGGTATTATGTAGTCATAGTATGGTGGTATCATGCAGTCACAGTATGGTGGTATTATGCAGTTACAGTATGGTGGTATTATGTAGTCACAGTATGGCGGTATCGTGTAGTCACCGTATGGTGGTATTATGTAGTCACAGTATGGTGGTATCCTGCAGCCACAGTATGGCGGTATCGTGTAGTCACCATATGGTGGTATTATGTATTCACAGTATGGTGGTATCATGTATTCACAGTATGGTGGTATTGTGCAGTCACAGTATGGTGGTATTATGTATTCACAGTATGGTGGTATTATGCAGTCACAGTATGGTGGTATCCTGCAGCCACAGTATGGTGGTATTATGCAGTCACAGTATGGTGGTATCATGCAGTCACAGTATGGTGGTATCATGCAGTCACAGTATGGTGGTATCATGCAGTCACAGTATGGTGGTATCATGCAGTCACAGTATGGTGGTATCCTGCAGCCACAGTATGGTGGTATTATGTAGTCACAGTATGGTGGTATTATGCAGTCACAGTATGGTGGTATTATGCAGTCACAATATGGAGGTATTAGGTATTCACAGTATGGTGGTATCATGCAGTCACAGTATGGTGGTATTATGCAGTAACAGTATGGTGGTAGTATGTAGTCACAGTATGGTGGTAGTATGTAGTCACAGTATGGTGGTATTATGCAGTCACAGTATGGTGGTATCATGCAGTCACAGTATGTTGGTATTATGCAGTAACAGTATGGTGGTAGTATGTAGTCACAGTATGGTGGTATCATGTAGTCACCGTATGGTGGTATCATGCAGTCACAGTATGGTGGTATTATGTATTCACAGTATGGTGGTATCATGCAGTCACCGTATGGTGGTATTATGTAGTCACAGTATGGTGGTATTGTGCAGTCACAGTATGGTGGTATTATGTATTAACAGTATGGTGGTATTATGTAGTCACAGTATGGTGGTATCCTGCAGCCACAGTATGGTGGTATTATGTAGTCACAGTATGGTGGTATTATGCAGTCACAGTATGGTGGTATTATGTAGTCACAGTATGGTGGTATCATGCAGTCACAGTATGGTGGTATCATGCAGTCACAGTATGGTGGTATTATGCAGTCACAGTATGGTGGTATTATGCAGTCACAGTATGGTGGTATTATGCAGTCACAGTATGGTGGTATCCTGCAGCCACAGTATGGTGGTATTATGCAGTCACAATATGGAGGTATTAGGTATTCACAGTATGGTGGTATTATGTAGTCACCGTATGGTGGTATTATGTAGTCACCGTATGGTGGTATCATGCAGTCACAGTATGGTGGTATTATGCAGTAACAGTATGGTGGTAGTATGTAGTCACAGTATGGTGGTAGTATGTAGTCACAGTATGGTGGTATTATGCAGTAACAGTATGGTGGTATCATGCAGTCACAGTATGTTGGTATTATGCAGTAACAGTATGGTGGTAGTATGTAGTCACAGTATGGTGGTATCATGTAGTCACCGTATGGTGGTATCATGCAGTCACAGTATGGTGGTATTATGTATTCACAGTATGGTGGTATCATGCAGTCACCGTATGGTGGTATTATGTAGTCACAGTATGGTGGTATTGTGCAGTCACAGTATGGTGGTATTATGTAGTCACAGTATGGTGGTATCCTGCAGCCACAGTATGGTGGTATTATGTAGTCACAGTATGGTGGTATTATGCAGTCACAGTATGGTGGTATTATGTAGTCACAGTATGGTGGTATCATGCAGTCACAGTATGGTGGTATCATGCAGTCACAGTATGGTGGTATTATGCAGTCACAGTATGGTGGTATTATGCAGTCACAGTATGGTGGTATTATGCAGTCACAGTATGGTGGTATCCTGCAGCCACAATATGGTGGTATTATGCAGTCACAATATGGAGGTATTAGGTATTCACAGTATGGTGGTATTATGTAGTCACCGTATGGTGGTATTATGTAGTCACCGTATGGTGGTATCATGCAGTCACAGTATGGTGGTATTATGCAGTAACAGTATGGTGGTAGTATGTAGTCACAGTATGGTGGTAGTATGTAGTCACAGTATGGTGGTATTATGCAGTCACAGTATGGTGGTATCATGCAGTCACAGTATGTTGGTATTATGCAGTAACAGTATGGTGGTAGTATGTAGTCACAGTATGGTGGTATCATGTAGTCACCGTATGGTGGTATCATGCAGTCACAGTATGGTGGTATTATGTATTCACAGTATGGTGGTATCATGCAGTCACCGTATGGTGGTATTATGTAGTCACAGTATGGTGGTATTGTGCAGTCACAGTATGGTGGTATTATGTAGTCACAGTATGGTGGTATCCTGCAGCCACAGTATGGTGGTATTATGTAGTCACAGTATGGTGGTATTATGCAGTCACAGTATGGTGGTATTATGTAGTCACAGTATGGTGGTATCATGCAGTCACAGTATGGTGGTATCATGCAGTCAAAGTATGGCGGTATTATATAGTCACCATATGGTGGTATCATGCAGTCACAGTATGGTGGTATTATGTAGTCACAGTATGGTGGTATTATGCAGTCACAGTATGGTGGTATTATGTAGTCACAGTATGGTGGTATTATGTAGTCATAGTATGGTGGTATCATGCAGTCACAGTATGGTGGTATTATGCAGTTACAGTATGGTGGTATTATGTAGTCACAGTATGGCGGTATCGTGTAGTCACCGTATGGTGGTATTATGTAGTCACAGTATGGTGGTATCCTGCAGCCACAGTATGGCGGTATCGTGTAGTCACCATATGGTGGTATTATGTATTCACAGTATGGTGGTATCATGTATTCACAGTATGGTGGTATTGTGCAGTCACAGTATGGTGGTATTATGTATTCACAGTATGGTGGTATTATGCAGTCACAGTATGGTGGTATCCTGCAGCCACAGTATGGTGGTATTATGCAGTCACAGTATGGTGGTATCATGCAGTCACAGTATGGTGGTATCATGCAGTCACAGTATGGTGGTATCATGCAGTCACAGTATGGTGGTATCATGCAGTCACAGTATGGTGGTATCCTGCAGCCACAGTATGGTGGTATTATGTAGTCACAGTATGGTGGTATTATGCAGTCACAGTATGGTGGTATTATGCAGTCACAATATGGAGGTATTAGGTATTCACAGTATGGTGGTATCATGCAGTCACAGTATGGTGGTATTATGCAGTAACAGTATGGTGGTAGTATGTAGTCACAGTATGGTGGTAGTATGTAGTCACAGTATGGTGGTATTATGCAGTCACAGTATGGTGGTATCATGCAGTCACAGTATGTTGGTATTATGCAGTAACAGTATGGTGGTAGTATGTAGTCACAGTATGGTGGTATCATGTAGTCACCGTATGGTGGTATCATGCAGTCACAGTATGGTGGTATTATGTATTCACAGTATGGTGGTATCATGCAGTCACCGTATGGTGGTATTATGTAATCACAGTATGGTGGTATTGTGCAGTCACAGTATGGTGGTATTATGTATTAACAGTATGGTGGTATTATGTAGTCACAGTATGGTGGTATCCTGCAGCCACAGTATGGTGGTATTATGTAGTCACAGTATGGTGGTATTATGCAGTCACAGTATGGTGGTATTATGTAGTCACAGTATGGTGGTATCATGCAGTCACAGTATGGTGGTATCATGCAGTCACAGTATGGTGGTATTATGCAGTCACAGTATGGTGGTATTATGCAGTCACAGTATGGTGGTATTATGCAGTCACAGTATGGTGGTATCCTGCAGCCACAGTATGGTGGTATTATGCAGTCACAATATGGAGGTATTAGGTATTCACAGTATGGTGGTATTATGTAGTCACCGTATGGTGGTATTATGTAGTCACCGTATGGTGGTATCATGCAGTCACAGTATGGTGGTATTATGCAGTAACAGTATGGTGGTAGTATGTAGTCACAGTATGGTGGTAGTATGTAGTCACAGTATGGTGGTATTATGCAGTAACAGTATGGTGGTATCATGCAGTCACAGTATGTTGGTATTATGCAGTAACAGTATGGTGGTAGTATGTAGTCACAGTATGGTGGTATCATGTAGTCACCGTATGGTGGTATCATGCAGTCACAGTATGGTGGTATTATGTATTCACAGTATGGTGGTATCATGCAGTCACCGTATGGTGGTATTATGTAGTCACAGTATGGTGGTATTGTGCAGTCACAGTATGGTGGTATTATGTAGTCACAGTATGGTGGTATCCTGCAGCCACAGTATGGTGGTATTATGTAGTCACAGTATGGTGGTATTATGCAGTCACAGTATGGTGGTATTATGTAGTCACAGTATGGTGGTATCATGCAGTCACAGTATGGTGGTATCATGCAGTCACAGTATGGTGGTATTATGCAGTCACAGTATGGTGGTATTATGCAGTCACAGTATGGTGGTATTATGCAGTCACAGTATGGTGGTATCCTGCAGCCACAGTATGGTGGTATTATGCAGTCACAATATGGAGGTATTAGGTATTCACAGTATGGTGGTATTATGTAGTCACCGTATGGTGGTATTATGTAGTCACCGTATGGTGGTATCATGCAGTAACAGTATGGTGGTAGTATGTAGTCACAGTATGGTGGTAGTATGTAGTCACAGTATGGTGGTATTATGCAGTCACAGTATGGTGGTATCATGCAGTCACAGTATGTTGGTATTATGCAGTAACAGTATGGTGGTAGTATGTAGTCACAGTATGGTGGTATCATGTAGTCACCGTATGGTGGTATCATGCAGTCACAGTATGGTGGTATTATGTATTCACAGTGTGGTGGTATCATGCAGTCACCGTATGGTGGTATTATGTAGTCACAGTATGGTGGTATTGTGCAGTCACAGTATGGTGGTATTATGTATTCACAGTATGGTGGTATTATGTAGTCACAGTATGGTGGTATTATGCACTCACAGTATGGTGGTATTATGCAGTCACAGTATGGTGGTATCCTGCAGCCACAGTATGGTGGTATTATGTAGTTACAGTATGGTGGTATTATGCAGTCACAGTATGGTGGTATTATGCAGTAACAGTATGGTGGTATTATGCAGTCACAGTATGGTGGTATTATGCAGTAACAGTATGGTGGTAGTATGTAGTCACAGTATGGTGGTATTATGTAGTCACCGCATGGTGGTATCATGCAGTCACAGTATGGTGGTATTATGCAGTAACAGTATGGTGGTAGTATGTAGTCACAGTATGGTGGTATTATGCAGTCACAGTATGGTGGTATTATGCAGTCACACTATAGTGGTATTATGTAGTCACAGTATGGTGGTATCATGCAGTCACAGTATGGTGGTATTATGCAGTCACACTATAGTGGTATTATGTAGTCACACTATGGTGGTATCATGCAGTTACAGTATGGTGGTATTATGCAGTCACAGTATGGTGGTATTATGCAGTCACAGTATGGTGGTATTATGCAGTCACAGAATGGTGGTATTATGCAGTCACAGTATGGTGGTATTTGTCAGTCACAGTATGGTGTTATTATGCAGCCACAGTAGGTGGTGTCATGCAGTCACAGTATGGTGGTATTTGTCATTCACAGTATGGTGGTATTATGTAGTCACAATATGGCGGTATCATGTAGTCACTGTTTGGTTGTAATATTTGGCAATAACAAGGCAAACACACTAAGCTTTTTATGTGTTGTTTGTTGACTACTATTTACACACTAGTATCACAGAAACTAATATAGTCCATCGCCTCATGGAAGTGATCCGTCCAGTTCCCCCTCAGTTGTTAAAAAGCCATACAGTTTTAAATGAAGGTGAGAGGTACGGGTCCTACTGGTTCCATTGTATTCTATTGTATTGCAATCAGTTAATACATGGAATATATTGGAGCCCAGTGGTGGGTGTAAGGGATGTCCCGGAGTCACTGCTCAGGAGGCTCAGTCTATAGAAAGGTGTAATTCAGGGAGAACAACATGTGCGGCTATTTTTAAAGGACAAAATGTGTAATGCTGTTTTCAGGCGCTATAACGTGTCATTATTATATTCATAGCACTCATCTACTGATAATATATTAAGGGACAGAGTGTGTGGCATTATATTCAGGAGGCACAATACATGACAATGTTATATTCAGTGGCAGAGTATATGGCAGTGTTATATTCAGTGGCAGAGTATATGGCAGTGTTAGATTCAGTGGCAGAGTATATGGCAGTGTTATATTCAGTGGCAGAGTATATGGCAGTGTTATATTCAGTGGCCGAGTGTATGGCAGTGCTATATTCAGTGGCAGAGTATATGGCAGTGTTATATTCAGTGGCCGAGTGTATGGCAGTGCTATATTGAGTGGCAGAGTATATGGCAGTGCTATATTCAGTGGCAGAGTATATGGCAGTGTTAGATTCAGTGGCAGAGTATATGGCAGTGTTATATTCAGTGGCAGAGTATATGGCAGTGTTATATTCAGTGGCAGAGTATATGGCAGTGTTATATTCAGTGGCAGAGTATATGGCAATGTTATATTCAGTGGCAGAGTATATGGCAGTGTTATATTCAGTGGCAGAGTATATGGCAGTGTTATATTCAGTGGCAGAGTATATGGCAGTGTTATATTCAGTGGCAGAGTATATGGCAATGTTATATTCAGTGGCAGAGTATATGGCAGTGTTATATTCAGTGGCAGAGTATATGGCAGTGTTATATTCAGTGGCAGAGTATATGGCAATGTTATATTCAGTGGCAGAGTGTATGGCAGTGCTATATTCATTGGCAGAGTATATGGCAGTGCTATATTAAGTGGCAGAGTATATGGCAGTGTTATATTCAGTGGCAGAGTATATGGCAGTGTTAGATTCAGTGGCAGAGTATATGGCAGTGTTATATTCAGTGGCAGAGTATATGGCAGTGCTATATTCATTGGCAGAGTATATGGCAATGTTATATTCAGTGGCAGAGTGTATGGCAGTGCTATATTCAGTGGCAGAGTATATGGCAATGTTATATTCAGTGGCAGAGTGTATGGCAGTGCTATATTCAGTGGCAGAGTATATGGCAATGTTATATTCAGTGGCAGAGTGTATGGCAGTGCTATATTCAGTGGCAGAGTATATGGCAATGTTATATTCAGTGGCAGAGTATATGGCAGTGCTATATTCATTGGCAGAGTATATGGCAATGTTATATTCAGTGGCAGAGTGTATGGCAGTGCTATATTCAGTGGCAGAGTATATGGCAATGTTATATTCAGTGGCAGAGTGTATGGCAGTGTTATATTCAGTGGCAGAGTATATGGCAATGTTATATTCAGTGGCAGAGTGTATGGCAGTGCTATATTCATTGGCAGAGTATATGGCAGTGCTATATTAAGTGGCAGAGTATATGGCAGTGTTATATTCAGTGGCAGAGTATATGGCAGTGTTAGATTCAGTGGCAGAGTATATGGCAGTGCTATATTCATTGGCAGAGTATATGGCAATGTTAGATTCAGTGGCAGAGTGTATGGCAGTGCTATATTCAGTGGCAGAGTATATGGCAATGTTATATTCAGTGGCAGAGTATATGGCAGTGCTATATTCATTGGCAGAGTATATGGCAATGTTATATTCAGTGGCAGAGTGTATGGCAATGTTATATTCAGTGGCAGAGTGTATGGCAGTGCTATATTCATTGGCAGAGTATATGGCAGTGCTATATTCATTGGCAGAGTATATGGCAATGTTATATTCAGTGGCAGAGTATATGGCAGTGTTATATTCATTGGCAGAGTGTATGGCAGTGTTATATTCAGTGGCAGAGTATATGGCAATGTTATATTCAGTGGCAGAGTGTATGGCAGTGTTATATTCAGTGGCAGAGTATATGGCAGTGTTATATTCAGTGGCAGAGTATATGGCAATGTTATATTCAGTGGCAGAGTGTATGGCAGTGCTATATTCATTGGCAGAGTATATGGCAGTGTTATATTCAGTGGCAGAGTGTATGGCAGTGTTATATTCAGTGGCAGAGTGTATGGCAATGTTATATTCAGTGGCAGAGTGTATGGCAGTGCTATATTGAGTGGCAGAGTATATGGCAGTGTTATATTCAGTGGCAGAGTGTATGGCAGTGTTATATTCAGTGGCAGAGTGTATGGCAGTGCTATATTCATTGGCAGAGTATATGGCAGTGTTATATTCAGTGGCAGAGTGTATGGCAGTGTTATATTCAGTGGCAGAGTGTATGGCAGTGTTATATTCAGTGGCAGAGTATATGGCAGTGTTATATTCAGTGGCAGAGTGTATGGCAGTGCTATATTCAGTGGCAGAGTATATGGCAATGTTATATTCAGTGGCAGAGTGTATGGCAGTGTTATATTCAGTGGCAGAGTGTATGGCAGTGCTATATTCATTGGCAGAGTATATGGCAGTGCTATATTCATTGGCAGAGTATATGGCAGTGTTATATTCAGTGGCAGAGTGTATGGCAGTGTTATATTCAGTGGCAGAGTGTATGGCAGTGCTATATTGAGTGGCAGAGTATATGGCAGTGTTATATTCAGTGGCAGAGTGTATGGCAGTGCTATATTCAGTGGCAGAGTATATGGCAGTGTTATATTCAGTGGCAGAGTGTATGGCAGTGCTATATTCATTGGCAGAGTATATGGCAATGTTATATTCAGTGGCAGAGTGTATGGCAGTGTTATATTCAGTGGCAGAGTATATGGCAGTGTTATATTCAGTGGCAGAGTGTATGGCAGTGTTATATTGAGTGGCAGAGTATATGGCAGTGTTATATTCAGTGGCAGAGTGTATGGCAGTGTTATATTGAGTGGCAGAGTATATGGCAGTGTTATATTCAGTGGCAGAGTGTATGGCAGTGCTATATTCATTGGCAGAGTATATGGCAGTGTTATATTCAGTGGCAGAGTGTATGGCAGTGTTATATTCAGTGGCAGAGTGTATGGCAGTGCTATATTCATTGGCAGAGTATATGGCAGTGTTATATTCAGTGGCAGAGTGTATGGCAGTGTTATATTCAGTGGCAGAGTGTATGGCAGTGCTATATTCAGTGGCAGAGTATATGGCAATGTTATATTCAGTGGCAGAGTATATGGCAATGTTATATTCAGTGGCAGAGTGTATGGCAGTGCTATATTGAGTGGCAGAGTATATGGCAATGTTATATTCAGTGGCAGAGTGTATGGCAGTGCTATATTCAGTGGCAGAGTATATGGCAATGTTATATTCAGTGGCAGAGTGTATGGCAGTGTTATATTCAGTGGCAGAGTATATGGCAGTGTTATATTCAGTGGCAGAGTATATGGCAGTGTTATATTCAGTGGCAGAGTGTATGGCAGTGTTATATTGAGTGGCAGAGTATATGGCAGTGTTATATTCAGTGGCAGAGTGTATGGCAGTGCTATATTCATTGGCAGAGTATATGGCAGTGTTATATTCAGTGGCAGAGTGTATGGCAGTGTTATATTCAGTGGCAGAGTATATGGCAGTGTTATATTCAGTGGCAGAGTGTATGGCAGTGTTATATTCAGTGGCAGAGTGTATGGCAGTGCTATATTCAGTGGCAGAGTATATGGCAATGTTATATTCAGTGGCAGAGTATATGGCAATGTTATATTCAGTGGCAGAGTGTATGGCAGTGCTATATTGAGTGGCAGAGTATATGGCAATGTTATATTCAGTGGCAGAGTGTATGGCAGTGCTATATTCAGTGGCAGAGTATATGGCAATGTTATATTCAGTGGCAGAGTATATGGCAGTGTTATATTCATTGGCAGAGTATATGGCAGTGTTATATTCAGTGGCAGAGTGTATGGCAGTGCTATATTCATTGGCAGAGTGTATGGCAGTGTTATATTCAGTGGCAGAGTGTATGGCTGTGTTATATTCAGTGGCAGAGTGTATGGCAGTGCTATATTGAGTGGCAGAGTATATGGCAGTGTTATATTCAGTGGCAGAGTGTATGGCAGTGCTATATTGAGTGGCAGAGTATATGGCAATGTTATATTCATTGGCAGAGTGTATGGCAGTGTTATATTCAGTGGCAGAGTGTATGGCAGTGTTATATTCAGTGGCAGAGTGTATGGCAGTGCTATATTCAGTGGCAGAGTATATGGCAATGTTATATTCAGTGGCAGAGTGTATGGCAGTGCTATATTCATTGGCAGAGTATATGGCAGTGTTATATTCATTGGCAGAGTATATGGCAGTGTTATATTCAGTGGCAGAGTGTATGGCAGTGCTATATTCAGTGGCAGAGTATATGGCAATGTTATATTCAGTGGCAGAGTGTATGGCAGTGCTATATTCATTGGCAGAGTATATGGCAGTGTTATATTCATTGGCAGAGTATATGGCAGTGTTATATTCAGTGGCAGAGTGTATGGCAGTGCTATATTCAGTGGCAGAGTATATGGCAGTGTTATATTCAGTGGCAGAGTGTATGGCAGTGCTATATTCATTGGCAGAGTATATGGCAATGTTATATTCAGTGGCAGAGTATATGGCAGTGCTATATTCATTGGCAGAGTATATGGCAGTGTTATATTCATTGGCAGAGTATATGGCAGTGTTATATTCAGTGGCAGAGTGTATGGCAGTGCTATATTCATTGGCAGAGTATATGGCAGTGTTATATTCAGTGGCAGAGTGTATGGCAGTGCTATATTCATTGGCAGAGTATATGGCAATGTTATATTCAGTGGCAGAGTATATGGCAGTGCTATATTCATTGGCAGAGTATATGGCAATGTTATATTCAGTGGCAGAGTGTATGGCAGTGCTATATTCATTGGCAGAGTATATGGCAGTGTTATATTCAGTGGCAGAGTGTATGGCAGTGCTATATTCATTGGCAGAGTATATGGCAATGTTATATTCAGTGGCAGAGTGTATGGCAGTGCTATATTCATTGGCAGAGTATATGGCAGTGTTATATTCATTGGCAGAGTATATGGCAATGTTATATTCAGTGGCAGAGTGTATGGCAGTGTTATATTCATTGGCAGAGTATATGGCAATGTTATATTCAGTGGCAGAGTATATGGCAGTGCTATATTCATTGGCAGAGTATATGGCAGTGTTATATTCAGTGGCAGAGTATATGGCAGTGTTATATTCAGTGGCAGAGTGTATGGCAGTGCTATATTCATTGGCAGAGTATATGGCAGTGTTATATTCAGTGGCAGAGTATATGGCAATGTTATATTCAGTGGCAGAGTATATGGCAGTGCTATATTCATTGGCAGAGTATATGGCAATGTTATATTCAGTGGCAGAGTGTATGGCAGTGCTATATTCATTGGCAGAGTATATGGCAGTGTTATATTCAGTGGCAGAGTATATGGCAATGTTATATTCAGTAGCAGAGTATATGGCAGTGTTATATTCAGTGGCAGAGTATATGGCAGTGTTATATTCAGTGGCAGAGTGTATGGCAGTGCTATATTCATTGGCAGAGTATATGGCAGTGTTATATTCAGTGGCAGAGTATATGGCAGTGCTATATTCATTGGCAGAGTATATGGCAATGTTATATTCAGTGGCAGAGTGTATGGCAGTGCTATATTCATTGGCAGAGTATATGGCAGTGTTATATTCAGTGGCAGAGTATATGGCAATGTTATATTCAGTAGCAGAGTATATGGCAGTGCTATATTCATTGGCAGAGTATATGGCAATGTTATATTCAGTGGCAGAGTGTATGGCAGTGCTATATTCATTGGCAGAGTATATGGCAGTGTTATATTCAGTGGCAGAGTATATGGCAATGTTATATTCAGTGGCAGAGTATATGGCAGTGCTATATTCATTGGCAGAGTATATGGCAATGTTATATTCAGTGGCAGAGTGTATGGCAGTGCTATATTCATTGGCAGAGTATATGGCAGTGTTATATTCAGTGGCAGAGTATATGGCAATGTTATATTCAGTAGCAGAGTATATGGCAGTGTTATATTCAGTGGCAGAGTATATGGCAGTGTTATATTCAGTGGCAGAGTGTATGGCAGTGCTATATTCATTGGCAGAGTATATGGCAGTGTTATATTCAGTGGCAGAGTATATGGCAATGTTATATTCAGTGGCAGAGTATATGGCAGTGCTATATTCATTGGCAGAGTATATGGCAGTGTTATATTCAGTGGCAGAGTATATGGCAGTGTTATATTCAGTGGCAGAGTGTATGGCAGTGCTATATTCAGTGGCAGAGTATATGGCAATGTTATATTCAGTGCCAGAGTGTATGGCAGTGCTATATTCATTGGCAGAGTATATGGCAGTGTTATATTCATTGGCAGAGTGTATGGCAGTGTTATATTCAGTGGCAGAGTGTATGGCAGTGTTATATTGAGTGGCAGAGTATATGGCAGTGTTATATTCAGTGGCAGAGTGTATGGCAGTGCTATATTCATTGGCAGAGTATATGGCAGTGTTATATTCATTGGCAGAGTGTATGGCAGTGTTATATTCAGTGGCAGAGTGTATGGCAGTGCTATATTGAGTGGCAGAGTATATGGCAGTGTTATATTCAGTGGCAGAGTATATGGCAATGTTATATTCAGTGGCAGAGTGTATGGCAGTGCTATATTCATTGGCAGAGTATATGGCAGTGCTATATTAAGTGGCAGAGTATATGGCAGTGTTATATTCAGTGGCAGAGTGTATGGCAGTGCTATATTGAGTGGCAGAGTATATGGCAGTGTTATATTCAGTGGCAGAGTATATGGCAATGTTATATTCAGTGGCAGAGTGTATGGCAGTGCTATATTCATTGGCAGAGTATATGGCAGTGTTATATTCAGTGGCAGAGTATATGGCAATGTTATATTCAGTGGCAGAGTGTATGGCAGTGCTATATTCATTGGCAGAGTATATGGCAGTGTTAGATTCAGTGGCAGAGTATATGGCAGTGTTATATTCAGTGGCAGAGTATATGGCAGTGTTAGATTCAGTGGCAGAGTATATGGCAGTGTTATATTCAGTGGCAGAGTATATGGCAGTGTTATATTCAGTGGCCGAGTGTATGGCAGTGCTATATTCAGTGGCAGAGTATATGGCAGTGTTATATTCAGTGGCCGAGTGTATGGCAGTGCTATATTGAGTGGCAGAGTATATGGCAGTGCTATATTCAGTGGCAGAGTATATGGCAGTGTTAGATTCAGTGGCAGAGTATATGGCAGTGTTATATTCAGTGGCAGAGTATATGGCAGTGTTATATTCAGTGGCAGAGTATATGGCAGTGTTATATTCAGTGGCAGAGTATATGGCAATGTTATATTCAGTGGCAGAGTGTATGGCAGTGCTATATTCATTGGCAGAGTATATGGCAGTGCTATATTAAGTGGCAGAGTATATGGCAGTGTTATATTCAGTGGCAGAGTATATGGCAGTGTTAGATTCAGTGGCAGAGTATATGGCAGTGTTATATTCAGTGGCAGAGTATATGGCAGTGCTATATTCATTGGCAGAGTATATGGCAATGTTATATTCAGTGGCAGAGTGTATGGCAGTGCTATATTCAGTGGCAGAGTATATGGCAATGTTATATTCAGTGGCAGAGTGTATGGCAGTGCTATATTCAGTGGCAGAGTATATGGCAATGTTATATTCAGTGGCAGAGTGTATGGCAGTGT
The DNA here is from genome assembly GCF_032444005.1 of Ranitomeya imitator. Taxonomy (NCBI): domain Eukaryota; kingdom Metazoa; phylum Chordata; class Amphibia; order Anura; family Dendrobatidae; genus Ranitomeya; species Ranitomeya imitator. The sequence continues at coordinate 35,157,832 of NC_091290.1, forward strand.
TATATTCAGTGGCAGAGTATATGGCAATGTTATATTCAGTGGCAGAGTGTATGGCAGTGCTATATTCATTGGCAGAGTATATGGCAGTGCTATATTAAGTGGCAGAGTATATGGCAGTGTTATATTCAGTGGCAGAGTATATGGCAGTGTTAGATTCAGTGGCAGAGTATATGGCAGTGCTATATTCATTGGCAGAGTATATGGCAGTGTTATATTCAGTGGCAGAGTGTATGGCAGTGCTATATTCATTGGCAGAGTATATGGCAATGTTATATTCAGTGGCAGAGTGTATGGCAGTGCTATATTCATTGGCAGAGTATATGGCAGTGCTATATTCATTGGCAGAGTATATGGCAATGTTATATTCAGTGGCAGAGTATATGGCAGTGTTAGATTCAGTGGCAGAGTATATGGCAGTGCTATATTCATTGGCAGAGTATATGGCAATGTTATATTCAGTGGCAGAGTGTATGGCAGTGCTATATTCATTGGCAGAGTATATGGCAATGTTATATTCAGTGGCAGAGTGTATGGCAGTGCTATATTCATTGGCAGAGTATATGGCAGTGCTATATTCATTGGCAGAGTATATGGCAATGTTATATTCAGTGGCAGAGTATATGGCAGTGTTATATTCATTGGCAGAGTATATGGCAATGTTATATTCAGTGGCAGAGTGTATGGCAGTGCTATATTCATTGGCAGAGTATATGGCAATGTTATATTCAGTGGCAGAGTGTATGGCAGTGTTATATTCAGTGGCAGAGTATATGGCAGTGTTATATTCAGTGGCAGAGTATATGGCAATGTTATATTCAGTGGCAGAGTGTATGGCAGTGCTATATTCATTGGCAGAGTATATGGCAGTGTTATATTCAGTGGCAGAGTGTATGGCAGTGTTATATTCAGTGGCAGAGTGTATGGCAATGTTATATTCAGTGGCAGAGTGTATGGCAGTGCTATATTGAGTGGCAGAGTATATGGCAGTGTTATATTCAGTGGCAGAGTGTATGGCAGTGTTATATTCAGTGGCAGAGTGTATGACAGTGTTATATTCAGTGGCAGAGTGTATGGCAGTGCTATATTCATTGGCAGAGTATATGGCAGTGTTATATTCAGTGGCAGAGTGTATGGCAGTGTTATATTCAGTGGCAGAGTGTATGGCAATGTTATATTCAGTGGCAGAGTGTATGGCAGTGCTATATTGAGTGGCAGAGTATATGGCAGTGTTATATTCAGTGGCAGAGTGTATGGCAGTGCTATATTCATTGGCAGAGTATATGGCAGTGCTATATTCATTGGCAGAGTATATGGCAGTGTTATATTCAGTGGCAGAGTGTATGGCAGTGTTATATTCAGTGGCAGAGTGTATGGCAGTGTTATATTCAGTGGCAGAGTATATGGCAGTGTTATATTCAGTGGCAGAGTGTATGGCAGTGCTATATTCAGTGGCAGAGTATATGGCAATGTTATATTCAGTGGCAGAGTGTATGGCAGTGTTATATTCAGTGGCAGAGTGTATGGCAGTGCTATATTCATTGGCAGAGTATATGGCAGTGCTATATTCATTGGCAGAGTATATGGCAGTGTTATATTCAGTGGCAGAGTGTATGGCAGTGTTATATTCAGTGGCAGAGTGTATGGCAGTGCTATATTGAGTGGCAGAGTATATGGCAGTGTTATATTCAGTGGCAGAGTGTATGGCAGTGCTATATTCAGTGGCAGAGTATATGGCAGTGTTATATTCAGTGGCAGAGTGTATGGCAGTGCTATATTCATTGGCAGAGTATATGGCAATGTTATATTCAGTGGCAGAGTGTATGGCAGTGTTATATTCAGTGGCAGAGTATATGGCAGTGTTATATTCATTGGCAGAGTGTATGGCAGTGCTATATTCATTGGCAGAGTATATGGCAGTGTTATATTCAGTGGCAGAGTGTATGGCAGTGCTATATTCATTGGCAGAGTATATGGCAATGTTATATTCAGTGGCAGAGTATATGGCAGTGCTATATTCATTGGCAGAGTATATGGCAATGTTATATTCAGTGGCAGAGTGTATGGCAGTGCTATATTCATTGGCAGAGTATATGGCAGTGTTATATTCAGTGGCAGAGTGTATGGCAGTGCTATATTCATTGGCAGAGTATATGGCAATGTTATATTCAGTGGCAGAGTGTATGGCAGTGCTATATTCATTGGCAGAGTATATGGCAGTGTTATATTCATTGGCAGAGTATATGGCAATGTTATATTCAGTGGCAGAGTGTATGGCAGTGTTATATTCATTGGCAGAGTATATGGCAATGTTATATTCAGTGGCAGAGTATATGGCAGTGCTATATTCATTGGCAGAGTATATGGCAGTGTTATATTCAGTGGCAGAGTATATGGCAGTGTTATATTCAGTGGCAGAGTGTATGGCAGTGCTATATTCATTGGCAGAGTATATGGCAGTGTTATATTCAGTGGCAGAGTATATGGCAATGTTATATTCAGTGGCAGAGTATATGGCAGTGCTATATTCATTGGCAGAGTATATGGCAATGTTATATTCAGTGGCAGAGTGTATGGCAGTGCTATATTCATTGGCAGAGTATATGGCAGTGTTATATTCAGTGGCAGAGTATATGGCAATGTTATATTCAGTAGCAGAGTATATGGCAGTGTTATATTCAGTGGCAGAGTATATGGCAGTGTTATATTCAGTGGCAGAGTGTATGGCAGTGCTATATTCATTGGCAGAGTATATGGCAGTGTTATATTCAGTGGCAGAGTATATGGCAGTGCTATATTCATTGGCAGAGTATATGGCAATGTTATATTCAGTGGCAGAGTGTATGGCAGTGCTATATTCATTGGCAGAGTATATGGCAGTGTTATATTCAGTGGCAGAGTATATGGCAATGTTATATTCAGTAGCAGAGTATATGGCAGTGCTATATTCATTGGCAGAGTATATGGCAATGTTATATTCAGTGGCAGAGTGTATGGCAGTGCTATATTCATTGGCAGAGTATATGGCAGTGTTATATTCAGTGGCAGAGTATATGGCAATGTTATATTCAGTGGCAGAGTATATGGCAGTGCTATATTCATTGGCAGAGTATATGGCAATGTTATATTCAGTGGCAGAGTGTATGGCAGTGCTATATTCATTGGCAGAGTATATGGCAGTGTTATATTCAGTGGCAGAGTATATGGCAATGTTATATTCAGTAGCAGAGTATATGGCAGTGTTATATTCAGTGGCAGAGTATATGGCAGTGTTATATTCAGTGGCAGAGTGTATGGCAGTGCTATATTCATTGGCAGAGTATATGGCAGTGTTATATTCAGTGGCAGAGTATATGGCAATGTTATATTCAGTGGCAGAGTATATGGCAGTGCTATATTCATTGGCAGAGTATATGGCAGTGTTATATTCAGTGGCAGAGTATATGGCAGTGTTATATTCAGTGGCAGAGTGTATGGCAGTGCTATATTCAGTGGCAGAGTATATGGCAATGTTATATTCAGTGCCAGAGTGTATGGCAGTGCTATATTCATTGGCAGAGTATATGGCAGTGTTATATTCATTGGCAGAGTGTATGGCAGTGTTATATTCAGTGGCAGAGTGTATGGCAGTGTTATATTGAGTGGCAGAGTATATGGCAGTGTTATATTCAGTGGCAGAGTGTATGGCAGTGCTATATTCATTGGCAGAGTATATGGCAGTGTTATATTCATTGGCAGAGTGTATGGCAGTGTTATATTCAGTGGCAGAGTGTATGGCAGTGCTATATTGAGTGGCAGAGTATATGGCAGTGTTATATTCAGTGGCAGAGTATATGGCAATGTTATATTCAGTGGCAGAGTGTATGGCAGTGCTATATTCATTGGCAGAGTATATGGCAGTGCTATATTAAGTGGCAGAGTATATGGCAGTGTTATATTCAGTGGCAGAGTGTATGGCAGTGCTATATTGAGTGGCAGAGTATATGGCAGTGTTATATTCAGTGGCAGAGTATATGGCAATGTTATATTCAGTGGCAGAGTGTATGGCAGTGCTATATTCATTGGCAGAGTATATGGCAGTGTTATATTCAGTGGCAGAGTATATGGCAATGTTATATTCATTGGCAGAGTGTATGGCAGTGCTATATTGAGTGGCAGAGTATATGGCAGTGTTATATTCAGTGGCAGAGTATATGGCAATGTTATATTCAGTGGCAGAGTGTATGGCAGTGCTATATTCATTGGCAGAGTATATGGCAGTGCTATATTAAGTGGCAGAGTATATGGCAGTGTTATATTCAGTGGCAGAGTATATGGCAGTGTTAGATTCAGTGGCAGAGTATATGGCAGTGTTATATTCAGTGGCAGAGTATATGGCAGTGCTATATTCATTGGCAGAGTATATGGCAATGTTATATTCAGTGGCAGAGTGTATGGCAGTGCTATATTCAGTGGCAGAGTATATGGCAATGTTATATTCAGTGGCAGAGTGTATGGCAGTGTTATATTCAGTGGCAGAGTATATGGCAATGTTATATTCAGTGGCAGAGTGTATGGCAGTGCTATATTCATTGGCAGAGTATATGGCAGTGCTATATTAAGTGGCAGAGTATATGGCAGTGTTATATTCAGTGGCAGAGTATATGGCAGTGTTAGATTCAGTGGCAGAGTATATGGCAGTGCTATATTCATTGGCAGAGTATATGGCAATGTTATATTCAGTGGCAGAGTGTATGGCAGTGCTATATTCAGTGGCAGAGTATATGGCAATGTTATATTCAGTGGCAGAGTATATGGCAGTGCCATATTCATTGGCAGAGTATATGGCAATGTTATATTCAGTGGCAGAGTGTATGGCAGTGCTATATTCAGTGGCAGAGTATATGGCAATGTTATATTCAGTGGCAGAGTGTATGGCAGTGCTATATTCATTGGCAGAGTATATGGCAGTGCTATATTCATTGGCAGAGTATATGGCAATGTTATATTCAGTGGCAGAGTATATGGCAGTGTTATATTCATTGGCAGAGTATATGGCAATGTTATATTCAGTGGCAGAGTGTATGGCAGTGCTATATTCATTGGCAGAGTATATGGCAATGTTATATTCAGTGGCAGAGTGTATGGCAGTGTTATATTCAGTGGCAGAGTATATGGCAGTGTTATATTCAGTGGCAGAGTATATGGCAATGTTATATTCAGTGGCAGAGTGTATGGCAGTGCTATATTCATTGGCAGAGTATATGGCAGTGTTATATTCAGTGGCAGAGTGTATGGCAGTGTTATATTCAGTGGCAGAGTGTATGGCAATGTTATATTCAGTGGCAGAGTATATGGCAGTGTTATATTCAGTGGCAGAGTGTATGGCAGTGTTATATTCAGTGGCAGAGTGTATGACAGTGTTATATTCAGTGGCAGAGTGTATGGCAGTGCTATATTCATTGGCAGAGTATATGGCAGTGTTATATTCAGTGGCAGAGTGTATGGCAGTGTTATATTCAGTGGCAGAGTGTATGGCAATGTTATATTCAGTGGCAGAGTGTATGGCAGTGCTATATTGAGTGGCAGAGTATATGGCAGTGTTATATTCAGTGGCAGAGTGTATGGCAGTGTTATATTCAGTGGCAGAGTGTATGGCAGTGCTATATTCATTGGCAGAGTATATGGCAGTGCTATATTCATTGGCAGAGTATATGGCAGTGTTATATTCAGTGGCAGAGTGTATGGCAGTGTTATATTCAGTGGCAGAGTGTATGGCAGTGTTATATTCAGTGGCAGAGTATATGGCAGTGTTATATTCAGTGGCAGAGTGTATGGCAGTGCTATATTCAGTGGCAGAGTATATGGCAATGTTATATTCAGTGGCAGAGTGTATGGCAGTGTTATATTCAGTGGCAGAGTGTATGGCAGTGCTATATTCATTGGCAGAGTATATGGCAGTGCTATATTCATTGGCAGAGTATATGGCAGTGTTATATTCAGTGGCAGAGTGTATGGCAGTGTTATATTCAGTGGCAGAGTGTATGGCAGTGCTATATTGAGTGGCAGAGTATATGGCAGTGTTATATTCAGTGGCAGAGTGTATGGCAGTGCTATATTCAGTGGCAGAGTATATGGCAGTGTTATATTCAGTGGCAGAGTGTATGGCAGTGCTATATTCATTGGCAGAGTATATGGCAATGTTATATTCAGTGGCAGAGTGTATGGCAGTGTTATATTCAGTGGCAGAGTATATGGCAGTGTTATATTCAGTGGCAGAGTGTATGGCAGTGTTATATTGAGTGGCAGAGTATATGGCAGTGTTATATTCAGTGGCAGAGTGTATGGCAGTGTTATATTGAGTGGCAGAGTATATGGCAGTGTTATATTCAGTGGCAGAGTGTATGGCAGTGCTATATTCATTGGCAGAGTATATGGCAGTGTTATATTCAGTGGCAGAGTGTATGGCAGTGTTATATTCAGTGGCAGAGTGTATGGCAGTGCTATATTCATTGGCAGAGTATATGGCAGTGTTATATTCAGTGGCAGAGTGTATGGCAGTGTTATATTCAGTGGCAGAGTGTATGGCAGTGCTATATTCAGTGGCAGAGTATATGGCAATGTTATATTCAGTGGCAGAGTATATGGCAATGTTATATTCAGTGGCAGAGTGTATGGCAGTGCTATATTGAGTGGCAGAGTATATGGCAATGTTATATTCAGTGGCAGAGTGTATGGCAGTGCTATATTCAGTGGCAGAGTATATGGCAATGTTATATTCAGTGGCAGAGTGTATGGCAGTGTTATATTCAGTGGCAGAGTATATGGCAGTGTTATATTCAGTGGCAGAGTATATGGCAGTGTTATATTCAGTGGCAGAGTGTATGGCAGTGCTATATTGAGTGGCAGAGTATATGGCAGTGTTATATTCAGTGGCAGAGTGTATGGCAGTGCTATATTCATTGGCAGAGTATATGGCAGTGTTATATTCAGTGGCAGAGTGTATGGCAGTGTTATATTCAGTGGCAGAGTGTATGGCAGTGCTATATTCATTGGCAGAGTATATGGCAGTGTTATATTCAGTGGCAGAGTGTATGGCAGTGTTATATTCAGTGGCAGAGTATATGGCAGTGTTATATTCAGTGGCAGAGTGTATGGCAGTGCTATATTCATTGGCAGAGTATATGGCAATGTTATATTCAGTGGCAGAGTATATGGCAATGTTATATTCAGTGGCAGAGTGTATGGCAGTGCTATATTGAGTGGCAGAGTATATGGCAATGTTATATTCAGTGGCAGAGTGTATGGCAGTGCTATATTCAGTGGCAGAGTATATGGCAATGTTATATTCAGTGGCAGAGTATATGGCAGTGTTATATTCATTGGCAGAGTATATGGCAGTGTTATATTCAGTGGCAGAGTGTATGGCAGTGTTATATTCAGTGGCAGAGTGTATGGCAGTGCTATATTCATTGGCAGAGTATATGGCAGTGCTATATTCATTGGCAGAGTATATGGCAGTGTTATATTCAGTGGCAGAGTGTATGGCAGTGTTATATTCAGTGGCAGAGTGTATGGCAGTGTTATATTCAGTGGCAGAGTGTATGGCAGTGCTATATTCATTGGCAGAGTGTATGGCAATGTTATATTCAGTGGCAGAGTGTATGGCAGTGTTATATTCAGTGGCAGAGTGTATGGCAGTGTTATATTCAGTGGCAGAGTGTATGGCAGTGTTATATTCAGTGGCAGAGTGTATGGCAGTGCTATATTGAGTGGCAGAGTATATGGCAGTGTTATATTCAGTGGCAGAGTGTATGGCAGTGCTATATTGAGTGGCAGAGTATATGGCAATGTTATATTCATTGGCAGAGTGTATGGCAGTGTTATATTCAGTGGCAGAGTGTATGGCAGTGTTATATTCAGTGGCAGAGTGTATGGCAGTGCTATATTCAGTGGCAGAGTATATGGCAATGTTATATTCAGTGGCAGAGTGTATGGCAGTGCTATATTCATTGGCAGAGTATATGGCAGTGTTATATTCATTGGCAGAGTATATGGCAGTGTTATATTCAGTGGCAGAGTGTATGGCAGTGCTATATTCAGTGGCAGAGTATATGGCAATGTTATATTCAGTGGCAGAGTGTATGGCAGTGCTATATTCATTGGCAGAGTATATGGCAGTGTTATATTCATTGGCAGAGTATATGGCAGTGTTATATTCAGTGGCAGAGTGTATGGCAGTGCTATATTCATTGGCAGAGTATATGGCAATGTTATATTCAGTGGCAGAGTATATGGCAGTGCTATATTCATTGGCAGAGTATATGGCAGTGTTATATTCATTGGCAGAGTATATGGCAGTGTTATATTCAGTGGCAGAGTGTATGGCAGTGCTATATTCATTGGCAGAGTATATGGCAGTGTTATATTCAGTGGCAGAGTGTATGGCAGTGCTATATTCATTGGCAGAGTATATGGCAATGTTATATTCAGTGGCAGAGTATATGGCAGTGCTATATTCATTGGCAGAGTATATGGCAATGTTATATTCAGTGGCAGAGTGTATGGCAGTGCTATATTCATTGGCAGAGTATATGGCAGTGTTATATTCAGTGGCAGAGTGTATGGCAGTGCTATATTCATTGGCAGAGTATATGGCAATGTTATATTCAGTGGCAGAGTATATGGCAATGTTATATTCAGTGGCAGAGTATATGGCAGTGCTATATTCAGTGGCAGAGTATATGGCAGTGTTATATTCAGTGGCAGAGTGTATGGCAGTGCTATATTCATTGGCAGAGTATATGGCAGTGTTATATTCATTGGCAGAGTATATGGCAATGTTATATTCAGTGGCAGAGTGTATGGCAGTGTTATATTCATTGGCAGAGTATATGGCAATGTTATATTCAGTGGCAGAGTATATGGCAGTGCTATATTCATTGGCAGAGTATATGGCAGTGTTATATTCAGTGGCAGAGTATATGGCAGTGTTATATTCAGTGGCAGAGTGTATGGCAGTGCTATATTCATTGGCAGAGTATATGGCAGTGTTATATTCAGTGGCAGAGTATATGGCAATGTTATATTCAGTGGCAGAGTATATGGCAGTGCTATATTCAGTGGCAGAGTGTATGGCAGTGCTATATTCATTGGCAGAGTATATGGCAGTGTTATATTCAGTGGCAGAGTATATGGCAATGTTATATTCAGTAGCAGAGTATATGGCAGTGTTATATTCATTGGCAGAGTATATGGCAATGTTATATTCAGTGGCAGAGTATATGGCAGTGCTATATTCATTGGCAGAGTATATGGCAGTGTTATATTCAGTGGCAGAGTATATGGCAGTGTTATATTCAGTGGCAGAGTGTATGGCAGTGCTATATTCATTGGCAGAGTATATGGCAGTGTTATATTCAGTGGCAGAGTATATGGCAATGTTATATTCAGTGGCAGAGTATATGGCAGTGCTATATTCAGTGGCAGAGTGTATGGCAGTGCTATATTCATTGGCAGAGTATATGGCAGTGTTATATTCAGTGGCAGAGTATATGGCAATGTTATATTCAGTAGCAGAGTATATGGCAGTGTTATATTCAGTGGCAGAGTATATGGCAGTGTTATATTCAGTGGCAGAGTGTATGGCAGTGCTATATTCATTGGCAGAGTATATGGCAGTGTTATATTCAGTGGCAGAGTATATGGCAATGTTATATTCAGTGGCAGAGTATATGGCAGTGCTATATTCATTGGCAGAGTATATGGCAGTGTTATATTCAGTGGCAGAGTATATGGCAGTGTTATATTCAGTGGCAGAGTGTATGGCAGTGCTATATTCAGTGGCAGAGTATATGGCAGTGTTATATTCAGTGCCAGAGTGTATGGCAGTGTTATATTCAGTGGCAGAGTGTATGGCAGTGTTATATTGAGTGGCAGAGTATATGGCAGTGTTATATTCAGTGGCAGAGTGTATGGCAGTGTTATATTCAGTGGCAGAGTGTATGGCAGTGTTATATTGAGTGGCAGAGTATATGGCAGTGTTATATTCAGTGGCAGAGTGTATGGCAGTGCTATATTCATTGGCAGAGTATATGGCAGTGTTATATTCATTGGCAGAGTGTATGGCAGTGTTATATTCAGTGGCAGAGTGTATGGCAGTGCTATATTGAGTGGCAGAGTATATGGCAGTGTTATATTCAGTGGCAGAGTGTATGGAAGTGTTATATTTATATAATTTTTATAGACATCCTACTTGCAAAGTACAAAACCCTGCTAAAAATGTGAATCCGACCCTGCGTGAACTGATGCATCATAGTCTGTTCTATGGATAAAAAACATGCTGTAAAAAAAGCCGGTGTGGATGCAGCCTTTGGGTATGTGTACACGCTGCAAATTTTGCTGCGGATCCGCAGCGGATTGGCCACTGCGGTTTCGCAGCAGTTTTCCTAGAGTTTACAGTACCATGTAAACCTATGGAAAACAAAATCTGCAATGCACATGCTGCGGAAAATACCGCGTGGAAACGCTGCGTTGTTTATTCCGCAGCATGTCAATTCTTTGTGCGGATTCTTCAGCGGTTTACACCTGCTCCATTATAGGAATCCACAGGTGTAAAACCGCAGGGGGAATCCGCACAAAAAACGCGGAAAAACTGCGGTAAATCCGTGGTAATTCCGCAGTAAATCCACAGTGCGGATTTCCTGCGGATTTACCAAAATCAGTGCGGAAAAATCCGCACATCTTTCCGTAACGTGTGCACATACCCTTATTCAATCACTAAGGTGGAGCAGTATTATTTGGTCATTGTAACTTGATTCAATCCTTGCATATAGGTATAATTTGATCACTAAATAGCTATAATTTAGTAGTATACCCTTTATCATGACAATTGTTCAGAACCTCTACGTGCCCTAGATGCTTTCAGAGCCGACGCCAACGTGTACCAATTAAAATTTTGATACAGTTTTAGAATTCCGAGATTCTTCTGGACCCTCCCTTGGTGTATCATTAGGAGACATTGCTTACAGACCTTTCCATGGCGCAAAAGAAACTTCCTGACAGTCATCAGTTACTATGAACTTGAGCTAACAAACTCTCAGGAGAGGAGACTCTGGGCCGGCAGCGGCTATGAGATAACTACACTTTCAGCTGTTGATGGATCCATTTTAGTGTTCCACCCTTCCGATCGCTTAGAAAAATTACATATTATTCTGTTATAGGTTTCCAATACAGGAAATCTATTCTTTATTACATTTAATTTGACCTTTTTCTTTTAATTTATCTTTGGCTGTACCATTGCCTCATTCACTGAAGTGATCTGGGTAAAACCAGCAGAGGTTAAAGAGTAAATTTAACCCCTTAGTGACAGAGCCAATTTGGTACTTAATGACCAGGCCAATTTTTGCAATTCTGACCACTGCCCCTTTATGAGGTTATAACTCTGGAACGCTTCAACGGATCCCGCTGATTCTGAGATTGTTTTTTCGTGACATATTGTACTTCATGTTAGTGGTAACGTTTCTTCGATATTACTTGCGATTATTTATGAAAAAAACGGAAATATGGCGAAAATTTTTAAAATTTTGCAATTTTCAAACTTTGTATTTTTATGCCCTTAAATCAGAGAGATATGTCACGAAAAATAGTTAATAAATAACATTTCCCACATGTCTACTTTACATCAGCACAATTTTGGAAACAAAATTTTTTTTTGTTAGGGAGCTATAAGGGTTAAAAGTTGACCAGCAATTTCTCATTTTTACAACACCATTTTTTTTTTAGGGACCACATCACATTTGAAGTCATTTTGAGGGGTCTATATGATAGAAAATAATGAAGTGTGACACCATTCTAAAAACTACACCCCTCAAGGTTCTCAAAACCACATTCAAGAAGTTTATTAACCCTTTACGTGCTTCACAGGAACTGAAACAATGTGGAAGGAAAAAATGAACATTTAACTTTTTTTTGCAAACATCTTAATTCAGAACCATTTTTTTTTATTTTCACAAGTGTAAAAACAGAAATGTAACCATAAATTTTGTTATGCAATTTCTTCTGAATACGCCAATACCCCATATGTGGGGGTAAACCACTGTTAGGGCGCACCGCAGAACTTAGAAGTGAAGGAGCGCCGATTGACTTTTTCAATGCAGAATTGGCCGGAAATGAGATCGGACGCCATGTCACGTTTAGAGAGCCCCTGATGTGCCTAAACAGTGGAAACTCCCCACAAGTGACACCATTTTGGAAACTAGACCCCTTAAGGAACTTATCTAGATGTGTGGTGAGCACTTTGAACCCCCAAGTGCTTCACAGAAGTTTATAACGTAGAGCCGTGAAAATAAAAAATCGCTTTTGTTTACACAAAAATGATCTTTTCGCCCACAAATTCTTATTTTCACAAGGGTAACAGGAGAAATTAGACCACTAAAGTTGTTGTGCAATTTCTCCTGAGTACGTCGATACCCAATATGTGGGGGTAAACCACTGTTTGGGCGCACCGCAGAGCTTGGAAGAGAAAGAGTGCCGTTTTACTTTTTCAATGTAGAATTGGCTGGAATTGAGATCGGACGCCATGTCGCGTTTGGAGAGCCCCTGATGTGCCTAAACTGTAGAAATCCCCCGCAAGTGACCCCATTTTGGAAACTAGACCCCCCATGGAACTTATCTAGATGTGTGGTGAGAACCTTGAATGCCCAAGTGCTTCACAGAAGTTTATAATGCAGAGTCGTGAAAATAAAAAATATTTTTTTTTTTTCCACAAAAAAGATTTCTTAGCCCCCAAGTTTTTATTTTCACAAGGGTAACAAGAGAAATTGGACCCCAAAAGTTGTTGTCCAATTTGTCCTGAGTATGCTGGCACCCCATATGTGGGGGTAAACCACTGTTTGGGCGCACGGCAGAGCTCGGAAGGAAGGAGCGCCGTTTTGGAATGCAGACTTTGATAGAATGGTCTGCGGGTATTATGTTGCGTTTGCAGAGCCCCTGATGTACCTAACCAGTAGAAACCCTCCACAAGTGACCCCATTTTGGAAACTAGACCCCCCAAGGAACTTATGTAGATGTGTGGTGAGAACTTTGAATGCCCAAGTGCTTCACAGAAGTTTAGAATGCAGAGTTGTGAAAATAAAAAATATTTTTTTTTCCACAAAAAAGATATTGTAGCCCCCAAGTTTTTATTTTCACAAGGGTAACAGGAGAAATTGGACTGCAATAGTTGTTGTCCAATTTATCCCGAGTACGCTGATGCGCCATATGTGGGGGTAAACCACTGTTTGGGCGCACGGCAGAGCTCGGAAGGGAGGGAGCACCATTTTGGAATGCAGACTTAGATAGAATGGTCTGTGGGCGTTATGTTGCGTTTGCAGAGCGCCTGATGTACCTAAACAGTAGTAACCCCCCACAAGTGACCCCGTTTTGAAAACTAGACCCCCCAAGGAACTTATATAGATGTGTGGTGAGAACTTTGAATGCCCAAGTGCTTCACAGAAGTTTATAATGCAGAGTCATAAAAAAATATATATATATATTTTTCCACAAAAAAGATTTTGTAGCCCCCAAGTTTTTATTTTTACAAGGGTAACAAGAGAAATTGGACCCCAGAAGTTGTTGTCCAATTTATCCCGAGTACGCTGATGCCCCATATGTGGGGGTAACCCACTGTTTGGGCACACGGCAGAGCTCAGAAGGGAGGGAGCACCATTTGACTTTTTGAGCGCAAAATTGGCTGTCGTGTTTGGAGACCCCCTGATGTACCTAAACAGTGGAAACCCCCCAATTCTAGCTCCAACCCTAACCCCAACACACCCCTAACCCTAATCACAACCTGATCCATAATCCTAATAACTAACCAGTGGTTAGCACTGCAGCCTTGCAGCGCTGGGGTCCTGGGTTCTAATCCCACCTTGGACAACATCTGCAAAGAGTTTGTATGTTCTCTCCGTGTTTGCGTGGGTTTCCTCCGGGCACTCCGGTTTCCTCCCACACTCCAAAGACATACTGATAGGGAATTTAGATTGTGAGCCCCATCGGGGACAGCGATGATAATGTGTGCAAACTGTAAAGCGCTGCGGAATATGTTAGCGCTATATAAAAATAAAGATTATTATTATTAACCCTAACCATAATCACAACCCTTACCCCAAAACAACCCTAATGTCAACCCTAACCATAACCCTAATCAAAACCCTAAATCCAACACACCCCTAATCCTAATCTCAACCCTAACCTCAAACCTAACCCTAATCCCAATACACCCCTAATCACAACCCTAACCTTAACCCTAATCCCAAACCTAACCCTAATCCCAAGCATAACCCTAATGCCAACCCTAACCCTAATACCAACCCTAATCCAAACCCTAACCCTAATCCCAACTCTAACCCTAACTTTAGCCCCAACCCTAGCCCTAACTTTAGCCCCAACCCTAACCCTAGCCCTAAGGCTACTTTCACACTTGCGTCGTTTGGCATTCCGTCGCAATCCGTCGTTTTGGACAAGAAACGGATCCTGCAAATGTGCCCGCAGGATGCGTTTTTTGCCCATAGACTTGCATTGCCGACGGATCGTGACGGATGGCCACACGTCGCGTCCGTCGTGCACTGGATCAGTTGTGTTTTGGCAGACCGTCGGCACAAAAAAGTTCAATGAAACGTTTTTTTGTACGTCGCATCCGCCATTTCTGACCGCGCATGCGTGGCCGTAACTCCGCCCCCTCCTCCCCAGGACATAGATTGGGCAGCGGATACGTTGAAAAACTACAGCTGCTGCCCACGTTGTGCACAATTTTCACAACGTGCGTCGGTATGTCGGGCCGACGCATTGCGACGGCCCCGTACCGACGTAAGTGTGAAAAAAGCCTAACCCTAAATTTAGCCCCAACCCTAACCCTAAATTTAGCCCCAACCCTAGCCCTAACCCTAACCCTAGCCCTAACCCTAAGCCTATCCCTACCCCTAACCCTACCCCTAACCCTAGCCCTACCCCTAACCCTACCCCTAACCCTACCCCTAACCCTACCCCTAACCCTAGCCCTAACCCTACCCCTAACCCTAGCCCTAACCCTACCCCTAACCCTACCCCTAACCCTACCCCTAACCCTAACTCTACCCCTAACCCTAGCCCTAACCCTACCCCTACCCCTAACCCTACCCCTAACCCTAACCCTAATTTTAGCCCCAACTGCTGTTCTCCTGCCGGCCGGCAGATGGAGACAGATGGCGGGCGCACTGCGCATGCGCCCGCCATTCTCTTCTGCCGGCGGCCAGGAGGAGCAGCAAGAGGATCCAGGGACACAGGTGAGTATGCTAGGGTCCCCGAATCCCCCTATTTCTCTGTCCTCTGATGTGCGATCACATCAGAGGACAGAGAATTACACTTTACTTTACCGGCGATCGCAAAACAGGGGTCGGTAAAACCGACCCCGATCATGCTCTTTGGGGTCTCGGCTACCCCCGTCAGCCGAGACCCCAAAGATTTTCGCGGGGCCGGCCGGCAGGCGCACTGCGCATGCGCCCGCCATTTTGAAGATGGCGGCGCCCACCGGGAGACACGAGGAACATCGGGGGAGATAGGTAAGTATTGGGGGGCCACCTGGGACCCCTTTTCTCTGTCCTCCGATGTGCGATCACATCGGAGGACAGAGAAATTAAAAAGAGATCGCGTTTTTTTTTTTTTGCGATCGCCGGTAAACGGTTAATTACCGGCGATCGCAAATGCGGGGTGGGTTAAAAAACCCCCGAATCATGTTCTCTGGGGTCTCGGCTACCCTCGGCAGCCGAGCCCCCGGAGAAAATCCGACTCTGGGGGGCGCTATTCACTTTTTCCACAGCGCCGTTAATTAACGGCGCTGTGGTTTAAGTACCCTTAGCGGCCGCCGTTAAAAGGCGTATCGGCGGTCGCTAAGGGGTTAACTGTATTATTATTATTATTACTATTTTTTTTAATCAGCCTTTGTAAAGTAATACATTTTTGTAATATACTTCATTACTTTATTTTTCTTCCATCTATACTTTAACACTAAGCTGAAAGTGCTGTTTTGTCTGCCTAGTTAATGCTGTTTTAATAGCTGTTTATCTCCTCTGATCTGCTGCTAAATACTCAGACATTACTTATTTCCTGCCTTAAGGTACCGTTACACTAAACGATTTACCAACGATCACGACCAGCGATACGACCTGGCCGTGATCGTTGGTAAGTCGTTGTGTGGTCGCTGGGGAGCTGTCACACAGACAGCTCTCTCCAGGGACCAACGATGCCGAAGTCCCCGGGTAACCAGGGTAAACATCGGGTTACTAAGCGCAGGGCCGCGCTTAGTAACCCGATATTTACCCTGGTTACCATTGTAAAAGTTAAAAAAAACAGTACATACATTCCTGTCACGTCCCCCGGTGTCAGCTTCCCTGCACTGTGTAAGCGCCGGCCATAAAGCAGAGCGGTGATGTCACCGCTGTGCTCTGCTTTACGGCCGGCCAGCACTGACACAGTCAGTGCGGGAAGCTGACGCCGGGGGACGTGACAGGAATGTGAGTATGTACTGTTTTTTTTTTTTTACTTTTACAATGGTAACCAGGGTAAATATTGGGTTACTAAGTGCGGCCCTGCGCTTAGTAACCCGATATTTACCCTGGTTACCAGTGAACACATCGCTGGATCGGTGTCACACACGCCGATTCAGCGATGACAGCGGGTGATCAGCGACCAAAAAAAGGTCCTGATCATTCCCCAGCAACCAAAGATCTCCCAGCAGAGGCCTGATCGTTGGTCGCTGTCACACATAACGATTTTGTTAACGATATCGTTGCTACGTCACAAAAGGCAACAATATCGTTAACGAAATCGTTATGTGTGAAGGTACCTTTAGTATGGGGAAGGGAGCAGAGAATCTCACTCTATGAGTACGGATCTAAGCTAGACTTGCAGTTTAAATCAGATCCCAAAACAGCATGAACTAGGCAGACAAAACAGCACTTTCAGCTTGGTGTTAAAGATAGACGAAAGGAAAATAATGATTCATACAAAAAAGATTAATAATTTTGCAAAGGTTGATCAATAAAGAAATAAAGAAAAAGTTTGGTTACTTTTTAAATGTCACAATATCATGTAAATCAGGTTAATTATATTTGGCCTCAGCTAGAGCTTTGGTAAAGACCATAAAAAGTAGCACTAAATAAAAAAGCCCGTATCTCTGGAGCTGTATGGCAGATATTAAAAATAGAATACTCAGGGCAAAAGTGGGAACAGAATAAGAGCATTTTTGACCTGATGGCCAGTTCTCTTTAAAAGTGGCATCTTGCGTTTGGAGAAAATACTTGCTATATTAGTAGCTTTGAGCAATATATATTGTTCTTATTTGGTTGATTGTAAATGTCAGAAAGTTAGTAAATTCTGCTATTAAAATGAATTTGCAATGGAGTTGAATAATATTTAATGCAACTCTATGTGGGGTCTAGAGAAGAGAAGTAGCAAAAACATCAGGTCTTTAAAGGGAATCTCAGTATTCTCACCCCTCCTATGCCTTTAATATGGGCATGTAGGTCTTCAAAAGCTGAATAGAATTATATCTTGATATCTGTGATCCAGTGTCTTATTCCAGAGAAAGCCACGTTTTTCTTAATATGTAAATGTGCTGTTAAGATCTATGGACCGGGCACTGATCTCCCCAAGAATCTGCATCCAGAGCTTATTTTAAATTAAAGGGAGGGCGTTTCCAGTGTGACATATAATAACTGACAGTCTGCTCTCCTGAGTTCATGTGTCTGATGGTCTTGTGTGTAATTACAACTAACACAGTACAGCAGAGCTGAGCTTTGCCTCATTACAAACATATCTGCAGTTGCAGCTCTCCTCTCATAGTGTTGTCAGCTCTGCTGTACTCCACCACCCCTGACACTGGCAGCCTGTGAGCTGGAAGCTGAAGAGGTGTTAGCTGTAATCAGGCACAGTTCTGCAGTGAGATCAGGAGAGAAGACTCTTGTGTGAAACATGTACTGACAGACAGTCTGCTTTCCTCACTGAGCTTTTCCTCAATACAAACACTTCTAGCAGCTCTTCTCACAGTGCTGTCAGCTCTGCTGTACTGCCCCTCATTGACTGTGTCAGATAAAATCTAAAGAAGTGCCTGTAATAACACTAATGTCTGCTCTACTTTAGGCACTGTGTAATTACACACAGCTCTGTAGTGAGATCAGCAGAGCAGACTGTCAGTCGTTACATGTCTCCATCGCTTCCTTTCATGTAAAATCTCTGGAGGCAGATTCTCAGGGAGATCTATGTCCGGCCCTTAGATCTTAACAGCTCATTTACATGTTAAGAAAAATTTGGCTTTCTCTGGAACAAGACATTGTATCGCAGATATCAAGGTGTCATTTTATTCAACTTTCTATGACCTGCATACCCATATAGACGGCTCAGGGTTGATAAAACTAACAGATTCCCTTTAAGTGTGCCCTAGGTAGTAAAGAATAGCAGGGCTCTTGCAAGTGGGACCTGGATTGTAGAGGCAGGGTTGTGGAAATAGATGCACATTCATTTACATCTTGTACAAAGAGGGGCACCTCATTTTTTTTTCTCATGGATTTTCAGGCAATTGCAAATTTTAGCTGTTTTTAGTTAGCACCAGTGGCTTCTTCTTGCATTATTGGGAAGCCTATAGCTCTCTAAACACCTGTAACCTCACATTACACATACGGTAAGGGTACCGTCACACTAAAACGACGCTACAGCGATACGACAACGATGACAGCTCTCCAGCGACCAACGATCCCGAAGTCCCCTGGTAGCCAGGGTAAACATTGGGTTACTAAGCGCAGGGCCGCGCTTAGTAGCCCGATGTTTACCCTGGTTACCAGCGTAAACGTAAAAAAAAAACCAAACACTACATACTTACATTCCGGTGTCTGTCCCCCGGCGCTGTGCTTCTCTGCACTGACAGTGAGCGCCGGACAGCCGGAAAGCAGAGCGGTCACCGCTGTACTTTACGGCTGGCCGGCGCTCACCAGTCAGGGCGGGAAGCTGAAGGCGAGGGACATGACCAGACACCGGGAATGTAAGTATGTAGTGTTTTTTTTTTTTTACATTTACACTGGTAACCAGGGTAAATATCGGGTTACTAAGCGCGTCCCTGCGCTTAGTAACCCGATGTTTACCCTGGTTACCATTGAAGACAATGTGTGTGACGCCGATTCAGCGATGTCAGCGGGAGATCCAGCGACGAAATAAAGTTTCAAACGATCTGCTACGACGTACGATTCTCAGCGGGGTCCCTGATCGCAGTAGCGTGTCAGACACAGCGAGATCGTAATTATATCGCTGGAACGTCACGGATCGTGCCGTCCTAGCGACCAAAGTGCCACTGTGTGACGGTACCCTAAGTCTCTAATGTAAACAATAGAAAAAGTCACAAGAAGAACATCCCAACAATCACCTTAATATGCAAAGATAGTACATATTACAAGCAGATGTCAAAAGTAGACAATCAATATGTACTGTCAGCAATGTTCCCTCATAGCCTTTGAAGCTAGTGGGACAATTAGGGAACATTAGCAAACAGATGAATAATGTCACAAAGTGCCAAAATAATTAGAGGCATGCACTGCACAAACAATTACAATGTGACACACAGTGTCCAGATAAACAGTGACATATAGTATCCAGATAAATAAAGCATAGCGCTTGCAGATAAAGCAAATAGCTTATAGATATATAGTACAGTGTCCAGATAAACAGTGACATATAGTAACCAGATAAATAAAGCAAAGCGCTTGCAGATAAATCAAATAGCTTATAGATCGATAGTAAAGTGTCCAGATAAACAGTGACATATAGTAACCAGATAAATAAAGCAAAGCGCTTGCAAATATACAGTGCATACAGTGTCCAGATAAATAAAGCAGACAGCTTATAGATATATTGTGCGTACAGTATCCACATAAAGCATAAAGCTTTTAGATATTTAGTACAGTGTCCAGATAAATAGTGACATATAGCATCCAGATAAATAAAGCATAGAGTTTGCAGATATATAGTGCAGTGTCCAGATAAATAAAGCAGACAGCTTATAGATATAATGTGCGTACAGTATCCACATAAATAAAGCATATAGCTTGTAGATATATAGTACAGTGTCCAGATAAACAGTGACAAATAGTATCCAGATAAATAAGGCTAGGGTCACATTGCGTTAGGGCAGTCCATTTAGCGCATAGCGCTACGGACTGCGCTAATGCAATGTCCCAAAAGGGATCGCGTTAGCCCATCCCGTTAGCGCAGATCCCTGATCTGTGCTAGCGAGGAACGGACCGCGAACGCTGCAAGCAGCGTTCGCGGTCCGTCACTCAAATGACGGCACATCGCTAGCGCACGCCCAATGTGGGCGTGCACTAGTGATGCGTTCGCCATTACAATCAATGGCGGCGTTAATGGACTACGTTACACCGCGTTATGCCGCAGTGTAACGTAGTCCGTTAAACGTACCGCCATAACGCAGTGTGACCCTAGCCTAAAGCACAGAGCTTGCAGATACATAGTGCATACAGTGTCCAGATAAATAAGGCAGACAGCTTATATTGTGCGTACAGTATCCACATAAAAATGCATATTGCTTGTAGATATATAGTACAGTGTTCAGATAAATAGTGACATGTAGTATCCAGATAAATAAAGCATAGCTCTTGCAGATAAAGCAAATAGCTTATAGATATATAGTACAGTGTCCAGATAAACTGTGACATATAGTATCCAGATAAATAAAGCATAGCGCTTGCAGATATATAGTGCATACAGCGTCCAGATAAATAAAGCAAACAGCTTATAGATATATTGTGCGTACAGTAGCCACAAAAATAAAGAATATAGCTTGTAGATATATAGTCCAGTGTCCAGATAAACATTGACATATAGTATCCAGATAAATAAATCATAAAGCTTGTAGATATATAGTGCATACAGTGTCCAGATAAATAAAACAGACAGCTTCTATTGTACATACAGTATCCACATAAATAATGCATGTAGCTTGTAGATATATAGTACAGTGTCCAGATAAACAGTGTCATATAGAATCCAGATAAAGCAGACAGCTTGCAGATATATATTGCGTACAGTGTCCAGATATGAAGTGCCAAACAGCATTCAGATAAAGCATTCACCATGCTAATAAAGAGTGAATATAGTGTCTAGATAAATAGTGTTATACGATGTCTAGCCAATTAGTGTTAAGAGGAATAGTGACATAAAGTGTAAACACAGTCATGGCCAAAAGTATTGACACCCCTGCAATTCTGTCAGATAATACTCAGTTTCTTCCTGAAAATAATTGCAAACACAAATTATTTGGTATTATTATCTTCATTTAATTTGTCTTAAGTGAAAAAAACACAAAAAGAATTGTCCTAAAGCCAAATTGGATATAATTCCACACCAAACATAAAAAAGGGGGTGGACAAAAGTATTGGCACTGTTCGAAAAATCATGTGATGCTTCTCTAATTTGTGTAATTAACAGCACCTGTAACTTACCTGTGGCACCTAACAGGTGTTGGCAATAACTAAATCACACTTGCAGCCAGTTGACATGGATTAAAGTTGACTCAACCGCTGTCCTGTGTCCTTGTGTGTACCACATTGAGCATGGAGAAAAGAAAGAAGACCAAAGAACTGTCTGAGGACTTGAGAAACCAAATTGTGAGGAAGCATGAGCAATCTCAAGGCTACAAGTCCATCTCCAAAGACCTGAATGTTCCTGTGTCTACCGTGCGTAGTGTCATCAAGAAGTTTAAAGCCCATGGCACTGTGGCTAACCTCCCTAGATGTGGACGGAAAAGAAAAATTGACAAGAGATTTCAACGCAAGATTGTGCGGATGTTGGATAAAGAACCTCGACTAACATCCAAACAAGTTCAAGCTGCCCTGCAGTCCGAGGGTACAACAGTGTCAACCCGTACTATCCGTCGGTGTCTGAATGAAAAGGGACTGTATGGCAGGAGACCCAGGAAGACCCCACTTCTTACCCCGAGACATAAAAAAGCCAGGCTGGAGTTTGCCAAAACTTACCTGAAAAAGCCTAAAACGTTTTGGAAGAATGTTCTCTGGTCAGATGAGACAAAAGTAGAGCTTTTTGGGCAAAGGCAACAACATAGAGTTTACAGGAGAAAAAAAAGAGGCATTCAAAGAAAAGAACACAGTCCCTACAGTCAAACATGGCGGAGGTTCCCTGATGTTTTGGGGTTGCTTTGCTGCCTCTGGCACTGGACTGCTTGACTGTGTGCATGGCATTATTAAGTCTGAAGACTACCAACAAATTTTTCAGCATAATGTAGGGACCAGTGTGAGAAAGCTGGGTCTCCCTCAGAGGTCATGGGTCTTCCAGCAGGACAATGACCCAAAACATACTTCAAAAAGCACTAGAAAATGGTTTGAGAGAAAGCACTGGAGACTTCTAAGGTGGCCAGCAATGAGTCCAGACCTGAATCCCATAGAACACCTGTGGAGAGATCTAAAAATGGCAGTTTGGAGAAGGCACCCTTCAAATATCAGGGACCTGGAGCCGTTTGCCAAAGAAGAATGGTCTAAAATTCCAGCAGAGCATTGTAAGAAACTCATTGATGGTTACTGGAAGTGGTTGGTCGCAGTTATTTTGGCTAAAGGTTGTGCAACCAAGTATTAGGCTGAGGGTGCCAATACTTTTGTGTTACACCCGGTCTGTTTACTGTACCTCCAGGGGGTCTCTGTCGGGTCTCTTGCTCTGTGCTGGCTTCACGCTGTCTGGACGCAGCCCCCACCCCTCCTTCCTCTCCTGCTTCCTGGCATGCGGCCAGTAGGTTCCCTGGCAGGGTTCTTAGGTCGCACGCGTGCTCGCTCCCGGTCTCTTAAAGAGACAGTGTGCATTTTCCAAATGTTGCCTCTAACCAATGGCGTTTGTCTATTATTTCTAGCCCTTCCACCATAGGGAGGGCGCTGGAGCAACAAGTATCTACTGTTGCTAACTTCCGGTTCCTGTTATTCTGCGCTTCTGTTTCTGAAGTATCTGCAAGGAACTCCGCTTATTCTGTCTGTTTCCACAGATCTTCTGCTACCAGTTACCCGGCTAATCTGGACTGCATCCGCAGTATCTACACTGGACTCGTCTAGTCCTGCCAGTCCGCCAGCCTCACTTCCGGACTACGCCAGTACCACCGGCACCAGCTTCTACACCCGGTATCCTCCAGTCAACTCTGCAATACCCGCTAACCTTGCTAGTCCGTCTGTTCCACTGGGACAGCCGCCACGAGGACGGGGTCTAACTGAAGGTAGCACCCGTGTCCTCCAGGCATTCCATTCTGTCCCTGTTCGAGGGGACTTACTACGGGTGTCTGGGGCTCACGCAGTAACGCCCCCTTTGGAGCCCCCCGGACTGTGGTCTAGTGGTTCCACATCAAACCCTAATATATACGAATGTGAACTTCTACATCTGTGCCTCCGTTTCCATTTGTTACATTTTGTCTGGCCCATTTTTGGAGTTTTGTGTGAAATGATCAATGTTTTGCTTTTTGCTTCATTCTCTTTTGTGTTTTTTCATTTAAGACAAATTAAATGAAGATAATAATACCAAAGAATTTGTGTTTGCAATCATTTTCAGGAAGAAACTGAGTATTATCTGACAGAATTTCAGGGGTGTCAATACTTTTGGCCATGACTGTACAGTTAATGATACACGGTATCAGTAGTGTATCTACTGTATAGTGGGTGCAGGGGTTACACAGTCAACTTGGAGCCTAGGGGGACCCAAAAGTTCCCTTTGACCCATATGAGATGAAAAAAATAATAAGACCCCTGGTCGTTGGGGGCCCTTTTGGAGACTTTGCATTGGTGTCCACCAATGTCATTATACAACATTCATATACAGTAGTCCATAAAATTATTTCATATCATCACTTCACCCAACAATAAAAACATTTCAGAGACTGTTTCACAGATCAGACTGCAATTCATAAAAAACATCCGCCCATGCTGCAGAAACGTAGGGAAGGAATTTTCAGTTCCAGCAAATCTGCTCCATGTGAACATACAAAATAATACAATATATCTGCCAATGACATTTTATCATACATGTATTCGGAATATTTTTTATCCATTTTAGAATATATTTTTCTTGAACCAGAAAATGTAAAGAATTTCTTTTTACTACAGACACTGGAAATTAAATCTTTTTTTTTTTTACACACTACTTGTGAATTTAAAAATAATTGACTCCAAACCTTCCATTATTGATAATGTGGGAGATTAACACCCGCCACGCCTGGAAAGAAGAGCTGTGTATACTTCTTCCCATCTGCAGCCATACAATGTAGGCATGCTTTATATGCAGTGAAACAATGATGTAACTACTAGAACCGCAGCTACTAAAACATTCAGCATGTCGGGGGTGCGAGTCTGAATGTGTTACTGCATACCACATGGAACCCGGCCTGTCCTACGCTTCGTTCTGTTTTTCATGATGTTGGTAAAGGGTGTGAGATTTCACATTTATTCTTGCACAGTCACATTTAATAATTCCCACGCCCAGTGAGAATTCCATCAATATCTGTCAACTATGGAAGACATAGCATCATACCCCTGACAAAATGATGAAGCACTTGCCTAGTAGTGATGAGCCCAAGTGCGCGATATTCGAGTTTTCCTATGGTGCTCGGATATGTATCGAGTATCGCGGGTGCTCGAGTGACATGTTCAAGTCCCCGCGCCCGCATGTTAGACTGCCACAAAACATACGGGAAATATGTCAGGCAATCCCCGCATGTTTTCTGCTTGTCTAACAGCCGTGAAACATTCGGGAGCAGGAACTCGAACTTGTCACTCGAGCACCCGCGATACTCGAGTTTGCCTTGGGTGCTCAGATATGTATCGAGTCTTGCGGGTGCTCGAGTGACATGTTCAAGTCGTTGCGCCCGCATGTTACACAGCCACAAAACATACGGGAAATATGTCAATCCCCGCATATTTTCTGCTTGTCTAACAGCCGTGAAATATTCGGGCGCGGGAACTCGAACATGTCACTCGAGCACTCGCGATACTAGAGATTGCCTAGGGTACTCGGATATGTATCGAGTATGGCGGGTGCTCGAGTGACATGTTCAAGTCCCCGCGCCCGCATGTTAGACAGCCACAAAACATATGGGAAATATGTCAATCCCCGCATATTTTCTGCTTGTCTAACAGCCGTGAAACATTCGGGCGCGGGAAATCGAACATGTCACTCGAGCACTCGCGATACTAGAGATTGCCTAGGGTACTCGGATATGTATCGAGTATGGCGGGTGCTCGAGTGACATGTTCAAGTCCCCGCGCCCGCATGTTAGACAGCCACAAAACATATGGGAAATATGTCAATCCCCGCATGTTTTCTGCTTGTCTAACAGACGTGAAATATTCGGGCGCGGGATCTCGAACTTGTCACTCGAGCACCCGTGATACTCGAGTTTGCCTAGGGTGCTCGGATATGTATCGAGTATCGCGGGTGCTCCAGTGACATGTTCAAGTTGTTGCGCCCACATGTTAGACAGCCACAAAACATAAGGGAAATATGTCAATCCCCGCATATTTTCTGCTTGTCTAACAGCCGTGAAACATTCGGGCGCGGGAACTCAAACATGTCACTCGAGCACCCGCGATACTAGAGATTGCCTAGAGTGCTCGGATATGTATCGAGTATGGCGGGTGCTCGAGTGACATGTTCAAGTCCCCGCGCCCGCATGTTAGACAGCCACAAAACATATGGGAAATATGTCAATCCCCGCATGTTTTCTGCTTGTCTAACAGCCGTGAAATATTCGGGCGCGGGATCTCGAACTTGTCACTCGAGCACCCGTGATACTCGAGTTTGCCTAGGGTGCTCGGATATGTATCGAGTATCGCGGGTGCTCCAGTGACATGTTCAAGTTGTTGCGCCCACATGTTAGACAGCCACAAAACATAAGGGAAATATGTCAATCCCCGCATATTTTCTGCTTGTCTAACAGCCGTGAAACATTCGGGCGCGGGAACTCAAACATGTCACTCGAGCACCCGCGATACTAGAGATTGCCTAGAGTGCTCGGATATGTATCGAGTATCGCGGGTGCTCGAGTGACATGTTCAAGTTGTTGCGCCCACATGTTAGACAGCCACAAAACATAAGGGAAATATGTTAATCCCCGCATATTTTCTGCTTGTCTAACAGCCGTGAAATATTCGGGTGCGGGATCTCGAACTTGTCACTCGAGCACCCGTGATACTCGAGTTTGCCTAGGGTGCTCGGATATGTATCGAGTATTGCGGGTGCTCGAGTGACATGTTTAAGTTGTTGCGCCCACATGTTAGACAGCCGCAAAACATATGGAAAATATGTCAATCTCCGCATGTTTTCTGCTTGTCTAACAGCCGTGAAACATTCGGGCGCGAGAGCTCAAACATGTCACTCGAGCACCCGCGATACTCGAGTTTGCCCAGGGTGCTCGGATATGAATCGAGTATCGCGGGTGATCAAGTGACATGTTCAAGTCCCCACGCCCGAATGTTTCACAGTTGTTAGACAAGCAGAAAGCATGTGGGGATTTTCTGACATATTTCCCGCATGTTTTATGGCTTTCTAACATGCGGGCACGGCGACTCGAACACGTCACTCAAGCACCCGCGATACTTGCTGCATATCCGAGCACCCTCTACACAAACTCAAGCAACGAACACTTGTGCTCATCGTTATTGATTAGCCACTAGGGATGAGTGAGCATGCTCTAACAAAGTGCTGTCTGAGCATGCTCGTATGCTAATAGATTATCGTCGCTGTGCTCAAATACTATGCTCGAACCGTTCGACAGAATCTAAACACATGCAGGGATTGCCTATTTGAACAGCCACGAGACATGCAACCGCGAGGACTCGAACATAGTATTCGAGCACGCCGAAGACACTTTATTAGTACACGAGCATGCTCAGATAACGCCTTGTCCAAGCACGTTCGATCATCACTACTAGCCATACCTCACCTCGTCTATTTTAAATACCCTAAATATCATTTAACATACAGGCGAGAAAAAAAAAATCTCATTCCGCCAGGTTTGCATTTTGCCTATTTGGTTCAGATTTTACACATTAATTTTATAAGCTGAAAAAAAAATCCATGAATATTTTCCTAACTGATACATGTGTTCTGGATGTGCTTTTTTTTTGGAACAACACTGCAAAACAATGGCAAGTCAGTGAAGAAAAGAAGCCATACTAACCAAGACCTGGTCACTATACCAACATATTGCACGATGCAGAGTGGTCCCAGTGATGTCAGGCAGGTCAGGGGTGAAATCGGATGGAGTACTTTCACCATCGGAATGAATGGGTGCAATATTCTCAAATATTGTACTTTCTGTAACAGAAATAGAATGGTCATGATTTAACAAAAGGTTATATTCCCACGCTGAGCTTTTGGTGAGTTTTTGATGTTGCAGTTTTTTTTTTATTAAGTAAATGCGGTTGCTAACATTTTTTCATTGTGTTTTTGAGAACTTTTTTGGTCTCTTTTTTTGTACGTTATGCCTTATATTAAGCTGCCTTGTTTTTGATACTTTCCTGGTATTTGGCTTTGACGAAACTTTCTTGACACATTCATTTGCGGATTCCATGTGTTTGTTACCTGCGGATTTTCCACATCTAATACAAGACTATAGGAAAAATCCTATATTAATGCTTCGTATTAATTATATTTTCATTTTCCAAGGCTGTATTTATTTTCTATATTTATATAGTTACATAAAGTCTATTTCAGGGGGGGGGGGTGTCCTTGGCACAATCAGACACTTTAAAATGTTCTACAGTACATACTATTGTGTAATTAAAATGTTTTTTTATCATGTTTTCCTACATTGTATTTTTTTGTGATTTAATAGTAAAGATTTTATATGCTTTGATACAAATCACCTTGGATGTGACAATCATACACAGGGTTCATTGTTTTTGGTTTGTCGTCTTTATAGTGCACATTGTGCACTGCAGGATAATTACTCTGGAGCTCGCCCATTGTTAGAAGAGTAGGGGAACAACTTCTGGAATACTCACATGGAGCAATGTGCTGTCCACATAGGAATAAGTGCCCCTGGGGAAGATTTTCATTTACTACAGGAGGGTCATGTGTTATGGACCTGGTGGTTAGGAGCACCCGGCACGACCTGATAGTTAAACTGACACAGGACAAGCTCTGGGATGTGGGAGCTCTGCTGACCGCAACCCCTAATCCTATCACAACAACTAGAAATAGCCGTGGAACGTTCCTGAAACTCCCTAGACGTCTCTTCACAGCCTAAGAGCTAACTAGCCCTAGAGATAGAAAATAAAGCCTACCTTGCCTCAGAGAAATTCCCCAAAGGTAAAGGAAGCCCCCCCACATATATTGACTGTGAGTTAAGATGAAGTCACAAACACAGAAATGAAACAGATTTCAGCAAAGGGAGGCCAGACTTACTAAACAGACAGAAGATAGGAAAGGTAACTTTGCGGTCGGCACAAAAACTACAAAAGACCACGCAGAGTGTGCAAAAAGACCTCCTCACCGACTAACGGTACGGAGATGCCACTCTGCATCCCAGAGCTTCCAGCTAGCAAGGCAGAATCATGATATCCAGCTGGACAAGGAAACAATGAACAAATAATAACTAGCAGGAACTTAGCTTCTGCTGGAGCAGACAGGTAACCAGAAAGATCCAGGAGCAAACTGAACCAATGCAGGAACATTGACAGCTGGCATGGAGTAACGATCTGAGTGGAGTTAAATAGAGCAGCCAACCACAGGATAAACCACGTCACCTGTGTAAGGAACCTCAAAAGCAGCAGCTCCACTCACAGCCACCAGAGGGAGTCCATAGACAGAGCTCGCCGAAGTACCATTCACGACCACAGGAGGGAGTTCGACAACAGAATTCATAACAGTCATGCCTGTGTGATGCCCAGCGTATTCAGGGGGGTTTCAGGAGTGAGGTTCGAGTCTGGAGTCACCCTATGTTGATGCAGACTTGTGAATCCTCACGGCATATGTAGAATTCTCCGGTGCCAGGAGCGAGCAGTAATGTGACCACAAGTATACGATTTGCATACATGCGGTCACATGCCGACTAGACTTGAATTGAACTGAGAAAGGCTGGGCACGTCTAGTCGGAATGTGGCCGGAAGTATACATAATCGCATACTTTTGGTCACATTACTGATCGGTGGAGAATCCTGTGAGGATTCACAAATCTGGAGACTTGAACCCCAACCCTGGACAAGCCCTTAAAACTACGTCATGGAAGTGAAATGGGGAAATCCAGCAACAGCAACATTTATTAAAACATCATATTTATTTGCAAGCTTTTGAAAAAAACAAAAATGAAAAAAGACATGAGATAACGTCGATGCGTTTTGATCTGTACAAGCCGACGCATTTATCGCAATACAAGCTCTTAATCGAGAGAGACGCGCGTCGATGTCTTTTAATTTTTTTTGTTTTTTCTATATTTTAATTTTGCAAATAAACGTGTTGTTTTAATGAAAGAAGTTGCTGGATTTCCCATTTCACTTCCACGGCTTATTTGCTCAGGAAACCAGCGTGAAGCATCTTATTCCAGGCATTTCTCAGCCGTGCAGCTCACGATTGCTTGTTTGTGTTTTTCTATGTTAAAACTATGTATCTATTTTTCCAAACTTTGCATCCCCTGCATGGATGTGTGCCATTTATGTGGAACTGTGTGGCTTTATGTGGATTTATATGGAACATCCTGTTTTTAGATAATCATCAGATCAAGCAAAAGTAAAGTATAAACAGGAGCAGCGACTCATTCATTTATTGGTGATAATTCGATACTTTATCGATACTTTGTATCTTTTATGCTAATCTAAAAGTTTGAGTCCCGGCACCTGTATGTCTCATGGCTGTTTGACATCTGCAACCCATGTAGGGATTACCAAACAAACAGGCAATTCCTGCATGTGTTGTGGCAGCCGAACAGTCGTGAGAAATGCAGCCACGGAGACGCGAACATATTATTCGAGCACGCCGAAGACACTTGATTAACACCTGAGCATGCTCAGATAACACCTTATTCCTGCACATTCGCTAAGAGTCATCACTACTATGGAGTATTTTACTTTTTTGGCTGTTTTGCCACATCTGCATATAATTTACAGCATTAGATTGGACATACGTAAAGCAGCCGGATCTACAAACCCTTGTACATTCCCTTACAGTCCACTTCGGCTATGACATAAGTATTAGGCATCTGGTATTGTTTAAAAGCTGAAATTTGGCAATGCGGTTGCGAAAACTGGGCCTCTAGGAATGAAAACCTACAGCAACAGATCCAGACACCCGACCATGGAAACAATATCATAAAAGCTACATATATTAAAAAAAAAAAACTATTGGCTGAAAACGACATAAACTTTTATAAGTCTATCAATCAGGGAAGAAAGGATTGCAATAGTTTTCCTCATTCTGAAATGAAATTATATAACATTTTCTGTAAAAAAAAAAAAAAAAATGAGTAAAGGTAATTCTTTTTAGGGTTATTCCCACAAAAACAAATTTTCTCCTCTCCTGCAAACCCGATATTGGGGTTATGGAACGCAGAGAACGGAGTTCTGTATGGCATGACGGTGCACATGCCTGACCTATGCTCTATTCATTGTCTATGGGACTGACGGAAATCGCTGAAAGAGTCTCAGACATCAAAAATAGAGGGAAAACTAGTAGGTAGGAAGGTGCACTTAATTGTTTGGCCGCGTCAAGATGCATCAATGTGCTTGGTCTGAACAGATGAGCATTGGATTAAGATTTACCAAATGTATTAAAATGCAAAACTCTCTTGATACATTGGTTTATCCTTTGTTGGTCCTAATGGTAAATATTGAAGTCCATGCATACCAGCAGGACTAGATATGTGCAATAACTTTTTTTTATTACGTATGTTGAACCGGTGATGGTCCCATCATGTCCCAACGAGCTTCACCTACTTTTCCAACCACTTTTTAAAAAGTTCTAAAAAAAAGCGAGAAGTTGCAAATTTTCGAGTAAATATGACGTGTGCCAAATTTTTGGGGACATTTTACACTACAGCAACACTGCAAACATTTTATTAATCAAGTGGCAGAGGAGTGTTAGGATCAACCCAGTCACCAGAGCCCAAATACAACTACTACTCCTATAGTAATACCCCCCTACAGGATACCAAGGGGGTTTGCTCTTCTTGCTGCCCTTTATGTACAGTATCTTTGGGTATTTACTGATTTCTATTTGTAAACATACAGACACTTTCTTCTCGGAACATGATACATTCTTTCATATATATATTTTTCTTTGGGGAATGTTTCTCTGCCACTCTTCTCCATGGTATTTTCTGTTCATGGCCGATTCCACTGAAACGATCACACTTTTTAGTCTTGCATAAGAAAGACCAGCGTAAAAGCACTTTTCAAGACGCAAACACATGAAGAAGAAACAAGTGCAGGATAGAAGCTGTGCTTACTTATGAGCAATACCTTAACATCCAGCCTATATTACTGAGAGAGATACTCCCATTAACTTATGTAAAAATAATGTTTCCATAAGTTTCTATAGCCATTAACCATGTGCTAGTTTGTGTGTCACACCCGGGTTGTTTTTTTTTTTACTTTATGGAGTCAGTAAGTTTTGGGCACTTGAATAAGTTTGGAAGGCCAGCTCCCCTTGTGATGATTTCCTACTGTTCCACTTTGGGGGCTAATGGCCCTCATTAAGGGTCAATAAAATACCAGAATAGTCATGGCACTCCTCTGCAGATGGATATATTTAGACAACTTATCTTCTAATTTATTTTGACATTTCCTTGACGGCACTCTTGCAGAAACTATGTGGCGACCGAATTCACTTCCAGAGTAAGGTTCAGTTATTAGATAGGATTTTATTTAGCGTCAACTGATAGCGCACTTCACTACATTTTCTTAGTTGGTTTAGAATTTAGAGGGGAAGAACAGTTTTCAATACTTTTATATATCCTATTAGGGATGAGTTAATAGCAGGTGGGGATCCTTTTTTCAGCGGGTGGGAATCGTTTGACCTTTTTTTGGTCAAAGTTGTCAAAAAGTGTGTCTCTCGTACTGTCCTGCATTGTACAGATGATTAATTTGTGTTACACACATCTCCCAGGTCCGTGCTTTGCTTCCCTCACTCGGTCCACTAGACTCTGCTGTGCTCCACGTCAGTCTTTGCAGATGGCCCAGTTTGATCCCAAGTTGGCAATCCTCCCAAGACTATATAATGCTCCCCAAGACACACACCTGTGTCTTGGTATTAAAGGGACTCTGTCACCTGAATTTGGCGGGACTGGTTTTGGGTCATATGGGCGGAGTTTTCGGGTGTTTGATTCACCCTTTCCTTACCCGCTGGCTGCATGCTGGCTGCAATATTGGATTGAAGTTCATTCTCTGTCCTCCATAGTACACGCCTGCGCAAAGCAATCTTGCCTTGTGCAGGCGTGTACTATGGAGGACAGACAATGAACTTCAATCCAATATTGCAGCCAGCATGCAGCCAGCGGGTAAGGAAAGGGTGAATCAAACACCCGAAAACTCCGCCCATATGACCCAAAACCAGTCCCGCCAAATTCAGGTGACAGGTTCCCTTTAAGGCTTCAGTGTTGCTAGACCCTGGCTTGCTCTATACACGTTGATCTGCTCAGCTGCTGTCTGCAGTTCCTGGACTTCTCCTGCCTTCCTGTGTTGCAGTCTCCTGATGTCTTCCACCTGCCTGCAGTTTCCTGCACTTCAACTGTCTGCCTGTGCTCTCCTGGACATCTCCCATCTACTTGCCTGTGCTCTCCTGGATGTCTCCTGCCTGCCTGCAGCTCCCTCTGTCCTACTTGCCTGCAGTCTCCTGGATGTCTCCTGCCTACCTGCACGTGGTCTCCTGTTCCTCATCTGATTTTTTAGCACAACTCACACCAGTCGTGCCCTGGAGTAAGGTTTCCGGTGGAGTTTCATTTTTGTGACAGTTGAAGGATTTGCAACTTTTATGCTAGAAAGTAGCTAAACAGGTTAAAGAAAAAATTAAAGAGTATCATTGTTCTTGCAAGCACGTGTTTTGTTTAAACAGGATGATATGCTGCCCATCCTGCGTCCCCATCCTGTCATGTGCTGCTCCCATCCTGCGTCCCCATCCTGTCATGCGCTGCTCCCATCCTGCGTCCCCATCCTGTCATGCGCTGCTCCCATCATGCGTCCCCATCCTGTCATGCGCTGCACCCATCCTGCGTCCCCATCCTTATGTGCTGCTCCATCCTGCGTCCCCATCCTGTCATGTGCTGCTCCATCCTGCGTCCCCATCCTGTCATGTGCTGCTCCATCCTGCGTCCCCATCCTGTCATGTGCTGCTCCATCCTGCGTCCCCATCCTGTTATGTGCTGCTCCCATCCTGCGTCCCCATCCTTATGTGCTGCTCCATCCTGCGTCCCCATCCTTATGTGCTGCTCCATTCTGCGTCCCCATCCTGTCATGTGCTGCTCCATCCTGCGTCCCCATCCTTATGTGCTGCTCCATTCTGCGTCCCCATCCTTTCATGTGCTGCTCCATCCTGCGTCCCCATCCTGATGTGCTGCTCCCATCCTGCGTCCCCATCCTTATGTGCTGCTCCATCCTGCGTCCCCATCCTTATGTGCTGCTCCATCCTGCGTCCCCATCCTTATGTGCTGCTCCATCCTGCGTCCCCATCCTTATGTGCTGCTCCATCCTGCGTCCCCATCCTTATGTGCTGCTCCATCCTGCGTCCCCATCCTTATGTGCTGCTCCATCCTGCGTCCCCATACTGCCTCTGACCCGCTCGGCGCCGAGTGCTGGGGGGCCTGAGCAGGCGGGAACACCGGCACGCTGTGGGGGTCAGGTGCCGGTATCGCTGCCAGCTCAGGCCCCCCAGCACTTCCTATACTCACCTGTCTGTCCCGTTCCAGCGCTGCGCGCCGCCATCTTCCCGGTCTCCTGGCTGTGACTGTTCAGTCAGAGGGCGGCGCCGGCGCGCATTAAGCGCGTCATCGCGCCCTCTGAACTGAAGGTCACAGACCAAAGACCGGGAAGATGGCGGCGCTCAGCGGTGGAACGGGGACAGGTGAATATGGCCGATACTCACCCTCCTGGCGGTCCCTGCTTCTCTGTTGGAGATCGCGGTGTGCGTTCAGTGTGAACGCACACCGCGATCTCCCGGGAGCGTCACTCTGTGAGGCCCAGACTGCGCCGGCGCTTGCGCCTGCGCAGTCTATAAAGGCTTCGGACAGAGTGACGCTCCCAGCGTTATATTATAGATAAGTGTTCCTTGGGGAAGACGGTTTTATGATAAGCATATTGATATTCAAGAGAACCTTCTACCAATATGGATTTACCAAAGTTGACAAGATCTTTAAAGACGGACTCCCATAAAAGGTTTTATCCTGTTAATATATTATATAGCACTGTGTACTTACAATTGCTCATTTTCCCTTTTTACAAAGTTAATTCTTCTCTTTTCCATTAGGTCCACATGCTTAAAAACAGACTAGCTGAATCCTTCTAAGCTCTATGTAGAAACAATAAGTCTCCTTTCCCTGCGTGAGTCATCATTAGAACTACAATTCTACATCACTGCATAGTCCCTGGGAGGGGGGGGAGAGTGAGGCAGTGGAGTCAGGAGTTGAAGAGGAGGTGGAGCTGGGCTGCTGGGGACTTTGCAGTGATGTAGAATTGTAGTTCTAATGATGACTCATGCAGGAAAAAGAGACGTCCTGTTTCTACATAGAGCTTAGAAGGATTCATTGAGTCAGTTTTAATCACGTGATGTTCTAGACCTAATGGAAAAGTGAAGAATTAACTGGGTAGAAAGGCTGCTGTATGATATCTCTGGAAAGTGCCGAATTAGCTCTATACTTTTATATACTGCATACTTTTCTCACTAATTTGTTTGACTTTGTAAGAAAAAACGTATTCAAATATAATCTGGAAATATATGGAAAATACAGAAAAATATGCATTGTTAATAAACACCAAAACAAAGCTCATTGTGGTCCGATACAGAAGTAAAACTTTACAAGCCACCTGTTTCCTGCTGAATGGATCTGTGGTGGAAAACATATGCGGGCTTGGAAATATGCCCAAGCACGGAGCATCAAACAGGCAGTTATTGTCTTTTATGTTCTAGTCTGATAACAAGGTCCAATGGAATTCCTAAATGATTGTACCTATAGGAGAATCTGTTCACCAGTTCTCATAAACCCACCAAAAAGCAAAGTACAAACGCACATAAATTATTTCAGCAAAGCTTCCAAATGTACTGCAAAACCGTAAATCAGGAGTTTGAACTTTACTTCACACCGAATATTGTTATTTATCAGTCATGTAATAGGATGTCCCTTTGTATTCTGCATCTCATCTCATAAAAGAGGATACAGCTGCTTAAAAAGGGGATACTCTTCTAAAAGAGAACAGAGCTGCTTATAAAGGGTTAATCTACTTAAATGGACATGACTAATTGCAAAGAGTTAATCGGAGTCTTTCACTTTATACATATAGACCCCAAAGGAGACACAATGAACAGAGGCTATGACAGGTTTTATCTCTGTAGATGTTTCTTCTAGCCTCCTATTTCTCCTTCCCTAGCTGCTCCAAAACATATAGAAATCCATACTACAGAGGCAGGAAGTCTCACAGAGCTGAAAAAATAGTGAAACAATGGAGAGCCCGACTTCAGCCTCCCTTTAGTAAAAGTCAGCATTACAGAGGATATTTCTACTTTTTCTAATGATATGTATTTGAGAAATGGTTCATATTTTGCTCTCCTTTCTTATGTAAGTTCCTAAGACAGGACAGGTCCTCCTTAAAGAAGCCCTCCTCCCATGAAAATTTTTATCTTCTTGCAGTTATCATATTACACAGCACTGTGTACTTACAATTGCTCATTTTGCCTTTCTACCCAATTAATTATTCTCTTTTCCATTAGGTCTATGACATCATGTGATTAAAGACTGAGGAGCTGAATCCTCCTGAGCTCTATGTAGAAACAGAAATGAAAAAAAAAAAAAAATCCTTTTCAGCTCTTGACTTTTGCAGTGACTTATGACTCATACAGGGAAAATTAACCTCCTGTTTCTACATAGAGCTTAGAAGGATTCAGCTAGTCAGTCTTTAATCACATGATGTCATAGACCTAATGGAAAAGAGAAGAATTAGCTGGGTAGAAAGGCAAAATGAGCAATTGTAAGTACACAGTGCTATATCATGTGATGATTGCTATATATTAAGAGGATACAAAATTGTGATGGGAGGAGAGCTTCTTTATCTATGCACTTATAATATGCACAACCATACGCTACACAGTAATGGTTTATTAATTTTCTATTTTGAGAACCAGAAGAACAGAACCAAATAGAGCAACAATGTCAGATTTTGTCTGTTGATTGCAAAGTCACTTGACCCTCATATGACTGTTGTGAAGTAAGAAGTGTTGTCTTAGAATCAGGTCTCTTCCTATATCTTATAGTTAAACGTTGCAGGGTTGTGTGACTTCTTTCAACTCAACTGAATGGTTATGATGCCGCAGAGCGCAGGGACAAACGTTAGGGGTAGTTATTTTCCTGCAGCCTGATACTTTGGCAAGCACAATTAAGTCCACTAATACATAAATACACTGCTCAAAAAAATAAAGGGAACACTTAAGCAACAGAATAACTCCAGTAAATCAAACTTCTGTGAAATCAAACTGTCCACTTATGAAGCAACACTGATTGACAATTAATTTCACATGCTGTTGTGCAAATGGAATAGACAACAGATGGAAATTATTGGCAATTATCAAGACATGCTCAATAAAGGAGTGGTTCTGCAGGTGGGGACCACAGACCACATCTCAGTACCAATGCTTTCTGGCTGATGTTTTGGTCACTTTTGAATGTTGGTTGTGCTTTCACACTTGTGGTAGCATGAGACGGACTCTACAACCCACACAAGCAGCTAAGGTAGTGCAGCTCATCCAGGATGGCACATCAATGCGAGCTGTGGCAAGAAGGTTTGCTGTGTCTGTCAGCGTAGTGTCCAGAGGCTGGAGGCGCTACCAGGAGACAGGCCAGTACACCAGGAGATGTGGAGGGGGCCGTAGGAGGGCAACAACTCAGCAGCAGGACCGCTACCTCAGCCTTTGTGCAAGGAGGAACAGGAGGAGCACTGCCAGAGCCCTGCAAAATGACCTCCAGCAGGCCACAAATGTGCATGTGTCTGCACAAACGGTTAGAAACTGACTCCATGAGGATGGTCTGAGTGCCCAACATCCACAGATGGGGGTTGTGCTCACAGCCCAACACCGTGCAGGACACTTGGCATTTGCCACAGAACACCAGGATTGGCAAATTCGCCACTGGCGCCCTGTGCTCTTCACAGATGAAAGCAGGTTCACAATAAGCACATGTGACAGATCTGACAGAGTCTGGAGACGCCGTGGAGAGCGATCTGCTGCCGGCAACATCCTTCAGCATGACCGGTTTGGCAGTGGGTCAGTAATGGTGTGGGGTGGCATTTCTTTGGAGAGCTGCACAGTCCTCCATGTGCTCGCCAGAGGTAGCCTGACTGCCATTAGGTACTGAGATGAGATCCTCAGACCCCTTGTGAGACCATATGCTGGTGCGGTTGGCCCTGGGTTCCTCCTAATGCAGGACAATGCCAGACCTCATGTGGTTGGATTGTGTCAGCAGTTCCTGCAAGATAAAGGTATTGACTCATCATGTTCCTATCTTCAGGAGTGTGGCGCTCCTCTGTTCCCGGCTTCCTGCTGCCAGGGGTCAGTGCTCTCCTGAAGACAGAACTGCGGACTCAAACTGTGCATACTCCAATGCTGCAAGCTGAGGATGCATTGCCTCTGAAGCATGGGAGAGGCGCATGGACGTGAAGGCTGGCCGAATCCAGCAATCTGGCTAGCTTCAGAGCAGCACTTACAAGCTGCATAGCAAATAGCTTGCAAGCGCACTCTCTTTGCATAGGAGACCGGCCACCTGCAAGAGGTAAATTGCAAGGGTGCTTGTTTGTACACGCATTTTCCAATTTTACCTATTTGTTAAAATGAGACAACCCCTTTAATTTGATAATTGTAATTGTGCATAACTAAGCAATCAGTGTCATTCAGTTCTCACATTCTAACATTAACCCTTTGCCAAATAAGCTCTGCTCCGCCAGACACACCCGATTCCTTCACTCACATTATGAAAAGGGAAAGTAGACTCCAATGAAGAACTTGTTATACCAGTCCTGTAATCAAGAAGAAATCTGCACTAATTTTGTACCATATTATGTGTCATTGAGAAAGGCGCCAAAGTCCAAAACTCTCAGCATCAACTCCACAATTCAACTTTCTAAACTAGCAGAAAAAAAACAAAAACAAGCCTCATACTGGAGGATAAAACTATGGCACAGAATGGAGGGATGACACTTTTATATTGCTCTTATAGGACTAGAATTACTGTCCTAAATGGCAAATGAAAACTCCATATAATGGCCACACTATACTGCCATTCTGTGATCAAGTACCGTAACCAAATATTTACCAAAATAGTGTTTAATGTGCAAATAGAATTACCGAACAGTGTGCAAATAATTGTCGTATAATGCCTAAATTGTGACTAGAGTCCCACGGACCCCATGATAAATATTGGACCTGGCCCCCATCATCACCACCAGCTGGTCAGATGTGCGAGCCATAGAGGCATTGCTAGGGTCTATAAAGTTATAAGTTTGCACCCTCAAAAAGATTTACAAATAACATATATATAAATCGTACAGAAAAAAAAAACTATAAGATAAGATAGGCACCAAATAGCAAATATTATTACCATACTGTCACCCAAGAAAACCCAGTTTGCCGAGACCAATAATAATAATAATATCACAATACAAGGTGCATATAATACCGCAATACCATAACAATATATTACCAGCGTATACAGTTCTACACAAGCACTCTGCACACTGGACTCTCCTCTGATTGTAGTCACTCATTTTCCCTTTTCTTCTCCGTCTGACCCAGAACGCCATAACTTCTTCCTGCCACGACAAGTCCATGCAAAAGTTACAGCACAGACTTATACATCTCATTGCTTTACTAGCACTATGGCCTTTTATCTTCACCTCTAAGCAATCTCTATAGTGCCATAGCCATGCATAGTGCCCTACACAGTAATAATTCATCATGCTGGTGGCTCACACAGTAAAAGTGACCCTCAACAGTAATAGTGGCCACACATAGGAATAATTCCCTCCATGCCTCCCCGTAGAGTAATATTGCCCCCTTTGTACTCCACACATTAAGAGTGTAACCTTTGCGCCCCATTTTTGAGTGATATTGTCCTTTTTGTTCACCCATACAGAAGTAGTCCTTCTATGCCCCTCAAAAAGCAATGTTAGTAATAGTTCCCCAGCAAAGTAGTCCTCTTTGGTAGTATCTCACATTTAGTGCCCCACTTTATTAGTAGTCCGCTCATTCAATAGGGCTCTTTATTACTCTTTGGTCCAATAATGGTGCCCCAAACAGTAGCGTTCCTCATTAGTCTCCCATCTATTAAAAGTGCCACTGTAATACCCCAGGTAACCGGTTGTTACAGTGATGTTGCCTTCCTTTCGGGGAGGGTAATATCATGCTTGGCGGCAAAAGGGATTTCCTTTACTAGGTAAACACCTACAAGCAACACATTCTGAATCCAGGCCAGAAGGGGGAGCTCTGAAACCGGATTCAGGGGAGCTTCCCTCAGATAGATATATCCTGGTCTGGAGGAGGAGTTAGTTATTCAGAGACAGTGGAAAAGAGAGGAGTGAGAGCAGAGAGTGGGGCCTTGCAGCCACATGTGAGCTGCAGCTCCAGGAATGGAAGATAACCTGAAGGGTTGGAATGTTAGTGAACATCTGAGGAAAGAAGCACAGGAGAAGAAAGGAGCTTAGAGGGGAACTGTGACCGGGCACCCTCAGAGCCGAAGCGCAGGAACCGGGCATCAGGAGCCCGAGGTTGTTTTGAACTCTAGGTCGCACAGCAGAACCGGAGGACAAAAGACTTTATGTCATTTGTCCGCATCCACACCTGAAGGTGCAGCAGTACACGAAGAGCCCAGGTCGTGATAGAGACCCTATAAAAAGGCTTGCACTGCCCACCATACGGGTATCTGTCCCAGGACAGGAGAGAGAGGACTTCACCAGCCACAGGCAGCAAAGACCTCGCATACGAGCGCGAGTAGGAAGGCTTATGGACCTCACCAAGGAGAGGGATCCACCTTTGCCTGCAGGCCGGCCGGACCATATCACCACCTCTTCCTGGTTCCCTGGACTGTGACCTGCTACCACCAGTAAAACAGGTAAAGATGTTACAAACTTGTGTCCTCCGTTTATTTACCAGCATTCACCACCCTTGCCATACACACTGGGAGCCCTGGGGACCTCGCCTCACCTGTGGGAAGCGTCACCATCTTGCTGCCGTACCATCACCCCCAGAGGACCTCTTTAAGCAGCGTCAGTCCCCTCTGACCAAGAACCACAGGTGGCGTCACAAAATTTTACTGCTTTACCAATCCCTTTAAAGACTACTCCTTTTACTTGAGCACCCAGGGCCACGGACCGGGTCGTTGCCACCGTGACCACCCCTTTAATTGCAGCCAGACCAGGTACCGAGTACCCCTAGGCCCTGGCGGGTGACTCACCAGCACTCATTGTCCTTCCTCCAACTATAGGAGGGAAATCTGACGGCCGTATAAATCGGACTGAGATCGGACCAGACTGGCCGGCGGTTCTCCCCACCAGAAAGTGGCAGCTACATAGAAATATATGAATCAGCCATGCTCAGGTCGGGAGACCTGCAGGCCAGTCCTTGCATACAGTCCAATCTAAGTCCAATTTATGTGGTCAAACATTAGATTCTACTTTGCAATTATAACATTGAAAATAACATCTGAATCGCACCTTTCCCTGTTCGCTTGATAAGGTGCAGGATCTATTCTTATAGCTGGTGGCACGATACATTGATGGAGAGACTGCCCCAGGCCGATGGCTCTCTGCTCCACCATAGTCTTCAACTAGATTTGTATCCCGAGGACACATAGGCTGTTGAAGTAGTGTTGGCCAACATTTGGCAACCCTCCCCACCGACCCTCGCTTGCACCCACTGCAACCATGACCATCTGCTGAGACTGATAGTATATCATGAAGGAGTTAATAGTAAAGTCCCTGATGGTCCAGGAAATTAAAGGGACACTGTCACCTGAATTTGGAGGGAACAATCTTCAGCCATGGAGGCGGGGTTTTGGGGATTTTGATTCACCCTTTCCTTACCCGCTGGCTGTATGCTGGCTGCAATATTGGATTGAAGTTCATTCTCTGTCCTCCGTAGTACATGCCTGCACAAGGCAATCTTGCCTTGTGCAGGCATGTACTACGGAGGACAGAGAATGAACTTCAATCCAATATTGCAGCCAGAATGCAGCCAGCAGGTAAGGAAAGGGTGAATCAAACACTCAAAAATCCCGCCTCCATGGCTGAAGATTGTTCCCTCCAAATTCAGGTGACAGTGTCCC
This sequence comes from Ranitomeya imitator, assembly GCF_032444005.1. NCBI lineage: Eukaryota > Metazoa > Chordata > Amphibia > Anura > Dendrobatidae > Ranitomeya > Ranitomeya imitator. The sequence continues at coordinate 35,199,377 of NC_091290.1, forward strand.
TTTAAAGGTTTACATGCTGAATTTTGAGGTTCTTGAGGGCCCCTAGGATTCATGGACCAAATTCAACTGCATAGTTTCCTACCTCCTTAAAACTAGTCATTTGATAAAGGTCTACATGTTTGCTTGTCTACATGCAGAAAAAAAAATATTTAATGACTATGCAGAAGACTCTATTACCCCAGACAAAACAGGAATTGGTTTTAAACCTGGTTTCTCCAGTAAGAAAGCTCCATCATGGCACCAGCGGAATTCTAGGAAGGTAGATCATCATTTCACGAGACAAGGGCCCTCCTAAAAATGACTGGCGTCTGGAAAATCTTACAATTTCAGGGAAACCGTATGACAATCTAATTTCTATAGGTTCCGCTCAATTTGATACTAGGGAAAAAATACTGGGCATGTTGTATTTCAATGTCTGATCCTTCTGCTTCAGCAGGAGTTAAGCCGTCATGAGAGGTTTGTTGTAGTCTCCTCATTGAAAATACATGCGTGCTCGGACAAACGGAGTGTGCATGTGTAGTGGGGAGGAAGCGTGACCTTAAGTGTACGAGCAACATTTCCCACAAATAGAGCAGATTGTTGAGACTCCTCTGGGAAAATGCACATTCCATATCTTATCAGAGGATTTCTAAACTGGCATGTGACGGGACATTTAGCGTTGTAAGATGACAGATCCTCTTGAAAGGACAAAGTAGCACTTTGTAAGGACATCCCTTCTTAGAGCTTTTTCAAAGTCTATGAAATTCATGGATGATACGTCTCTTAATTTGCAATGAAAAAGCTTATTTCAGGTAATCTGCATGTGAGGCTCACCTAGTGAGGGGGGTTCTCTAAGCCTCATGTCCAGGTGGGCACATCATAACATGGACCCCGGGCACTCATGCGGCAAGCAGGAAGGCACAATGACAGCAAGAACTTGGCACCCTCATGTATCTGAGGAGCAGCAGGATGGATGAAGTGGAACCCAGCAGGGATAGAAGCAAGTACAGGAGACTATGCACAGATCGTTGAGCACACCAAACATAGAGGTCTAAAATCTCAATGCCAAGACACAGGAATGTATCTAAATGGGCCTTAAATAGGTTTAGTGGGATGATGTCATTGATTCACAGCGGGCAACCTGCAAAACAAGACGTGGAGCACAACAGAGGGCAGCGGACCCAGGGGAAGGAAGCGGAGCTCGGGATACCTGCGACAGGTGCATAGTTTCTTATACATAAAACCTCTTAAAGGTGTTGTTTGATAAAAAAACAAGGGATATGTAAAAAATACCTAAATGATGTATACATAATACTCATTCTAACCCCAGTGACTCCAGCTCAGGCCACTATCCTGGTCTCTGGGGGGGGGGGTTCAAGGAATAGATAGAGTTCTGTTCTTTAGCGACCTGACTATTGAAGTTCATAGTTGGCTGCAGCAGTCAGGTGACAGGTGGTACCTGGTGGAGACCACATCAAAGGGAGGGAGTCCGACGTGGGCGTACTATTACACCCAACGTCAGAAAGGGGTTAAAGGGGACTTATGCATATGGCTTACATGTGGAATTATATTATTATACAGGTGCTAGCCCTCCAATAACAATGCTACCATTTTTGTAGAGATCTAATGTGCTAGTCATGAGAAATGTAGCATAGAAGCCATATGCAAATTAGGATGGTAGTGCATTGTGGGCGTGACCATGCACTTAGAAGAAGCCATCTGCATGCACTGACACGTCCCAGTGCACTTTATTTTATGGTTTCTAAAGTAGATTTCTCATGACTAGCACATCGGAACTCTACGAAAAGTTATCCTTTTTATTAGAGGACAGCCATGCCTTTACTTCCATCTGTAAAAATGTGCTGACAGCTTTGAAACTGTCACGAAGCTATTAGTCATGTACTTGGTGTGGAAACAGTTAAGAATTTTCCATGCAGGACATAAAGAATCTGGCCCTGCAATGACGAGGAAGCTGGCTGTGTTATGAACAGGAAGCCAAAGTCGTTAAAGAAAGACTTGAAGGAGTGTTCCTATATCAACATCATTTTCCAGCTGACATCCAGCAAGGAGCTGGGCATATACTGTACCTTTATGTATCCATCGCGCTGAGTTACGGCAGGTATTACAACACTTGTTTCATAAAGGATTGCAATCATCTTCGGGTCAGTTCACACCTGGTGCAAATTTAAAAAATTTTCAACTTAAAGTTGCGGCGAGAAATGTATTCTCTGCACTTACATATGTGTTTTCCTGTGCATTTGTGATGCAGAAAAACAACAAAGGACACAATAGGACTTTTATGCACGTAACCAACTCATACACGGATACCAGGAATAATTAAGCCTGCTACACAGAAGTCGCACCCACACCCTACTGGTCCCTGTACAGACTAGCCGCACAACTAAAAACACCACCTCGGATCTGGCTCCCTAAAAAGGCCATCAGCTGTTTTACACTGATACAGCACAGGAAGAATAATGGAGGAGAGAGCTGATGGCCATGATTGCATCCAAAATGCAGATACAATGGAAAGTGTGATGCCAGGTGGGGGAGACCACTGTCGACACTGGTACTAGACCCTCCAACTCACAGGACCCATAGCGACGGCTTGGTCTGCCGCTATTAGCAGAACATCACTGACCCCAATGTAAAATCTAGAAAAAAGGCCCGAACTATCAAGGATCTTTACTATTATTGGTCTTGTCATATGGGTTAAAGAGATCTTTTTGGCTTAACAATGATCTAGGGAATTGGTGGAACAGCATCCCCTCCATACATTGCAATTACACCTCTGGGGGCAGGGGTTGCAGTTGCACCCAGGCCTTTCATTTCCCCATGTGAGATAGTCAATACTATTAAAGACCCATGATAGTTTGGGAACTTGTTGGAGATTTTGCGTTAGGGTCCACGAGCTTCATGTTCCGCCATTGGTTACATCTCTCTGGTGTGTGATCGGGGCCAGGCAGGCAGCATTTGGAGTCTGTTTCATGCACATTATAAAGGCTTGATATTTGGATTGAAGGGGTTATCTGGAAAACACATTTTGTCATCCACCTTACTAGAGAAGATGTGTAGCCATTGAGTTGCTCAAGGACTAAACACCGGAGTCAAGTCTAAGAATTCCCTGGTAGTTACAGTAAAACTCGAAACAGAGATCTAGATTTCATTGTAAGGAACCCCAAAGTAATCTCTTTTAGCAATAGCTGATGTGAAACTGAGAAGATGTCAACAGAATCAGCAGTCAGAGGATTCAAAAGCCTATAGTTCAGAACCGGAGGGGATTATTCACAACAATAGAAAAGCCCGGGGGCCGGGACTGGCAGCGTTCAGGCAGCAATGGTAGACAGGCGGCAGGTCAGGACGTGTAGGACAGGAGGATGAGGTTAGATGACAAGTCCAATCATATACTGGGAATATGAATCAGGAGAACATTTTAGTAGCTTCTGGTGCCAAATTGATGTCTGTTCAGGCACGGGAAGATAGGGTCCTAAGCAAGACTGCTGGGCATTGGCTAGAGAGAAATTTGGAGCTTGATGACCCAATCTGAGGGTCACCACATGCAAACATGGTGGAAAGCAGCCGAGGACCAAGGAGAGAAGAGATGGACTGATGGACATCAGGGATGGAGTCTACAGTTAAGAGCAGGAGAACAGGGCAGATGGCAGGACAGAGATGCAGTATTGTGGGAGTAGGCTGAATTAGGCACTGAAGGGGTTGTAGCACGACAATAATGAAATTTGGTTTGGCCATTATTGTGGGTGCCAGGTGTTTGTCTTCACAAAATAAGTAGGAGTTATGGAGCTTTCTTCACGTCACTAACGCGAAATCGTAGCAAAAATCTGTGCCTGCCCAAAGATTCTGCTTATAATAGAGGTAAGAAAGTCTTAAGGTGCCGTCACACTCAGCAACTTTGCAACAAGAACGACAACAATCTGTGACGTTGCAGCGTCCTGGATAGCGATCTCGTTGTGTTTGTCACGCAGCAGCGATCTGGATCCCGCTGTGCCATCGCTGGTCGGAGCTAGAAGTCCAGAACTTTATTTGGTCGCTAGATCGGCGTGTATCATCATGTTTGACATCAAAAGCAACGACGCCAGCAACGTTTTTACATGGAGCGAGAACGATAAGTGAGTCGCCGTTACGTCACTGGATCGCTCCTGCATCGTTCTGGAGTTGCTGTGTTTGACGTCTCTACAGCGACCTAAACAGCGACGCTGCAGCGATCTAGTTTAGGTCAGATCGTTGTCTATATAGTTGCAGCGTCGCTGACTGTGACGGTACCTTTAGACCCACAACAATCACACATACTATCACTCTGTTTTCCTTGAAAACAATTAGAACACCCTCACCCAGGAGGAGGATAGATAACCTGTCCAATTTTTCCAAGAGCTGATGTCCTGTTTAACCTGCCCTCGATGTGCACACACATACATGGATGTCTCCCTTGTAGTCAAGAATGTCACGTATTACGATTGTAAGATATGCTTCTTCAAGCAATATATCATCTATGGCGTGTGCACACGGCACTTTGAACATTCGCAGCAGCAGATTTGCCCCATATTTTATTTTTGCATTCCATCTTTCCATGACAAAGGTGAAATCCATGGTTAAACCGTCAGCGTAAATCGACATGCTACGAGTATTAAATTTGCAGCGCCGGTCAACTTCTGTTTTGGATTCTCATCACTGTAAAATATAAGATTTTGAAAAATTTAATCCACGTTGCTCATACTATAACATTCATCAGTTTTTATGCCCCAAAAATCCCAGGGTTTAAGTGTGTGCTGACCGACACAAAAAGAGGACTTAGAAATCCTCCAAAAAATTGAAAAAAGTCACAGAGAAAAAAGCAGAGATGTTTATTACCTGCTGAAGCCTCCAACCAAATGCACTGGCAGGGTGACACGAGTGTGAAGAGGAGTGGAGCAGCGCTGGAAACGGGAGAAGACGGCGATCAGCAAGTATACTGTACGAACACACTTACACTATAGTGCACACATTTACACAGGCTTAGCTGATAAAAAGAAGTATTAGACATACTTTTTTCAAGGAGGAGGCTCATTTTTAGTATGCCCATGTGTCCCAAAAGGACATCCATAGAGGGGTTGTCTTCATGGGAAAAAAACGCTTTAGGAACCTTATATAAGATCATAAGTTCTAGATTTTTTTGGAGGAACGCTCTCTGTATATTATCAGCTGTGATAATATTTAAATTATTTCTTTGATATGCTTTTTAATGGTAAAGAGGGAAATCGGAAAAACCATGGGTTCAAAAGATTTCCTAAAGGTTCCAGTTTAGATCCAATGTAAAGAATATATTAGGGAATTACACAAACAGCTGTAGCCTGGGACAAACTATGACATCAAGAGTCTCTGGAATCCTAAAGATGATGTCATTTTTTTCCCGACGCAAAGACGGTAAATTCGATTTGATTAGATTTGACCCTATGGTCAGCAGGATGAAATTGTAGCTGTCGGTAAATGAGAAAACAGTGCACATACTGCTTTATCCCAGTGTTATCCCATCTATAATTATCCGTAACCCAAATTGGCAAAACGTGAAGCAGGTTACTGTGACCCAAAGCTGAAATGATATAACAGTGTTTATTGCAGATACTAGGGAGGGGAGGAAACGCTACACATATTATGCAACTTCTATTTCCCATTTTGGAAAAGTAAAAAACAAAAAATTAGAGGAACTCCATTTTCAACAACTACATTTTTTCCTCCATTAAGGAGAAAAGTATTAAAATGCATTTACAGTGACCATAGGTAATTCTTCACCTTTCTCTGCCTTGCTAATATCAGTGCCTGGATATAAGATCGTCATTGCAATATGCTGAAAAAAAGAAAGGACAGCACCTCCAAAAATCATACAAAGGTCTAATGTCGCCAGCAAAAATATACATAACTGAACATGAGGTTCTTAGTTTAACATTCTGATCAGACAGTATGAAGCCCACTGCCACGTCACGGCGAACCTCGTAGTGGGTCCCTACCGCCGCAACAGAGTGGAGCCGCGTGCCGACCACCGCCACAGCGGCAATGCACAGGCAGGGCAGACGGCCCGGTGTCTTCAGACCGCACCGCGCCACCAGCACAAAACCACAGCAACAATGGCCAACACACAGCACCAGCCCCAAATGAAAGGAGTCCCCATCGCCCCAACGGAGTCTTTTACAGTCTTCTCCAAGGGGACATGGTTCACAGGGTAATAATAGAAAGCAGCCTACAGACGCGCCCCAGAGGATCCTGAGAGCTACGCCCCCTTAGAAAAGACCATTAAAAACTAGCAGTGAGTAAAAAGACTCATATCATTATGAACATTATAGCAGATTTAAAAAAAAAAAAAAAAAACTTTGGAAAACTTATGAGCTAGCAGAAAAATCTGTAATAGGGTCCCCTACTGAACTTTCCGGTTTCCTGCCCTTTCTGCCTTTTCTCCGCCTGCTGCCTGTCTCTAGGTCACTAATGTTTCAGTCACCTGTCAGTCAGAGACATGGAAAAGAGAGAGAAGCAGGAGAGCTGCAAGTGCATTGTCCCGCCCATTGCACTTGCAGCTCATTAGCATACAATTTCAACTATTTCTCTAAAACAGTAAGACAGATTGCTACAAGAATGGTAAGGATGTACTCAGCATTAAAGAGCCTGTATATACGCCATTAGTTTGGGGTATGAAATCCTGACGACAGATTGTCTTTAAGCTTTTGTCAGACCGATAGGACAGATCCTTTGTAAAATTTCCATAGCAGATATTCAGCATCAAAATTTGAGGAGGCAAAATCCAAAACAAATCTTGTGGATTTTGTTGTAGAAAATGCTGCTGATTTATTCCAGATTTCACCCTTGAAATCTGCGGCAAAAATCTGCAGCATAAAGTCCACATAAAGTCTACGAGGCTGGCCAATTTCTGCTGCAAATGTTCTCCTCACCATGTGCATAATATGTTGTAAAATCTCATCCCCAATGCTCTAGGGCTGTCCCTTGTGCACATAACCTAAACATGTCCAGTCCGGTACTGCCAATGCCAGTAGACCGCTCGACTACTATGGGTCCTGTGAGCTGAGGAAGCAGCCCAGAACCAAACTGCCTCTTTGTTTGCCTGGCATCCACCCATCTCTCCCTTCTCCTGTCATTCTCCATATATGTACGACAGATGTGGCGAACGCTGGACTCTGTTCCCTGCCCGGCGGGTCACAGATGATTTCTACGGCAGATAAGCACCGGTAACTGCTGCGACTGGAGCCAGCTCTGATCGCTGCAGTTTAATCCCTTAGCTGCCGTGGTGAACAGCCACCATGGCATCTAAGTGGTTAGATGAGGGAGAGAGTCTTCGGTCACCATCAGGGCCGGACTGGCCATCTGGCAATTCTGGCAAATGCCAGATGGGCTGGTCCAGTCGCGGGTCGCATCGTCTCCTATGCTGTTAACAGTATTAGCGTCCTCAGGGGGCAGTTGAAATGGAGCATCAGGGATTGGAACGACATGGGCCTATGTGCTTTTAATTACCAGGGCTTAATTTCACTCCCAGTCCATTCCTGGTCACCGTCTATAGGTCTCCTTAACAAGATTGTGGGAATTTATTGACAGCTAGAGGCCCATGGAGGGAAGTTCCAATTCAGACCTTCGCTATGGGATCTCCTAAATTTCTATGTATGCCCCCGGCTTGTAGGGTATATCTTCAAAGTAGGCAAACCTTGGCTGTGTATTATTAAAGTGCCTTCTTATCAAAAAATTGCCTCGTCTGTCAATAACTATAGAGCCCCATGACCAACCACATGACATGACTCAACGATGATGACGGACGATAAGGCTGGGCGGTCATCTGACTACTTCGTGTTCTACCGATCACTCCCAAAATAATGTCCTAACTCCATCTTTATTATAGCTACTTAGAGGCACCGCAGCAATGTATTAAGACGCCGGGAATAAATCATTAGGTCACCGTGACCCGGGCTCGCTTCACATCTACGTTCCTGAAGAGGGATTTGCCTGGTGCCATTGGATGACTGGGGATGCCCTCAGAATAGGAGATCCGAAATGTGTCATAACATGTTGTTCCTGCAAAACGTTTGTGACTAGGCACATGACGGAGGTCGAATTAGGAAGAAATTGTTCTGGACGGAGCTAGGCCTGACCGGCGGCCGCAGGGTTGGCGGTGTGCAGAGATCACACGCTGAGGCCTGACTCATGTACACACAGCGTGTTACCGGGTAACATCATAACACCATCCCCCAGCTGTGGGACAAGAGGTTCCCCATCATGATGTATCATAGAGGACTGGGGATTCCTGAGCGCACACACATATACAGACGCACACACCCTCTGTGCAGCTGGTAACCATGGACACCGCTCAAAATACAGCAAAATACTTCCTGGCTAAACAGGGATACAAAAGCAAAAATTAAAAAAAAGGGCTAAAGATGACACTAACAAGCTCAGATACCTGGTAACATAGCAACACTGTCACCAGATCAAAGCGCTTTCTCCGCTTTATAGTGAATGTAAGCAAACAGCTGCAGCGTTCTCTCACCGCTCACAACTGTAGAAAGTTCTTTATCTGGTTCAGCACGCAGGAAGCCGAGGATGGCTTCTGTTTCCTCCCTAGCATTCGTGCGCTCTCTGCTTAGTTCCACGTGAAATATTCTGTGGGTACTGTATCTGATGATTAGATTGTAAAATGTGTCTCATGACAGTGTCACGTTATAGCCAACTCCTCCGGGTAACACAACATTGCTGCTCAGGGTATTGAAACATCCATATTTGTACTGGCACTATAGAGGTATTAAAGGGCTTGTCCAGGACTTTAGCATTGATGGCCTATTCTTAGGATAGGTCATCAATGTCTTATTGGTGCTCTTCCTGCCGATCTGCTGTCCCGGCGTCGGCAGCAGATGGAACTGCACTGGTGTCAACGGAATAGGCAACCAGATAGTGCACATCCACCACCTGTTGATTTGAACAGAGGGGGGGGATATGTAGTACCGGGCAGCTGCCACTATACATTCGACAGAGTTGTGCAGCTTCGCCACTGAGCAGTCCGACTGCCGCCAACATCAGGAACAGCTGGTCGATTGGGATGTTGGGTGTCGCACCTTCACCGATCAGACATTGATGACCTATCCTACTTTCTTAAGGATATGCCATCAATGTTATAGTCTTGGAAAATCACTTTAATACTGGTGGTACTTCATGGGGGCATGGTAGGGAGGTATCAGTGAGTATTATTACTGGTTTAGAGCGTGTAATATCTGCTCTGCCCCAAGAGCTGGCAACCTAAACTACACCACTGCTTGGATCAGTGGGACAATGTTGCATCAATCGTACATTCACATTTTAAACTGAAGCCATGATGCAGATATGACCAAATCCTAGGCGGTCGGGCTGGACTGAGCGGTGGGTGACAAATAATTTGGGCAATCTGTTCAATTGCACAGGGGCACAGAAGGTAAGGGGGCCACTTCTATCTCCAAAGAAGGTGGAATTGTGCATTTTAGACGCTATTAGGCTGCAATTCCCCCTAATCGTTCTGTGTCCAGCACTGGGGTGATCGGTGTGGAAGCAGAGAGCACAGGAAACATTCTTCCATTTGTATAATTTATAGACCCTAATAATAGACCCTAAAATAAATATTAAAATCCCCCAAAACAAAAACAGACCCCAGATAAGAACCCAAAATCAAATATGGACCTCAGACCAGACCTCTCCGTAAACAAACCCCATATAGGACCCACACTTATTAGGACCCCCAATTCTTACTATCCCTTTATAAAGACCCCACACTAGACCCTTGATAATGCAATACACAACATGTTCCTTATTACCCATCCTCTACTTCCACAGAGGCCCAACCACAGCAATGTAGAGTGTGTGGTGCACTATAACCTAAACTATTGTAGAAAAGTATAAACTTTATATTTCGGTAAACAAAAGCACACATATATTACAGAAAATATTATAATAAAGAATATATCTACAAGGAGGGGAAAATCACGGCTACGATGGACCAAGCCTTTTGTATTTTTAGGATTGTCCATTGTAGACATGTTTGTTCCTTCTTGTAGATATAATTTGGATCCTAATTTAATCTTTATTATATATGTATTATAATTCAGTTCCACTTGCATAAAACAGTTTGGACAAATAAACCTGGAACCCCATTTCTGGGTCCCCCAAAATCATCGATACCATAAATATTGTTGTATATTGTTCTCTTTGTCGCAGTGGAAATTTTCCCATTTGACCATTTTTTAATGTAGAGAAGTAGGAAAATGTTCAAAGCAGCAGAGTAGTGTTTATTCATGACCTCTTTGGATTCGTCCCACTAAAAAAGGGTCCTGATGACAGTATACGTAGGGGGGTAACACAGAGCAATATACTGACTGCCCAAAATAAGGAAAGACCACCACTTGAAGAAGTGTTAGGTGTATTGGAGGACATAAAAAAAACACAAAAATTGAGCTTGACTTAAGTTGGTACACATGCAGCATATAAACGCATGTTCACATTGGCCACAAAACATATAAAACCTACAAGAGAAAAAGGAGCAAAAACCCTGCTGTAAATAAGTAAAAAGCAAAAAGTGCATTTAAATAACATAGAGTTTTTAGCAATACTGTTTTTGATCAATAATATCATAAAAGCTATCCCACCGCGTCAAGGTAACTCTGATCGGGACAGTCCTACACTGTCTAATATTAAAACCTTACCATGTGTCAATATTGACCTCAGTGTGAATAAGGGCAGACAACAGGACTGGGCCCAACCAGTAGAACACCATGCCTGGGGGAGCTTTATATACAATCTCCAGCTCAGGAAAGGGAGGCCACACCCCGGCTTGCACAGAATGCAATAATACAAAGAAAAAACACAAAAATTGAGCTTCATTTGAGTTGGTACACATGTAGCAAATAAACGCATGTTCACATTGGCCATAAAACATTATGCATTCTGTGCAAGCTGGGGTGTGGCCTCCCTTTCCTGAGCAGGAGATTGTATATAAAGCTCCCCCAGGCTGGTGTTCTACTGGTTGGGCCCAGTCCTGTTGTCTGCCCTAATTCACACTGAGGTCAACATTGACACATGGTAAGGTTTTAATATTAGACAGTGGAGGACCGTCTCGATCAGACTTACCTTGTCGTGGTGGGATGGCTTTTATGCTATTTTTGATCTAAATCAGTTTTACTAAAAACTGTTATTTAAATGCACTTTTTGCTTTTTACTTATTTGCAGCTGGGTTTTTGCTCATTTTTTGCTCTTTGTAGGTTCTATTGGAGGACATGTACAATCTCAGCCAGTAAGTCAACCTAGTGTTAGAATAGTATTAATGGAGAATGTGATGAAACTATTTGCTCCGAATTACTATATTATCCAATAACGAAGAGCAGCTATAGTACGTATAGATATTTCTGGACAAAGGTGCACAGAAACCTCGGGATGCGCTTATGTCATTGCTTACTGTGTAATTGCACTATCATACCTGTCTATAATAGAATCACCCAGTTATGTAATATAATCATAAGTAATGCTGTAGGCTGTAATGTAATGATGCGAATGTTGGTCATATAATGGGCTACTGTTTCAGCTAAAGCTCATACTGTAATTGCCATAATTTGTCCCGGTCATGAGAAAATCTATGTCATTAGCCATGTTAGGTAACCTCAACAACTCAAGGATGCAACATCACATGTCTGACATAGGAGAATAAGCAAACGGCTATTTGTAAGGGGGACCAAGAGACTGTATATATATACTGTATATATATATATATATATATATATATATATATATTAGCTATTGAACTGTTCTAGCATTTTTATTGGTGCATTTTTGTGCTGTGTTAAAGGGAACCTGTCACCAGGAATAACGCTGTTAACCTGCAGATATGGGGTTAATCTGCAGGTTAACGGCGCTACGATGCTGTCCGGCACCTCCCTCCATCATGAGCTGCACAGCTCCACCAATGGACTAGTGGCCGTGGCAGGGTACTGCACACGTGCTATTGAATTGAATAGGTGGTGGATGTGCAGCACCTGGCCGCCGTCACTATACAATCGACAGAGCTGTGGATAAGGATAAGCTCCGTAACAGAAGTTCCAGCCTCCACGGGGAATGGCTGATCGGCGGGAGTGCGGGGTTTTGTACCCCACTGATCACACATTGATGACCTATCCTAAGGATATGAATATCAATGACTAACAAGATATTCATACAGCACCAATAATATTTCCAGGCTAGGAACATACTAGTCCTATCAATCAAGTAATTTTTATAAGGGGTGGAGTACTCCGAAAACTTTATATACCAAAGAACAACTAATGGAGTGACCGAAAACCAACAAAATAAAATGAATTCGTTTTGAGAAAATATTAAAAACATCAAATATACGATTAAAAATGGTTTAAAAAATGAAGAACAGGATGAACTCCAAGAACCCATAGTACATCAGGGAAAAAGCGATTCATATCAAATTCATGGTAATAGCTATATGGACCCAACCTCCGAAAAGTCCATAAAGAATAAATGATGCACAAATCAGTATCTAATACATAGCTTACCTATGGTTTCCCTTCTGAGACTATTTCTGATTGTATACTGTATATAGTGTTTTTTTGTGAACCTTTCCGATACTCGTCCTGTGTAAACAGGTTGCTGATCACCCAATGAATGAGAAAATGCTTGTTCGTTGGGTGAAATTATAGCTTGTGCTGCTCAAAAAAATCGTTGTTCTCGGCAGCGCATCACCGATGTGAACAGGATGAGCAATGACAGTCTGTGCGCACTGAACAGTATATTACAGATGGTTCAGCACACATGGTTGACCTGTGTAAACAGCTATTAGATGACCACCCATCAGCAACAAGTAGCAGATCGGTGGTGGCTTAGTGCTCCGGTCAGTTCATGTATTCATGCTCTTACTCAGTGGTCCCCAACTCCAGGCCTCGAGGGCCGCCAACAGTGCAGGTTTTCAGGATTTCCTTAGTATTGCACAGGGGTTGGAATCATCACCTGTGCAGGTGATCACATTACCACCGATGCAATACTAAAGGTACCTTCACACTCAGCGACGCTGCAGCGATACCGACAACGATGTCGATTGCTGCAGCGTCGCTGTTTGGTCGCTGGAGAGCTGTCACACAGACAGCTCTCCAGCGACCAACGATGCCGGTAACCAGGGTAAACATCGGGTTACTAAGCGCAGGGCCGCGCTTAGTAACCCAATGTTTACCCTGGTTACCATCGTAAAAGTAAAAAAAACAAACACTACATACTTACCTACCGCTGTCTGTCCCCCGCTGTGCTTCTCTGCACTGACTGTGAGCACAGCGGCCGGAAAGCAGAGCGGTGACGTCACCGCTCTGCTTTCCGGCTGGCCGGCGCTCACAGCCAGTGCAGAGAAGCACAGCGGGGGACAGACAGCAGAAGGTAAGTATGTAGTGTTTGTTTTTTTAAACTTTTACGCTGGTAACCAGGGTAAATATCGGGTTACTAAGCGCGGCCCTGCGCTTAGTAACCCGATGTTTACCCTGGTTACCAGTGAAGACATCGCTGAATCGGCGTCACACACGCCGATTCAGCGATGTCTGCGGGAGAGCCAGCGACCAAATAAAGTTCTGGACTTTCTGCAGCGACCAACGACATCACAGCAGGATCCTGATCGCTGCTGCCTGTCAAACTGAACGATATCGCTAGCCAGGACGCTGCAACGTCACGGATCGCTAGCGATATCGTTCAGTGTGACGGTACCTTAAAGAAATCCTGAAAACCTGCCCTCGAGGCCTGGAGTTGGGGACCCCTGCGTCTTACTCATCCTCAATCTTACCATTATTGTTACAGTCTATAACTACTGGATTTTTTCCTTGTCTTTAGGTGTTTATTACCTTTAATGCGATGTCTCAAATATTTACTTTAATTGTATCATTGTTTGGTTTAAGTCTATATGACCCTTTAAGCTTCCTGTAAACAATCACCAGCCACACAACCTTGAAATAAATCGTTGTATCTTTCTGCTAAATCCTCTCATTTATCTCTAGGAGAGGAACAGCTGAGGGGTCGGTGGTGTCTGAGACCTTGGTAGGGCACATCAGGTGTCCGTAATGCCGCCACACTCAGAACCGATCCCAGGTCTAATAAGGCTGCCGTCACACCGTCAGTATTTGGTCAGTATTTTACATCAGTATTTGTAGCCAAAACCAGGAGTGGGTGATAAATACAGAAGTGGTGCATGTGTTTCTATTATACTTTTCCTCTAATTGTTCCACTCCTGGTTTTGGCTACAAATACTGATGTAAAATACTGACCGAATGCTGATAGTGTGACGGCAGCCTAACCCGAAATAACTGCTTCATAAGGATCTGTGATAGTGTAAGCTTCAAGAATCAGATCCACTGTCCAGCAGGGATTTGTGACAGTAATTCAGATACTATAATGAGGCCTCTTTATGGCTGCCTGACTGAGACCTTGAAGTATACCTGGTTCTTCCCTTGCCCCCCCCCCCTCCCCCCCTTAACAAGTCCAAACTACTTTTAGGGCATATACCAGTCTACAGTAATAAGTCAATGAACTGCCCGGATTCTCTTGCTCTGTACCTTGCCATCCTCTCACTTTGAGTGGGTTGCACCTCCTTGATCATATTCTGCCAGCACTATAGGTGCTGGAACTTTTTTTTATCTCATTACCAAGCATGTATGGGGCAGCACCGTGGCTCAGTGGTTATCACTGCAGTCTTGCAGCGCTGGAGTCCTGGGTTCAAATCCCACCAAGGACAACACCTGCAAGGAGATTGTATGTTCTCCCCGTGTTTGCGTGGGTTTCCTCCGGGTTCTCTGGTTTCCTCCCACATTCCAAAGACATACTGGTAGGGAATTTAGATTGTGAGCCCCATTGGGGACAGCGATGATAATGTGTGCGGAATATGTTGCCGCTATATAAAAATAAAGATTATTTATGTATGGGACCTGACATTAGCTGAAGGATTTCTCACCCTGGCACCTGAACAGAACTTTGCTCCTCCATCATCATATTCTGCCAGCACTATAAGAGCTGGAACTTCTTTTTTTTTTTTTTTTTAATCTCATTTCCAAGCATGCATAGGGGCCTGACATTATCTGAAGGATTTCTCACTCTAGTACCCGAACCAAACTTTGTACCAAAGTTCGCTCGAACCAGACGAACCGGGACATCCACGGGTCTGCTCATTCCTAGTCTCTACATTCACTCTCACAGAGCCGTATACATATCCATAGACTTACTAAGGAACCCGTACACTGCTCTGTGCATGCAGCTTATGTATGGGGGTCTCAGGACCTGGACCCCTACCAATGATCAAACTATGCAACCCTGTAATACAGTATATAGGAACTTTTTTTTTTTAAAGTTTACCAATAACCAGTGCAACAGTTTCAAAGAAAGAAATTGCCAAGTGGTTGGCACTTTGAAGTGGGGCAAAAAAACATACATTTTTAGTAAAGTGATTTTCAGATTGTCTCTTTGTCACATTACCTACATGGCTTAAGAAAAATGTTTACTACGCCAAGCTTCATTTCCACTTCCCATCTTTTTACAATGCCTTTTTGAAAACTACACAAACAATAGTGACCAAACCAGCACATAAAAAAACCATATGAAAATGCAGCCGAGAATATGCAAAGCGAAGAAGCCATTTCCCCCCTCGTAACCACTAGGCGCAGTTTCAAAACACTTTAAAAGTAAAAGCCGCCGCACGTGGTTCTCTGTACACATAGGAAATACAGGCACTTGTGGTGTTTGTAAACACACGACGTACAGATAAATCACAACTTCATGGTGACGGGGGCCAATATTATAGTCCTTTTTAATGGAGACATGTCTCTTGAAATAAATATGTCATTTTCTTTTCCTTGATGTAATTGCCACTGTTCTCTTGAATTTTCCACTGTTATTCTTTTGTTCCTACTCCTCTCCATACCCGAGATGTGGTCCCTTCTTTCCTACTTTTTTAGCCAACTGGGTGTGGCCCTCAACAATATGCCCACAGAGAAGGACTTTTATGGTTACGCCCACTTGTTAAAAAAAAAAACAGCAACAACAACTAGGTTTACATATAAGAAAGAGGGGGCTGTATCCCGTGAGAGGTGAGGGAACAAAAGAAAAACATCACTGGATTCAGGAGAACAGCGGGATTTATGACAGGTAGAAATGTACGTATTATGGCAAGTGATGGGTCTTCTTTAAGCTTCCAGTCCGACTACGCATGGAAAAGCCCCAAAAGTGTATTACTCATTTTAATCCAAAGTATCATATCTCCTCAATTTTTTTTAATCCAGTTTTCAAACCAATCTCGTAATAATTGCTGTTAAGCACATGGATCATGGACCCACTGGCCATGGACGGTGGAGAGCCTGGAGGGGCGTAACTAGTCAACCACCTGGGTTTTCACTAGAGCCCCAGATGGTGTGGTTAGACTTGGACCACAGGTGGACGCCAGGTGCTAGATCCCGGTACTGCGGTATCTGACCCAAAGGATCAGGACTAGTGATGAGCGAATATACTCGTTACTTTAGATTTCCCGAGCACGCTCGGGGGTCCTCCGAGTATTTTTTAGTGCTTGGAAATTTAGTTTTTATTGCCGCAGCTGAATGATTTACATGTGTTAGCCAGCATAAGTACATGTGGGGATTCCCTAGAAACCAGGCAACCCCCACATGTACTTATGCTGTACTTATGCTGGCTCAAAAAGCCCTCTCTTGACCCATCCTCTGTATCTAGCTATTGCCCTATATCACTTCTCCCCTATGCCTCAAAACTACTGGAACAACACGTCTACCTTGAACTGTCCTCCCATCTATCTTCCTGCTCCCTTTTCGACCGCTTACAATCAGGCTTCTGGTCACACCACTCCACTGAAACTGCCCTAAGGTCACCAATTACCTATTAACCGCCAAGAACAAACGACACTTCTCTATCCTCCTCCTCCTGGACCTGTCCTCTGCCTTTGACACAGTGGACCATTCCCTATTACTACAGACCCTCTCATCCCTTGGCATCACAGACTTGGCCCTATCCTGGATCTCGTCATACCTAACTGACCGGACATTCAGCATCTCCCACTCACACACCACCTCCTCTCCTCGCCCCCTATCTGTCGGAGTCCCGCAAGGTTCAGTCCTTGGGCCCCTGCTCTTCTCCATTTACACCTTTGGCCTGGGACAGCTCATAGAATCTCACGGTTTTCAGTATCACCTCTATGCTGATGACACACAGATCTACATCTCTGGACCAGATATCACCTCCCTACTAACCAGAATCCCTCAATGTCTGTCCACTATTTCATCCTTCTTCTCCACTAGATTTCTAAAACGTAATATGGACAAAACAGAATTCATCATCTTTCCCCCATTTCACGTGACCCCCCCAACGAACCTATCCATTACAGTAAATGGCTGCCCACTCTCCCCAGTCCCACAAGCTTGCTGTATCGGGGTAATCCTTGACACTGATCTCTCCTTCAAATCACATATCCAAGCCCTTTCCACTTCCTGCCGCCTTCAACTCAAAAATATTTCACGGATCCGTACATTCCTAAACCAAGAATCTGCAAAAACCCTAGTCCATGCCCTCATCATCTCCCGCCTTGACTACTGTAACCTCCTGCTCTGTGGCCTCCCCTCTAACACTCTCGCACCCCTCCAATCTATTCTAAACTCTGCTGCCCGACTAATCCACCTGTCCCCCCGCTATTCCCCGGCCTCTCCCCTCTGTCAATCCCTTCACTGGCTCCCCATTACCCAGAGACTCCAGTACAAAACCCACAATCCACAACCTGTGTCCTCCATACATCTGTGACCTTGTCTCCTGGTACTTTCCTGCACGCAAACTCCGATCCTCACAAGATCTCCTTCTCTACTCCCTTCTTATCTCCTCTTCCCACAATCGTATACAAGATTTCTCTCGCGTATCACCCCTACTCTGGAACCCTCTACCAAAACATATCAGACTCTCGCCTACCATCGAAACCTTCAAAAAGAACCTGAAGACCCACCTCTTCCGACAAGCCTACAACCTGCAGTAACCACCGATCGACCAAACCACTGCACGACCAGCTTTATCCTCACCTACTGTATCCTCACCCATCCCTTGTAGATTGTGAGCCCTCGCGGGCAGGGTCCTCTCTCCTCCTGTACCAGTTATGACTTGTATTGTTCAAGATTATTATACTTGTTTTTATTATGTATACCCCTCCTCACATGTAAAGCGCCATGGAATAAATGGCGCTATAATAAATAATAATAATCGCTCATCACTAATCAGGACAGTAGACACAGACTCAGAGTTCAAGGTGGGACCGGACATTGGTAGAACAGATATAGGGCTAGTTCAGACAGGACTGGGTAGTAAGCACAGGTGCTAGTTCAGGTACCGCTGGAATGGATTCAGGTTCAGGTACCACCAGAGCGATTTCAGGCAAAGGAACAACCGATGCGGTTTCAGGTACAGGTACCGCTGGTGTGGTTTCAGGTACAGGTACCGCTGGTGTGGTTTCAGGTACAGGTACCGCTGGTGCTGTTTCAGACACAGGTATTGCAAGTGCGGTTTCAGGTTTAGGTACAGCCAGAGCGATTTCAGGCAAAGGTTTAGATAGTGATCAGACCTGACAACGGGCTTGCAGCTAACAGACTGCCAAAACTCAGGCACCTGCCTATAGGTGGAGGTGCCTTAAGTGATAAATGGCTCAAAACTCTCGGCTAAGTACACATTAGGATAGTGTGCACTGTCTCTTTAAGGTGCCGATGGCACAGTTCCAACTTTTTGCATTCCTGATTTTATGGAGTCACATGATGTGACTGATAGTGTTAATTTAATTACCTCGCTATTATAGCGCCATTAATGTCTGCTGTAAGGCTCATCTGGTGAGCTGGATCCTCTAAGCCTCAGGTCCAGGTGGGCACAAGGCGTTCATGCAGCAAGCAGGAAGGCTCTTGGACAGTGAGGACTTGGCACCCTCAGAAATCTCAGGAGCAGCAGGATGGATAAAGTGTAACCCAGCAGGGATTAAAGTTAAAGTACAGTTTGTACAGAAGATGATGCACACCCAGCGTAGAAGTCTAGAGATTCAATGCCAAGATACAGGTGTGTGTATTAATGGGCCTTAAATAGGTCTAGGGAGAGGATCTATGCCGGGCAATTTGCAAAACCCGACGTGGAGCACAACAGAGGGCATCGGACCCAGGGGAAGGAAGTGGAGCCTGGTGTAATCGAGACAGGTGTGTAACATCTGCAGCGCTTTACAGACGTTATCCCCATTGTCCTCGTTAGGGTTCACAATCTAAATTCCCTATCTGTATGTCATGGGAATAGAAGAAAACTCACGAAAACACGGGGAGACCATACAAACTCCTTGCAGATATTGTCCTTGAACCTAGGACCCCAACACTGCAAGGCAACAGTGCTAACCACTGGGCCTTATAATATTAAAGGGAACCTGTTATCAAATGTACCATTACTAAAACAGAGTCATAATGTGCACGGTGGCTCAGTGGTTAGCAGCACTGCTGCTCCGCAGCTCTGGGGTCCTGTGTATGTGGGTACATGTATGCAGTGGCGTAGGAAGGGGGGTGCGGGGGGGGGGCGGTCCGCCCCGGGCGGCACAATGCGGGGGGCGGCCGGCGTTGCAGGAGGAGAAAGAAAAAAAAAAAAAGACGCCCCTTTAAATCTTCGGGCGGCGCCGTCCGCCTCCTCGACCAGGCTCCCTCCACCCCCGGGCCCCCGCCCCCCGCTCTAATACTGACCTCTCCTGGTTCCTGCGGCAGCTACAGCGTCCTCTGACTCTGCGACGTCTCAGAGCAGAGGGCGCGATGACGTCATCACTGTGCGCGCCGCTCAGCCTCTCTGTCCTGAGCGTCGCAGAGCCGGAGAAACGCTGACTGCACCGGACCTGCGCTAGGAACGGGAGAGGTGAGGATTTTACTTTTTTTTTTTTTTTCTTTATGTCTGACTCTGGGGGCAATGCTGGACACACGGGGGCAATGCTGGACACACTGGGGCAATACTGGAGACCATGGGGCAGATTGCTGGACACACCGGGGCAATACTGGAGACCATGGGGCAGATTGCTGGACACACCGGGGCAATACTGGAGACCATGGGGCAGATTGCTGGACACACCGGGGCAATACTGGAGACCATGGGGCAGATTGCTGGACACACCGGGGCAATACTGGAGACCATGGGGCAGATTGCTGGACACACTGGGGCAATACTGAAGACCATGGGGCAGAATGCTGGACACACTGGGGCAATACTGGAGACCATGGGGCAGAATGCTGGACACACCGGGGCGATACTGGAGACCATGGGGCAGATTGCTGGACACACTGGGGCAATACTGGAGGCCATGGGGCAGATTGCTGGACACACTGGGGCAATACTGAAGACCATGGGGCAGAATGCTGGACACACTGGGGCAATATTGGAGACCATGGGGCAGAATGCTGGACACACTGGGGCAATACAGGAGACTCTGGGGCAGATTTCTGGACACATTGAGGCAATGCTGGAGACCCTGGGGCAGACTTCTGGACACACTGGGGCAGATTTCTGGACATACTGGGGCAATACTGGAGACCATGGGGCAGAATGCTGGACACACTGGGGCAATACTGGAGACCATGAGGCAGAATGCTGGACACACCGGGGCGATACTGGAGACCATGGGGCAGATTGCTGGACACACTGGGGCAATACTGGAGACCATGGGGCAGATTGCTGGACACACTGGGGCAATACTGGAGGCCATGGGGCAGATTGCTGGACACACTGGGGCAATACTGAAGACCATGGGGCAGAATGCTGGACACACTGGGGCAATACTGGAGACCATGGGGCAGAATGCTGGACACACTGGGGCAATACAGGAGACCATGGGGCAGATTGCTGGACACACTGGGGCAATATTGGAGACCCTGGGGCAGATTTCTGGACACATTGAGGCAATGCTGGAGACCCTGGGGCAGACTTCTGGACACACTGGGGCAGATTTCTGGACATACTGGGGCAATGCTGGAGACCCTGGGGCAGATTTCTGGACACACTGGGGCAATGCTGGACACTGGGGTAATATGCTGGACACACTGGGGGTAATATGCTGGACACACTGGGGCAATTCTGGACACTGGGGGTAATATGCTGGACACACTGGGGGTAATATGCTGGACACACTGGGGCAATGCTGGACACTGGGGCAGATTGCTGGACACACTGGGGGCAGTGCTGGACATACTGGGGCAGATTTCTGGACACACTGGGGGTAATATGCTGGACACACTGGGGCAGATTGCTGGACACACTGGGGGCAGGACTTGAGGCATGGGCAGAATGTAGATATGGGGCATGATTGGAGACACGGGGCAGGATTGGATCATGGGGCAGGACGGATACGATGGAGGCTGGTGAGGCAGGATGGGGAGATCATATGGGGTAGAATGGATACTCATGAGGGCAGGATGCGAGAACATATGGCTGGAGCCAGGAATGAGGTAAACGGGGCCAGGATGGGGAATATTATTACCATAGGGGATAATTAAGGGATATTATTACTGCAGTGATGTATTTATTTTATTTTTCGAGTATACTGTTTTAAATGGGGGTCGGTCCTGTTACTGTGCAGAGTGACACTATATCACCTTTTTTTCTTCATGTGATGTAATGTAGAAGTTGTGAAAAATTAAGTAATGTGTTCTACAAGCGGAGCTCGAGATAACTGTGTTATTTCATGCAGAAACGAGTCCTGGCTGGAAGGAATGATGGCGGTCTGTGCTGGATGATAGATGAAAGACTTCACCTAGAGACGTCACTGGTGAGTCAGTGTTACCTATACACTGACACTATACACTGTATGCTATATACAGAGGTCCTGTGTACAATGTCACCAGTGATCACTGTATTATCTATACATTATATACAGAGTTCCTGTGTATAATACCACCAGTGATCTCTGTATTACCTCTACACAGACACTGCATACTAATTACAGATCTCCTGTGAATACTGGCACTTATGGTGATAGTATTGTGTTTTGTTTTTTTTATTACTGATCAGTATTGTAGTATTCAGTCACTATGTGGTGGTAATATGTGGTCTGGAAATGGTGTTGTGGTATTTGTCCCTTGTATGTAGTATTATTCGGTCACTATGTGGTCTGGTCATGGTGTGGTGGTATTAAGTCACAGGTTTGGCATGTGGGGGTGACACCATTAGGCCCAGTTTAAGTTCTACAAAACAGGAAAACCATTTTTGGTAACCTTTGTGTGTATTGAGCCGGGGGAGGGGGGGGGGGGGGGGAAGCGCCAAACTCGGGAACAGCCCCGGGCGGAAAAAGCTCTAGCTACGCCTCTGGGTCCTGGGTTAAAATCCCCCAAAGGACAACATCTGCAAGGAGTTTGTATGTTCTTCCCGTGTTTCTGTGGATTTCCTCCGGGTTCTCCAGTTTCCTCCCACATTCCAAAGACATACTGATAGGGAATTTACAGGGAGCACCAATGGGGACAGCGATGATAATGTGTGTAAAGCGCTGTGGAATTAATGGCGCTATATAAGTGAGTAAAATAAATAAAAAACAATAGTAATAACACTTTAAAAATATCCTTCTCTGAAATGGGTCATACATTACAAAGGCAGGGATAAAGTTATAAAATTGTATGAAGTCAAGCGGGCGGTGAAGAAGAGGTGTATGAATAAATGCCACTGAAGCTGCTATGTGGTGCCTGGACTACAGAGACAAGGACCGCCCACTTGACTCTTTACAGGTAGCACAAGCCACTCTATAACTCGATTTTTTCCCTTGTATTACAAAGTTACTACAGGTGTTTTTAGCATTGTCGTAGCAGTTTAGGGGCAGTATATCTGATGGGATTCCTCTGTTACTTACACCTGAAATAAACTTTAGACCCCAAAACTGAGTATAAGGTAAAGAATCACAGAAGCCATTTCTATCCGGCATTTCACAATTCTACGAGTGAACATCAGAAGCTGGGCGTGCGTTGGATTCGGAATCAGCGGACACGTGGCTCGTCGGCCCGCGCTTCTACACGTTCTGCCTTTGTTATTCCACACTTTGAATATTAAAATTAAAAACGGTCGGACTGGGTGTCGCTCTCCTCATACTATATATATATTTTTTTTAATTCTTTATTCTCCCATAATTCCTTGCCGCACAAGGAGCAGCTTCAGTTGGGGGCAGGATTGACTTGTGAATCTGTGTGTGAGGAGCCCGGGGGGCTTTACAGACCTGTAATTGTCATTGCGCAGAGAGAGCAAATATGAGCTCACTGCTCGGGATCTGACAATGCCGCTTTTGTGCACGTAGAAGAGGTTTTACAATCCTGAAGTGTAATGACATGACTACCCAGGTGTCTACAAACATTCGGGGATTCCCTTAAACCCTTTACATACAGACATATTGCTAATCTAGACTATACAGCTCCATGACCTATTTTATTCCCCAGCGTCCGAAAATGGGAGAATAGTGACAGGTCTAGTGAAAATGAATATTAACATTATTAACCAAGAAACAATTCCGTTCTATGGTTTCACACCTTTTTTTCCTGACCCCAGGGGCCACACACAAAAATACAGAGCAGTATAGCGCTGCCAAGGCTGTCCATAGTACTGAGACCCCCGATTAGAATTGGGCGGATCGATTCGCGGGACTCCAGGTCAATAGTCGCTGGCTTGTGATCTCTACCCCGGCGCGGCTTTTGATTAAAAAACCACCAAAAATATATACTCTAGAACCCTTTAAAGCTCAAAAAACCAAAGAAAAACAGGATTCATAAAAAATAACCTTTATTAATATATACTACTAAAAAACTCTAATCATTAAAACACAATAGCAGAAATGTGCCTATATGATCCTAGAACGACACTACGCTTTGTCCTACCTGGCAGCGGGGGTTGGCACCCTAAATTACGCTTGGCGCCCCCACTCCACGACGGCTCGCCCTCAGAATCCCTAGAGATCCCTACGATACAGGAAACCTGGAGCGACCTAATATATGCCTAACGGACAAACCCTACCTGACAGTGGAGGTTGGCACCCTACTTTGAAACGGTTGGCGCCCCCACTCAGCGTCGACTTACCCTAGGATCCCTCAAAAATCCCTACAATGAAGATAAAGATCAGAAAAAATGTCCCAATACACCCTGATAACCACGAAGAAAAATAAAAAATAAAAAATGTGAAACAAAAACATAAGGAAAATAACCCAACAAGATAATGTGATGTAATAGAGAGATCAGTATATCACAGATTGGGCTTCAATCTACAAAATCGGATATGCCCAGCTGATAAAGGGTATATCAGGATGCAGTAAATAAATCTCACATCATCAAAATAAGAAAAGATGATGAAAACTTATATGTATGCCGGGTATATTTATACATTAATTTATTATTCATCATTATTTATGATGTGTTATATCTTATTATTTATTTTTTTCTCTTTTCATTTTTTTATGTTCTGTCTCATGTCATCTTTTTTGTGTTAGTTTTTTGCTGTTATGGTACTTTTTTGTATCATCTATGTCTGTACCTTGTTCTCCTTTAGCCTTAATTTATACATCATTCTAGCCATAAAATTACATGTGACTTGGGTTTCTATTTATTATGTGCGTTACTGTGTACGTATGGTCTATTCCATGTTGAGGATTTTGTAGCGCACTAGCGCTCCACTTTTTAAGTGACTATTATGTCATGACCGAGGGACCTATGTCTTGGCATCTTGTTATTATGTCCGTGCGTCCTCTCTTTTTTCCTCCCTAACCACCATTATGCTATTGGGATAAGACCTTAGTCTGCTAGCGCGTGTCACATGATTTCCACTTTGGCGCATGCGTGTCTTATCTTTCTGGTGTGGAACGCATCTGTGCGCTCCATTGTTCCAGCGACCGCTACGTCATTTCTATGTGACCGCGCCTTGACGCATGCGCGATTCATTCTTCTGGTATGGAGTGCATTATTGCGTTCCAAGTCTCTAGCGACTGTCACGTCATCGCTATGTGACTACGGCTAGTAGGCGCGTCTGACACGCTGCTTTCATTTCCGGGAAGCCGGGTTTTTTAAATGGGCTTTGGGTGAGCCTTATCACAGCTTGGATTACACGTGCTGCTGACCCCTGATGAACCCCCTTGCAACAATGGGGGGGGAAACGCGTCGGGCATTGTTTTGGGGATAAGATTTTGATCGAGTGCTGCTTTTTTCATCTCCTTATCATCATCTCCTACGGCGTTACCCGGATTTCGGGATCTCGTGCCGCAGCTCACAGATGAGTATCTTTGATCTTACTGTGCTAATCATTGAATTACCATGCTGCTGTGACTATTGCTTCTGTACCCTTTATTTATTATGTATTGGGACATTTTTTCTGATCTTTATCTTCATTGTAGGGATTTTTGAGGGATCCTAGGGTAAGTCGACGCTGAGTGGGGGCGCCAACCGTTTCAAAGTAGGGTGCCAACCTCCACTGTCAGGTAGGGTTTGTCCGTTAGGCATATATTAGGTCGCTCCAGGTTTCCTGTATCGTAGGGATCTCTAGGGATTCTGAGGGCGAGCCGTCGTGGAGTGGGGGCGCCAAGCGTAATTTAGGGTGCCAACCCCCGCTGCCAGGTAGGACAAAGCGTAGTGTCGTTCTAGGATCATATAGGCACATTTCTGCTATTGTGTTTTAATGATTAGAGTTTTTTAGTAGTATATATTAATAAAGGTTATTTTTTATGAATCCTGTTTTTCTTTGTTTTTTTGCGGCTTTTGATTAGCCTGGTTGGCGCAGCATTTCCATTATGGCGTGATGCCCTAATGATGTCAATCAAAAGTTGCTCCGGGGCTACCAGAAGGTAAAAGATTCACGAGCCGCCAGCCCTGCGGCTACAGACTACTGACTGGAGTCCCACATCAATCTGCCCGATTCTACCCCCAATACATACTCGCCAATAACTTCATTGGGTAAATAATGACATTTAAAGAGGATCTGTCACTTGCCATAAATATGCCATTTCTTTACCCGGTGTAAATGCCGCTGTTCTCCTGAATCCGGCGTAGTTTTCCTTTCGTTTCTGCGCCTCTCCTGTCCTGAGATATGGCCTCCGCTTCCCTGCATATAAATCTATTCTTTTCAGCTAAGTGGGCGTAATCATCAACGCTTCTCTGAGCGTTTTCCTGTGGAGCACGCCCACTTGGCAAATAAGAGTAGATTTACCGTACTTAAAAAGAAGAAAAGGCCATATCTCAGCAACAAAGAGGAGCAGGAACAAAAGAAAAACAATGCCGGAATCAGGAATGACATATTTATGGCAAGTGACCGTATTTTACCAACCAAGATGTTGGTATGTACTGGAAACTTTTATACTGTAGACAGCACTGGCAGCATTCTGTCAGCGATGACAGCGGGTGACCAGCGACCAAAAAAAGGTCCTGATCATTCCCGCGACCAACGATCTCCCAGCAGGGGCCTGATCTTTGGTCGCTGTCACGCTTAACGATTTCGTTAACGATATCGTTGCTACGTCACAAAACGCAACGATATCGTTAACAATATCGTTATGTGTGACGGTACCTTAAGGCTGGACCAACCTTTGAGGCTCCCATGCACTATAGATAGCTGACAACAAAATTAACATATTGGCTACACTATCACAAGCGACTCCCCAGTACATAGAATCAGCCGGCTCCAGGCTTATCTCCGCACCAAACAAAATAATCAGACATTAGGACTCCAATGGCCAGATATCGCTCGCTCCCAAGGGCCAGGCTGCATATACAACCCCTGGCAAAAATTATCGTGGAATCACCGGCCTTGGAGGATGTTCATTCAGTTGTTTAATTTTGTAGACAAAAAGCAGATCACAGACATGGCACAAAACTAAAGTCTTTTCAAATGGCAACTTTCTGGCTTTAAGAAACACTAAAAGAAATCAAGAATAAAAAATGTGGTAGTCAGTAATGGTTACTTTTTTTAACCAAGCATAGGGGAAAAATTATGGAATCACTCAATTCTGAGGAAAAAATTATGGAATCACCCTGTAAATTTTCATACCCAAAAATAACCCCTGCATCAAATTAGATCTGCTCGTTAGTCTGCATCTGAAAAGGAGTGATCACACCTTGGAGAGCTGCTGCACCAAGTGGACTGACATGAATCATGGCTCCAACATGAGAGATGTCAATTGAAACAAAGGAGAGGATTATCAAACTCTTAAAAGAGGGTAAATCATCACACAATGTTGCAAAAGATGTTGGTTGTTCACAGTCAGCTGTGTGTAAAATCTGGACCAAATACACACAATATGGGAAGGTTGTTAAAGGCAAACATACTGGTAGACCAAGGAAGACACCAAAGCGTCAAGACCAGAAACTTAAAGCAATGTGTCTCCAAAACAGGAAATGCACAACAAAACAAATGAGGAACGAATGGGTGGAAACTGGAGTCAACGTCTGTGACCGAACTGTAAGAAACCGCATAAAGGAAATAGGATTTACGTACAGAAAAGCTAAACGAAAGCCATCATTAACACCTAAACAGAAAAACAAGGTTACAATGGGCTAAGGAAAAGCAATCGTGGACCGTGGATGACTGGATGAAAGTCATAATCAGTGATAAATCGCGAATCTGCATTGGACAAGGTGATGATGCTGGAACTTTTGTTTGGTACCGTTCCAATGAGATTTATAAAGATGACTGCCTGAAGAGAACATGCAAATTTCCTCAGTCATTGATGATATGAGGCTGCATGTCAGGTAAAGGCACTGGGGAGATGGCTGTCATTACATCTTCAACAAATGCACAAGTTTATGTTGATATTTTGGACACTTTTCTTATCCCATCACTTGAAAGGATGTTTGGGGATGATGAAATCATTTTTCAAGATGATAATGCATCCTGCCATAGAGCAAAAACTGTGAAAACATTCCCTGAAAAAAAGACACATAAGGTCAATGTCATGGCCTGCAAATAGTCCGGATCTCAATCCAACTGAAAATCTTTGGTGGAAGTTGAAGAAAATGGTCCCTGACAAGGCTCCAACCTGCAAAGCTGATCTGGCAACAGCAATCCGAGAAAGATTGATGAAGAGTCCTGTGTGACATTCATTAAGTCCAGGCCTCAGAGACTGCAAGCTGTTATAAAAGCCAGAGGTGGTGCAACAAAATACTAGTGATGTGTTGGAGTGTTTTTTTTGTTTGTTTGTTTTTTTCATGATTCCATAATTTTTTCCTCAGAATTAAGTAATTCCATAATTTTTTTCCCTATGCTTGTTTAAAAAAGTAACCATTACTGGCTACCACATTTTTTGTTCTTGATTTCTTTTAGTGTTTCTTAAAGCCAGAAAGTTGCCATTTGAAATGACTTTCGTTTTGTGCCATGTCTGTGATCTGCTTTTTTCTACAAAATTAAACAACTGAATGAACATCCTCCAAGGCCGGTGATTCCATAATTTTTTCCAGGGGTTGTATATGTTAGACTGATCCCGCAGATATCAAAGGGTTTGGCCGACTTTAGTCTCGTGTGTATGGGGGCACGGAGAGGCTCTCCCAACTTTCTGCAGCAGTTTCGTTCTCTGTGCCCTGCTGTCACGGAGATGGAATCCATGAATGCTGCAGCGCTGCTTACATACATTCCTGGCACAGCACATGCTGTTCTAAGGACACATTAAACAGCATTTGTATTTGTACTTTCCCCCTGATTTTTTTCCTGCAGCATGGACAGTGAAATAATAGACCGATTGTTGCGGGACAGAGAGTGGAGAGAGCCTTGTGAGTAGAGGTGGAGCAAGTCAGGAGGAGGCAATTTCACAGATCATGGAAATACCAAAAACAGATTTGTTTTATTAGTATCTTGTGCAAAAATTAAAAAAAAAGTGCCTAACCCCTTCCAAAAGGCTAAGCCAAACCCACATGGAAATCTATGGATCCAGAACCCACCCAGTCCCTTAAGTAATGTTTATCAAATGATACGTTCCTCTCCGAGACAGTGTTCTACAAGGTGTCGCGGCAGCCAGATTACTGTATCTTTTGGCTTTCTGATCTAGTTTGGTGTTTGGAGCAGCTGCTGTGTGATATTTTTGTATTTTTTTTTTTGACAAGGGGACTTTACTTTCCAGTGTGAACCCATCCAGATATAAAAGGAGGATCCTTCTGTGTGAGGAGCGACTAATGTCATGCGTCGTCCTGCTGAATGTACTAGTATGATCATATCTATGACACATTTTCATCAATTCATGCGTAAGATGAAAAAAAACAAAAAACATTTTTTATAAACTGCTTTTAATGGTGTTAAATAACAAAATAAATCTTACTCACCTTACCAATTGTTTGCTGCTCCGTTGCAAATGTTTTCTTGGTCCCTGACAATCTCTGTTCACCGGGCTTTAATGATGGCGTTTCGATCCTCGAAGCCTTCGGAACGGATGAGCAGCTCTTATTTGATGCGGAAATGTGGCGTTGGTGCAGCAGAGCAATCCTGCTGGAACAATGGAGGCAGATGTCGCAGAACTGAAGCAATGGCAATTAGAGGAGCCGAACTAGAATCAGAGCAATCCTGTTGGAACAATGGAGGCAGATGTGGCAGAACTGAAGCAATGGCAATTAGAGGAGCCAAACTAGAATCAGAGCAATCCTGTTGGAAGAATGGAGGCAGATGTGGCAGAACTGAAGCAATGGCAATTAGAGGAGCCAAACTAGAATCAGAGCAATCCTGTTGGAACAATGGAGGCAGATGTTGCAGAACTGAAGCAATGGCAACTAGAGGAGCCGAACTAGAATCAGAGCAATCCTGTTGGAACAATGGAGGCAGATGTGGAAGAACTGAAGCAATGGCAACTAGAGGAGCCGAACTAGAATCAGAGCAATCCTGTTGGAACAATGGAGGCAGATGTGGCAGAACTGAAGCAATGGCAACTAGAGGAGCCGAACTAGAATCAGAGCAATCCTGTTGGAACAATGGAGGCAGATGTGGCAGAACTGAAGCAATGGCAACTAGAAGAGCCGAACTAGAATCAGCAGAGTTGAAATGTGACCACTATATCCAATCATTGGCTGCAGCGGTGACCTCAGTGGTGTTGATACATCGATTTTCAGCCGTGCTATCTTTGGAGCCAAGTGAACAGAGAACATTAGGGCCCAAAAGAGGTGTTGTCACTGGAGCCGTAAGGGATAGGTAAGGTGATTGTATCTCCATTTTTTAAAAATCACAGGGTTGGACAGCCCCTTTAACATGACAATAATCAACACACTCAGCAATAAAAGGAACGGATGACCATTTCTTAATCAGCACGGAAAGGTGGCATTGGTGCAGCAGAGCAATCCTGTTGGAACAACGGAGGCAGATGTAGCAGAACCTAAGCAAAAGTAACTGGAAGAGCAAAACAGGAACCAGCAGAGTTATAATGTGACCACCATATCCAATCATTGGCCGCTGCAGTGACCTCAGTGGTGTTGATACATCGATTGCCAGTCGTGTTATCTTTGGAGCCTGGTGAACAGAGAACATTATGGGACAAAAAAGGTGGTGTCACAGGAGCGGTAAGGGATCTGTAAAGTAATTCTTATGTCATTTGTTAAAAAATTCACAGGATTGGACATCCCCTTTAACGTGAAAATAATCAATTCATTGACCATTAAAAGGGATGGCCTTGCACAAGAATATAATGCGGAGAACCCTTATTAGTGATGACACATAACTTCTCAGTGGCCTGACCAGTTCAGTCCAGACATTTGCAAATATAATGTCCTGATCTGTCCAAATATAGTTTGTAGAAGGAACACCCATTTCATTGTGGGATATACCCATTCACGCTGTTCAGAAATGATATTGTTATCACGTATGTTTACACAGGACTTTTCTACCATGGCATTCCAAAAGGCAAACATTGCAAACCAGAACTCCTATAACCAAGCAGCAGCTTACTTAATAAAGACTGAAATGAGTATGAAACAAGTATGTAGTGTCTTCTTTCATACATTATTATGTCAACTGGCATCTTATGAAGCACCCGGGTTAAAACATAATTTTAGGATCTAGAGTTATTTCCACAGAATGAATCCTTAGAGAGTCATCCTAGGGCTTCCATAAAGGTGAAGGCGAGCTCTTTGGTATATCTATATGTCTTCCATTTTATGCAAGGATATAGAGGTATACAAAGGTGTCATGCTCTTTATATTCTCCATAGGTAGGTCTGTATTCACCTCTATAAGTATCTCATCTCACCTCCTGCTGCCTCCCAAGTCCCTCTTCACATCAGGTTGTCGCTTTTGTGACCTCACTTTCTTGGGCCAGGCTCAGGCAGCATAATGCCACCTGAGTATTCAGGTAATTGGTGTCCACACCACCTTACCTAACTCCTGCCCCTACTATGATGACACTTCTAAGGTCCCCTGATGGTCTCTGTTCAGCTAGCTCCAGAGATGAAGCAGCTGGCAATCACTTATTGTAGCACTGGTGTCCACACCACGGAGGTCACTGCTGCAGTCAATGACTGGATAAAGTGGTCAAATCTCAGCTCTCCAAAAGAAGAAAATGTCCAGCTTCACCGAATCCGTGAAAAAAAGTTTTCTTTATTCACAAACTTAAACATGGAGGATACAAACTTCAGCACAAACCATATGGGTAAGAATCTCAACGCGTTTCTGGAGACTAAGCTCCCTTAATCATGACCATGACCATGATTAAGGGAGCTTAGTCTCCAGAAACACGTTGAGGTTCTTACCCATATGGTTTGTGCTGAAGTTTGTATCCTCCATGTTTAAGTTTGTGAATAAAGAAAACTTTTTTTCACTGATTCGGTGAAGCTAGACATTTTCTTCTTTTGGATTCTACACACCTGGACACAGTGGGTCCGTGCTCCCGAAACTCAGCTTATGCATCACGGGTGAGCTGGTTTATATTCCTTCTCTTCAAAATCTCAGCTCTGCCTCATTGGCTCCCATGGTTCCAGGTACACTACTACGGCCACATCTACCTCTGTTGTTCCAACTGGATTGCCCTGCTGCACCAAAACCATTTGTCTGTGCTGCAATAGAACTAGTTATGAAGAGGAGGTCTCCAGATGGTGATGGTTTGTAAGCAGCCCTGTACAGAAGGGCGGATCTGCATATACTGGCAGGTGACATAGGGAAAATAAATAACTATTGTAAGCTGGAGATATGATGATTCCAATAGTAAGACCAGGTACTTGAGGCTAGACAGCAGTAGTGTGGTAAGTGTGCACAATCGGGGTAAAATGGGAGCACTTGGATGTAAGTGTACTGTCTACATATGAGTAGGGCCAAGGTCTCAGTTTGCTTTCTGCGGGGAAGCTTACATCATTACATCGGTCATGGTGGGTTCTTAGTGTCACCACTGTTGGTGGGTTTGGTTGGAGGTGGAAACTGGATGTGGCTTGAGACCATCTCCTAGAGCAGAATGTGGCTCTCAAGGTAAAAAAAAAAGGTTGGTCTAATAGATAATCTGTGAAACATCTTCATAGCTCCAAAACAACTTCGAAAGAGGTTGTCTTCTTCTGGATCTATGGGTTCTACTGTTATACCAGAACAGTAGTGTTTTTTGTTCTATAATTGTTCTCTTGTTTCAACAAGACTGGGGAGTCCACTACTCCTCTGTGGGTCATTTGCATTGTAGCTGTTCCATCCTGCATGTCCACATGGATATTCCCTCTCTGAACCCTGCATATACAGGTACTATACAGATGATCAGGTTTTTAAATACACCAGATAGGGATTATGTACATTAGATAGGACTGCTCTATTATGGGTATACCTTGGCGATTGGTGGAGCAGCTTAACATACATTTTTTTGCAAAAAAACGTATTAACTAAATACCCTGTATTTTTTTTCATTTTTTGACTAGCACTTGCTTATTTGCTGTAACTTTTTTTTTAACAACAGAGTATTTTTGACCTCTCTGTGCGTTTTTGTGTCCTCTGCACATTTATGTAGAGATTTCTAGTAGTTGATGCTTTGGCTTTGTTGTTTTATCTGTTAAATCCCCTCCCCCATTGAATTTTGCTAAGACTAAGAAGATAGCAATGTGCAAGAAAGGTATGAAGCAAACGTTTAGAATGCCCAGAGGACAACAGTCAGAAAAAACCATCAAAACGTACAATTGTAACTGTATATGTTCCGTCAAA
Organism: Ranitomeya imitator; assembly: GCF_032444005.1. Lineage (NCBI taxonomy): Eukaryota > Metazoa > Chordata > Amphibia > Anura > Dendrobatidae > Ranitomeya > Ranitomeya imitator. The sequence goes on from NC_091290.1 coordinate 35,232,506, forward strand.
TATCCCATTCTGGGATGATAGCCAAGTTTCTGAAAAGGTAGCTTGTAAAACAGCACAAACAAGTAGTGGTGTAGCAACTCTGTATTAGAAGAAGGCTCTATATTAGCCATTGAGAAAGTGGCCACTGAAAGTATGCTCATCTTAAAGGGGACCTGTCATGTTAAACATGCACTCCGATCAGTGGCCATGATGTAATGGAGCATGAGGAGCTGAGCCGAAATATACCGTATATAATTTTCTGCAAAAAGATTCAGCATAAACTGTATGTTAGTCATATAAACTAGTGCTTTTTGTATACTTAGGAGTCAAGTGGGCGGTCCTACTCAGTGATTGATAACCTTCTTTGAATCAGTGTGTATACAGAAATAGCTGTCATTCCAGGATAAGAATCACCCTCTTGAATTCTTGTCTTTTCCCCACAAAAAAAACCTAAATATTAGTCTGCAGAGATATTGTCAAAATTAATTCACAGTTGTTAGTTTAATGAATGCATTAAATCATGGTGGCATCAAGCTTGGTAACAGGCATTTTTTAAATGCTATAGTATTAGATCAGAGCTGAATGAGTGTGAAGAGGAGAAGAGAACTGCCTGAGGGCTTGAAAACCAAAATTTCTGAAAAATATCAATAATCTCAAGGTTACAAGTCCATCTCCAGAGATCTTGATGTTTCTTTGTCCACGGTGAGCAACATAATCAAGAAGTTTACAACCCATGGCACTGTAGCTAATCTCCCTGGACGTGGGCGGCAGACAAAAATTGATGAAAGGTTGCAACGCAGGATAGTCCGGATGGTGGATAAACAGTCCCAATCAAGTTCCAAAGAAACTCAAGCTGTCCTGCAGGCTAAGACAAAGATAGAGCTTTTTGGTAAAGCACATCATTCTCCTGTTACCGAAAGAAAAGAACACAGCACCTACAATCAAATATGGTGGAGGTTAAAAGATCTTTTGGGGTTGTTTTGCTGCCTCTGGCACTGGGTGCCTTGACTGCGTGCAAGGCATCAAGAAATCTGAAGATTATGAAAGGATTTTTGGTCACAATGTAGTGGCTAGTGTAAGAAAGCAGAGTTGGCGTCCTAGGTCATGGGTCTTCCAGCAGGACAATGACCCCAAACAGACTTCAAGAAGCACCAGAAATGAATGGAAATAAAGCGCTGGAGCGTTCTGAAGTGGCAGCAATGAGTTTACATATAAATCCCATTGGACACCTGTGGAGCAATGATAGAATTGCTGTTGTGAGAAGGCGCCTTCAAATATGAGAGACCTGGAGCAGTTTACAAAGAATAGTGCTCCAAAATTCCAGGTGAGAGGTGTAAGAAGATTGTTATAGGAAACGATTGATTGCAGTTATTTATGCCAAAGGGTGTGCAGCCAAATATTAAGTTGAGGGTGCCAACAGTTTTGTCCGGCCCATTTTGGGGGTTTTGTGTGAAATTCTGTCCAATTCGCTTTTTTTCTTTGCTTTTTTATGTTGATCAAATACACATAAAGGAAATAAACGTGTGTGTAACAAAATATGTGTAATTGGAATAATTTCAAGGGTGCCAACACTTTTGGCTATGACTGCATTTCTTCTGATTAGCTATGTCGCTTACCCCACGGTTACGACCACTAACACCTAACTAACTGTCACTATATGAGAGTTCATAACCATGCATACCTTAGCTACTGCAATGCCCTGCACATGGGGTAAGCGACAAAGCTAATCAGAAGAACTATACTACATTCCTAATTAGAGGTATTTGCTAATATTATTACATTATCTTGCAGATTGGGAATACCCCTTTAAAGTCTCAATTTTATCTTTAGCCCTGTATCAAGATACAATAAGCAAGACAGAGTGTCTTGTCCTTCACCCATCCCCAACCCTGACACCCAGCACAATGCCCCATCTAGTCTCTGCCTGGATCTGTTTTGATTAAATAGATCTTGTAGTCTTGATGATACTGGTGTACTTACCATGTAAATCCATGTCAGAATGGCTCAGTGCATTGTTAAATGCCATGGACACTACTCTAATACCTAAATAACAGTTTGCCTCTGCATTAAAGTATGTGTGATCTAATTTCGTGCCCCTTGTACAGACATTGCAGAGCTGGTTTCACAACTATTAACATCCCTTTATGTTTTCCTCCTCCATTATAAAAGTAGCAATGGTATCCAATGTGCCACCCACAGGATCCTTTTATTTGGCCAGGTCAGGCTTTAAGTAGATGCAGATTGGGCTGTGGGTCAAAGTCACCTAGTATGCTAATTTTTCAGTAAAGTGCAAATCTTATGTAAGTAAAAATAAAAACCCTGATTACTCTCGTTGGCGTTTTGTGGTACCCCCATTTAGTGAAACTTATCTTCTGCCCACCATAAATAATTATAGAGATGACCCCATTAAGAAAGGAACTGCTACATGAACCTGTTTTATTTTCCTGATAAAATGACAGACTCCATGATAGAAACCCAACGGATCCCATGATTTGGAATTTTTTAGCAATGAAGCTAAAATTAGGAAAATAGACTGGGGAAATTCCTCCTTGCACAAAGGCTGAGGTAGCGGTCCTGCTGCTGGGTTGTTGCCCTCCTATGGCCCCCTCCATGTCTCCTGGTGTACTGGCCTGTCTCCTGGTAGCACCTCCAGCCTCTGGACACTTCGCTGACAGACACAACAAGCCTTCTTGCCACAGCTCGCATTGATGTGCCATCCTGGATGAGCTGCACTACCTGAGCCACTTGTGTGGGTTGTAGAGTCCGTCTCATGCTACCACGAGTGTGAAAGCACAACCAACATTCAAAAGTGACCAAAACATCAGCCAGAAAGCATTGGTACTGAGATGCGGTCTGTGGTCCCCACCTGCAGAACCACTCCTCTATTAAGGGGGTCTTGATAATTGCCAATAATTTCCATCTGTTGTCTATTCCATTTGCACAACAGCATGTGAAATTGATTGTCAATCAGTGTTGCTTCCTAAGTGGACAGCTTGATTTCATAGCAGTTTGATTTACTTGGAGTTATATTCTGCTGTTTAAGTGTTCTCTTTATTTTTTTGAGCAGTATATAAAAGTGTGCATAGTCAGGGATAACAGCAGGACACAGAGGACATTAGTGTACCCATTGGCAATGCCCTGCCGTCTTTTCATTATAGGTACACGGTGCTGTGAATGCTCTGATTGCCTCAAACAGTCCAATCCATATGAAAACACCAGCATGTTTCCGAACCTTGAAACAGGTAAAAGCGGTGAGTGACCGGAGATGAAACGCGCACAGCAATATCATTTTGACATTGCTGTGCATTATGTTCATTTTATGGGGCGCTTTTCCTGTGCTTTTTCAGGAGTATTCCCAGCCGAATCGGCCTGAAAAAGACATATTGCACACATAGCGTTTCCTGAGACAGTTTCCACTGGAAAAACTTGTGGTTTTTGAATGTCCCAGAAAATTCTGTCTCCTCGAAAACTGATCCACAGTTGTGAAGAAGGCCGAATACAGATTGCTATGTAATTATTGCAGTAGATCCATAAAAAACAGCTGCCATGTGGATAGTGCCTGTAGTATGACATCCGTTTGTGATATGCACTCATTGAGTTTTATGAGCGTATGATCTAAAAAATAGATTAGAATAGTGTATGATTTTTACGCATGCGCCATCTGTCTGTGTTAGAGCATGTTAGCCCATTCACTTGCATTTATCCCTGTGCTGTCCGTTTTTACAGCATAAAGACTGAAAATAAGTTCATCTGAACAAGCATTAAAGGGGTTGTCCATGCTTGGGCTCCAAGTCTGGAGTTATTCTCTGTGACTGAAGGCTTGCGAATCCTCGACGCGCAGTTTGCTGTCAGGATTATTTGGTGGCAGCGTAGAGAGCTGCCGGGCGTGTGATTGCAAAAATACGATTTACAGACATGCGGTCACATACCGACTAGACTTGCACGACAAGTGAATTAAATAAAGCCAGATACGTCAAATCAGAATCATGTGACCCCATTCTCAGTGTCGGCATCACATAATCCTGACAGTGCGCACTGTGTGCACTATGGGGATTCACAAGTCTGCAGTCACACAGGGTGACTGCAGACTTGAGCCCCAAGCATGGACAACCCCTTTAAAGGCTACAATACACAATAAAGGTGGCCAAATTCCTAATGTGAATGGCTCCCCATGACAGATAATGATAGGGGCAAAAAAGCATCAGGCAGTGTGAATTCAGATACCGGATGCTTTCGTTCTCCTGCAACTTTTTCCTACTCAAAACGCATGAAAGCTCGGCCGAGCCAAACGTTCATGAGTATTGCGGAATCGGAAGAGTAAGTTGTCAGCAAAATAGCCACGGCCGGGTTCATATCACATTTTAGCCACATGTCAGTGCTATGTTGGAGCCTCCATCTGAAGACCTAAAACTTCAGGATTATGCACCGACAGTCATTGGCTTTCATGGGAATCTGTCAGTAGGACCAACCCTCTTAAGTTGTCTATATGGACATGTAGGTCATAGGAAGCTGAATAAAATGATACCTTCATATCGGCAATCCGATGTCTTAGTCCAGAGAAATGCAACTTTTTCTTAATATGTAAATGAGCTGTTAAGATCTCTGGGCCGGACATAGATCTCCCTGAAAATCTGCTCCAGAGATTATTTTAAATGAAAGGGAGGGCGTTTCCAGTGTGAGACATGTAGATCAGGAGAGCATACGGTAAAGGTACCGTCACATTAAGCGACGCTGCAGCGATAAAGACAACGATGCCGATCGCTGCAGCGTCGCTGTGTGGTCGCTGGAGAGCTGTCACACAGACAGCTCTCCAGCGACCAACGATGCCGAGGTCCCCAGGTAACCAGGGTAAACATCGGGTTACTAAGCGCAGGGCCGCGCTTAGTAACCCGATGTTTACCCTGGTTACCTAAAAAAAAAAAACACTACATACTTACATTCCGGTGTCTGTCGCGTCCCTTGCAGTCAGCTTCCTGCACTGTCTGTGAGCGCCGGCCGGCCGGAAAGCACAGCACAGCGGTGACGTCGCCGCTGTGCTTTACGGCCGGCGCTCACAGTCAGTGCGGGAAGCTGACTGCGAGGGACGCGACAGACACCGGAATGTAAGTATGTAGTGTTTGTTTTTTTTAGGTAACCAGGGTAAACATCGGGTTACTAAGCGCGGCCCTGCGCTTAGTAACCCGATGTTTACCCTGGTTACAAGTGAAGACATCGCTGGATCGGCGTCACACACGCCGGATTCAGCGATGTCAGCGGGTGATCCAGCGACGAAATAAAGTTCTGGCCTTCTAGCTCTGACCAGCGATGTCACAGCAGGGGCCTGATCGCTGCTGCCTGTCAAACACAACGATATCGTTATCCAGGACGCTGCAACGTCATGGATCGCTATCGTTCTCATTCTAAAGTCGCTCAGTGTGAAGGTACCTTTAGTCGTTACATGTCTCACACTGGTAATGCCTCCTTTTATTTAAAATAAGGAGACAAATTCTCAGGGAGATCTATGTCCGGCCCATAGATCATAACAACTAGTTTGCATATTAAGAAAGCCATGGATTTCTCTGGAATTAAACATCATATCACAGATATCAAGGTATCGTTTTATTCAGCTTCCTGTGACCTACATGTCCATATAGACGACTCGGGAGGGTTGATTCTACTGACAGATCCCCTTGAATTAAGTATTTTGTGCATCATCTGAATTCATTGTTGTCAGTGTCTGCCTTTTTTGGAGCGGGCCCAAAAACGTGTAAGAGGTGGAAAACTTTGCAAACCAAAAGATTACACATGGCACGATAAATTTGTCAGAAGCGCCGGTTGGGCACATTGATCTTCCTTGCAACCACCTTTGGGTTGGCATACATTTCTACGCACCAGAATGTCAAACTGGAGCAGCTTTTTATTAAATTATTTGGCACCTTTTTTTTTTTTAACAGCTCTTCACGGCCACATCCTGTTTCCTAGACGACTTTGAAAATGGTTTAGATAGATGCAAAAAAAAAAACCTCTAATATACAATAGATTATGTAGGAGTTGTGGCAAGTTGCTTCCAAAAGTAGCTAGTGCCATATTTTTTTTTTCCATGTCTGATATATTAAAAGTTGTTACAACTGTTTTAGAAAACATTTTCTAGAGTAGAAAGCTCTTGAAAAAAAAAAAAAAAACTAGAAGTCCTTGAGACGGTGGATAGTTGTGCTCCATAGGTGCTGCAGCACCCCAGTGAGAGGCTCAGTGTGTGCTCTCCCAGGCAGGCAGCAGGCTTGTAGCCCTGGGCAGGGCAGGCTCAGCCTACTCTCCAGGATTGGACACAGACACACCCAGCCTGTGCAGTATAGCAGCCCTGCCCTGCCTGCACTCATCACTTAGCTCTGCTTACCCAAGGCAGACCAGAGCCGCTGGCTCCCTGCACGTCTTGTGCCAGCCAAGGACCACACAGGTAACCAGGCTGCATGCCCTCCTCTGGGCATACAGTCCCTTACAACTCAGGAACTCTCTGCTTTTGCTTTCCTCCTTCTAAAGTTTTGCAGGACTTTTTTTTTTCCTTTTGTAATCTTGTGCTTTTACTTTGTGTGTTGCCTCTGCTTTTCTAGAGGATGGTATATGCGATGCTCCTGTATATAGAGGATCTGAACAAGTGTTTGTTTATTTATTGTAAAAGTATCAGTTTTCCCCAGAAGTGTAAACAACTATCTGTAAACAACTCCAGTGCGCAGGGAATATTAGGGGCAAAGTGGAGATGTCTTTACTTACTTACTTTCCTTACTTACCTGTATATTTCACCCCCTGCATCTTCTATTGTCTTCAGCTAGTCTCTGCCTTTGCATTATTGGCCATGTTTGCTTTGGACTGGATTCTGTGGCTATTACAACACAAAAGTTGGAGGCACCACACCCTCCCATGGTGGAGATTTTGGAATGGAGAAGGGGGGAGAGTTAGTGAAATATCCTTATAAAATACACACTATGTATATCTCGTTTTCTGTACCAACATTTTGATATCATTTCTGGAGAATGTGACTTGTTTACTAAGCTTTAGAATAAATTTCTGCCTCCTTTTTTTTGTATACTTTCTCCTGCACTTTACTTTTTAAATGCCCTCTATAGACCTACAGTATGTTAACAGCGTAATTAATAATTCATTAAATGGCAGTTACAATAATAATAATAATAATAATGCTGATGTGCACCTAAAGTGCCCAGCATGTTCCCCTTTTGGAAGGGAGGGGTTCACCCTCTGGATTCTGATTGGCAGAAACCGATCCCTCCAAAATTTGGGGTGTGAATGCCATGAGAACTGTAATCAGAGGAGAAAAAAAAAAAGGTGTGGTGCCTACTGAGAAAGTGCCTAAGGAAGTTTTACTTTTTCTTCTTCCACCTTGGTCAAAAGAAGAGATCTAGGAAGTTTTCTGATGGTAGATGAATTCTGTGCAGGCTGGTGAAGTTTAGATTTGGAGTTCAGAGCTTCTATGTTTAACACATGCATTAAAGAGTTAATGTTTTGTGCCAAAGCAAGCATTTATATAACTATGGGGGCCTGTTCTATATATAAAAAAAAAGTTTTTAATGAGTTGCTGTAACTATGGGGGCTCCAATTTGTAAAAAAAAAAAAAGTTTTAAACTTTAGAGAGCTAATGTTTTGTGGAAAACAAAGAGTTTCTATAAGTTTGTATCAAGTAAATGTTTTGTGGAAAAGCAAAAGTTCCTATAACTGTGGGGGCTCCAATGTGTTATTAAAACTTTTTTTTTTTTTTAAGTTATTTGGATCCTTTTTGGGCTCCAAAAATTGGGTCTGTTGAGGGTTGCAGTTGATGATAAGCTTTGAGAAGGGATGTATTAACACTGAAAACATTCCTTCACCCTCATAAAACTTCTTGGCAACTGGTTCTCTGGTGGAAAATAGGGGTGTGCTAAAAGGAGGAGGGAGGTTCAGGCTAAAATAAATTTTTAGTCTGTATATTTCTGTAGTCATGATGTGACTAAAAGCTCAGCGTGAGTATTGGTTTCCTCACTGCCCTGTATATTATGGCTCTCCTCGGTATATTGCAGGGCTCTGGGTGTGTCTGGAAGTCCTGGCCCCTGGCCAGAATCCTTCAGGAATGTTGGTTTGGGAGCAGAGTGACTCACAGCAGTTCTGTAGTCTGAGAAGAGGAGGAGGGGCGGCAGGAATTCACATGGGGAACCCACTCTGGGGCTGCACACGTGTATGTCACTATAGGCGTAAATATATAGCTGCTTCTATTTTCTACCCTGACCATAAGTCAATGGGTAAGAACTTGAAGAAGCTGTTATCTTGCCTTATCTTTCCCTGTAGAAGAATTTAATTTTATCTTAAAAAAAAAAACCATACAGGTGTGGTGTGTCTGTGTGTATAGTGTATGTTCAGTATATATACTCAATTCATACAGGTATCCCATAGTGTAAAAAAAAAAAAAAAGCGCCACCACTTTGGCTCCTGAAAACATACAAATTAATTCTTTAACTTTATTGTATAATATACATTACATGTGGTCACTACTCCACACACCAAAACTGTTCCTGTAATTTAATTTTTTTTTAAAGAATATTTATTTAGCATTGCTTATATAGCGCCATCCTATACTGCGGCGCTTTACAGACATTATCATCGCTGTCTCCATTGGGGCTCACAATCTACATTCACTATTGGTATGTATTTGGGGTGTAGGAGGAAACCCATACAAACTCCTCGCAGATGTTGTCCTTGGTGGGATTTGAATCCAGGACCCCCCAGAGCTGCAAATCAACGGTGCTAACCACTGAGCCACGGTACAGTGCTAACCACTGAGCCACGGTACAGTGCTAACCACTGAGCCACGGTACAGTGCTAACCACTGAGCCACGGTACAGTGCTAACCACTGAGCCACGGTACAGTGCTAACCACTGAGCCACGGTACAGTGCTAACCACTGAGCCACGGTACAGTGCTAACCACTGAGCCACGGTACAGTGCTAACCACTGAGCCACGGTACAGTGCTAGCCACTGAGCCACGGTACAGTGCTAGCCACTGAGCCACGGTACAGTGCTAGCCACTGAGCCACGGTACAGTGCTAGCCACTGAGCCACGGTACAGTGCTAGCCACTGAGCCACGGTACAGTGCTAGCCACTGAGCCACGGTACAGTGCTAGCCACTGAGCCACGGTACAGTGCTAGCCACTGAGCCACGGTACAGTGCTAGCCACTGAGCCACGGTACAGTGCTAGCCACTGAGCCACGGTACAGTGCTAGCCACTGAGCCACGGTACAGTGCTAGCCACTGAGCCACGGTACAGTGCTAGCCACTGAGCCACGGTACAGTGCTAGCCACTGAGCCACGGTACAGTGCTAGCCACTGAGCCACGGTACAGTGCTAGCCACTGAGCCACGGTACAGTGCTAGCCACTGAGCCACGGTACAGTGCTAGCCACTGAGCCACGGTACAGTGCTAGCCACTGAGCCACGGTACAGTGCTAGCCACTGAGCCACGGTACAGTGCTAGCCACTGAGCCACGGTACAGTGCTAGCCACTGAGCCACGGTACAGTGCTAGCCACTGAGCCACGGTACAGTGCTAGCCACTGAGCCACGGTACAGTGCTAGCCACTGAGCCACGGTACAGTGCTAGCCACTGAGCCACGGTACAGTGCTAGCCACTGAGCCACGGTACAGTGCTAGCCACTGAGCCACGGTACAGTGCTAGCCACTGAGCCACGGTACAGTGCTAGCCACTGAGCCACGGTACAGTGCTAGCCACTGAGCCACGGTACAGTGCTAGCCACTGAGCCACGGTACAGTGCTAGCCACTGAGCCACGGTACAGTGCTAGCCACTGAGCCACGGTACAGTGCTAGCCACTGAGCCACGGTACAGTGCTAGCCACTGAGCCACGGTACAGTGCTAGCCACTGAGCCACGGTACAGTGCTAGCCACTGAGCCACGGTACAGTGCTAGCCACTGAGCCACGGTACAGTGCTAGCCACTGAGCCACGGTACAGTGCTAGCCACTGAGCCACGGTACAGTGCTAGCCACTGAGCCACGGTACAGTGCTAGCCACTGAGCCACGGTACAGTGCTAGCCACTGAGCCACGGTACAGTGCTAGCCACTGAGCCACGGTACAGTGCTAGCCACTGAGCCACGGTACAGTGCTAGCCACTGAGCCACGGTACAGTGCTAGCCACTGAGCCACGGTACAGTGCTAGCCACTGAGCCACGGTACAGTGCTAGCCACTGAGCCACGGTACAGTGCTAGCCACTGAGCCACGGTACAGTGCTAGCCACTGAGCCACGGTACAGTGCTAGCCACTGAGCCACGGTACAGTGCTAGCCACTGAGCCACGGTACAGTGCTAGCCACTGAGCCACGGTACAGTGCTAGCCACTGAGCCACGGTACAGTGCTAGCCACTGAGCCACGGTACAGTGCTAGCCACTGAGCCACGGTACAGTGCTAGCCACTGAGCCACGGTACAGTGCTAGCCACTGAGCCACGGTACAGTGCTAGCCACTGAGCCACGGTACAGTGCTAGCCACTGAGCCACGGTACAGTGCTAGCCACTGAGCCACGGTACAGTGCTAGCCACTGAGCCACGGTACAGTGCTAGCCACTGAGCCACGGTACAGTGCTAGCCACTGAGCCACGGTACAGTGCTAGCCACTGAGCCACGGTACAGTGCTAGCCACTGAGCCACGGTACAGTGCTAGCCACTGAGCCACGGTACAGTGCTAGCCACTGAGCCACGGTACAGTGCTAGCCACTGAGCCACGGTACAGTGCTAGCCACTGAGCCACGGTACAGTGCTAGCCACTGAGCCACGGTACAGTGCTAGCCACTGAGCCACGGTACAGTGCTAGCCACTGAGCCACGGTACAGTGCTAGCCACTGAGCCACGGTACAGTGCTAGCCACTGAGCCACGGTACAGTGCTAGCCACTGAGCCACGGTACAGTGCTAGCCACTGAGCCACGGTACAGTGCTAGCCACTGAGCCACGGTACAGTGCTAGCCACTGAGCCACGGTACAGTGCTAGCCACTGAGCCACGGTACAGTGCTAGCCACTGAGCCACGGTACAGTGCTAGCCACTGAGCCACGGTACAGTGCTAGCCACTGAGCCACGGTACAGTGCTAGCCACTGAGCCACGGTACAGTGCTAGCCACTGAGCCACGGTACAGTGCTAGCCACTGAGCCACGGTACAGTGCTAGCCACTGAGCCACGGTACAGTGCTAGCCACTGAGCCACGGTACAGTGCTAGCCACTGAGCCACGGTACAGTGCTAGCCACTGAGCCACGGTACAGTGCTAGCCACTGAGCCACGGTACAGTGCTAGCCACTGAGCCACGGTACAGTGCTAGCCACTGAGCCACGGTACAGTGCTAGCCACTGAGCCACGGTACAGTGCTAGCCACTGAGCCACGGTACAGTGCTAGCCACTGAGCCACGGTACAGTGCTAGCCACTGAGCCACGGTACAGTGCTAGCCACTGAGCCACGGTACAGTGCTAGCCACTGAGCCACGGTACAGTGCTAGCCACGGAGCAGTGCTAACCACGGTGCAGTGCTAACCACGGTACAGTGCTAGCCACGGTACAGTGCTAACCACTGAGCCACGGTACAGTGCTAGCCACGGTACAGTGCTAACCACTGAGCCACGGTACAGTGCTAGCCACGGTACAGTGCTAACCACTGAGCCACGGTACAGTGCTAGCCACGGTACAGTGCTAACCACTGTACAGTGCTAACCACTGAGCCACGGTACAGTGCTAACCACGGTACAGTGCTAACCACTGTACAGTGCTAACCACTGAGCCACGGTACAGTGCTAACCACTGTACAGTGCTAACCACTGAGCCACGGTACAGTGCTAACCACGGTACAGTGCTAACCACTGAGCCACGGTACAGTGCTAACCACTGTACAGTGCTAACCACTGAGCCACGGTACAGTGCTAACCACGGTACAGTGCTAACCACTGTACAGTGCTAACCACTGAGCCACGGTACAGTGCTAACCACTGAGCCACGGTTGCCAGCGTGCTGCCCCCAAAAAAGAACATGACTGGCACCCGCACGCTAATTCGGGTCAAATGTAAGATGTTGGCACTAAAAACTTTTGCAGAAGTGTGTACTTTCAAAAAAGAAGCATCCAGCGACACATAACTTCTCCGCACTAATCTGATAATCCTGAAGAAGGAGGGAAAGGAAAGATTCAGGGTGTGGTTCTGCCAATAGCTGAACTGGAGATGAGTAACATCGTGAGTTAAAACTCTCACGTTACAAGTACATGTCTAATGGGATATTCCATTTGGCCGAGTGACTGGAGTCATGAAGTCGTCATCCTGCTGGACGTTACTCAGACTCTGAATCCATCCAGTATATGATATAATGAGGTCCCGTGTAATATCTGCTCCCGCATCACCAAACTTTTATAAGCGCCCGTGAAGTTAATGGAGCAAACTTCTGCTGTAGCATCAGCGTGTAGCTGGATACAGTGCGCTGTGTTGTTTTGTTTTTCTTTAATTGATATCTAAGAAACTACTGTTCATGAATTGGATATATCACAGGGCTATAAACTATTACTGATGTATAAAACTGCAATGTTTCAATGTAAAACCTTGTATGACGCTCTATAGCAATGAGTCACTCCGCAAGGGTGAATGGAGCCTTAATTTGAGCATTGTTCTACCTCGCCCTCGGTAAATGCAATAACTGGAATATCTTTTTCTTAATTCCTCCAGTGCTTGTTTGCAGGATTGTTCTTGTAGGAGCCTCTTATCTGATAAACCATAAGACAACAGCTCTTATGTGGAATCCACACTTGAGATTTGGGAAAATGCCTCATTGTTTCTCCTCTTCAAACCGGTTACTTATCGTTGCTGGTCGCACCTTGACCCTAAATTGAGGAATCTACGAAAGCTTTGTGTGTTGAGAAGCAACAATGCGTACAACTGGATATTCAAAACTTTTTCCAATACAATGCATTCACGAACAGATCATAAAACTCTTCTATGAGCCCCCGATAGATGTGCGGAGTGGACATCCACTTCCATTAAATGGAAATTACGCTGCTATTTCTTAAGTAACTTCTGCATGTTTTGTTGCGGCTGTTGAAAAGCTCAAACACGTTTTTCGAGCACACCGAATTCACTCGGTTAGCACTAGAGCATGCTCAGATAACACCTTATCCCAGCACGTTCACTTGTGCATCTCATATTCTATGGTGCTGTGTACATGACGGATTGGTCACGTGTCTAATTTTTTTTTTTTTTTCCATCCAAGGGGTTGGATCAAAATCTGCGACGCAAGTCTATGGGTCTGTGAAACAAATCTGAACCCACTCGGGTGACATTCGAGTGCAATCTGTGATAAAGGAAAAGGTGGAGATATTTTCTCTTTTTTTTTTTTTTTCTTTCCCCGTATGAGAATAACTGATGCCATTCAGATCAAACTCTGATCAGAATGATTGGTCTGTTCTTCATGTATGACCCACCCTAGTAACGGCTGACTGGCAAAAGTCACTTCGAAAGACGTTTGGTCACATGGTGAAAAACAAAAATGAGTCAGTGGCGAATGCCTCTTGCTAAACACTTAAGATCTCCTGATTTCTGGATGAAAAGTTGCACAACTCTGCAATCATAATGGCTCATTGTCTTTAGCCTCAAGCTACCTGATTTATTTTTAATTTATTTATTTTTTATTTTTTTGCATATATTCCAGAATTACAATGAAATGCTGTTATGCATATGGCGAGTGAGGTCAGGTTGCACAGATATAATTTTCTCGATTCCCTACAAAGACTATGATGCAGGTATATGTAACATTCATTCTAGAAAGTCCTTGAAAAAAGTTAATTTCCATAACTATTAACTTGGGATAAAAAGCAGTTTCCCAATCTATAGGATAAGGCCTCTTTCACATTTCCGTCGGTATGGGGCCGTCGCAAACCGTCGGCCCGACGGACATCGTGCAAATAGTGCACGACGTGGGCAGCAGATGCAGTTTTCAGACGCATCCGCTGCCCATTATGAGTTCCGAGGAGGAGGCGGAGTTCCGTCCGCGCATGCGCGGTCAGAAATGGCTGTTTTCGTCCGTCGGAACCATGTTACATTGAACTTTTTTTCGTCACGATGGGCCGCAAAATCATGACGCATCCGTTGCACGACGGATGCAACGTGTGGCCATACGTCGCTAATGCAAGTCTATGGAGAAAAAACGCATCTTGCGGGCAACTTTGCAGGATGCATTTTTTTCTCCAAAACTACGCATTGCGACGTTGGCCTAACGACGGAAGTGTCAGAGGCCTAAGGGATAATTTGCTGATTGCTGGGAGCTGTCACTGGCTTTGTTGAGTTGTCCCATAGACAAGGAGTTGACTGGAGGTTGAACATGCGCACATCTGCTCCAATCAAGATGGTGCCCCAGTACCCGTTCTCTAGATTGCTGGGTGGTCAAACTCCCAGCTATCGGCAATACATCGATGACTTGCCATTTTGAGAACTCCTTTAGGCAACGTTCCTCTGTGTGTTTGATTTTTTTTTTTTTTTTTATAAAATAAAAAAAAAATGCCAGTAACATATTTTACTTAATGGGTGCAGAAAGTCTGCCACATCAAAAACTCCCCAAATCGGCTCACCGTGGGAACGTAGCCTTGAAGAGACTTAACCTTGCCATACAGTTCAATGTGAGCTTTTATTGAAGGAAAAAAATGTACGTTTCAATGTGATTACACACAGGAAGCCCGCAAGATCCATGAATGGTGTCTTTCCAGAATGTCATGTCTTTTGGGCTTCCAGGATTCTATGTTCTTGTTACCCGCCTTCCGGATTTCTGTACGCTTCAATTTTTATTTTCCAATGAATTGGGCAGAACACATCAAAATAGTTTCAAAGAAGAAAAAGTGCCTTTTGTGCCCAAAGCAGTGAAATCTAGTTCCGCTGTGTGCTCTGTATTATACATGGGATACTATTGTTCAAGATTTTTTTTTTTTTTTATGAATAATTCTATGAAGAATGTACTATAAATACTAATGGCCGCTCAGGAAAACTTCTGCAGCCTTTGGTTTCAGGCTATTCTTTCTTCTATCATAAACCCCTTTTTTTTTATTTTTTTATTTTTTTATTCTCTTTCCCTCTGATCCGTTAACTATTTTTAACTACCGCCTTGTGTTTTATTGTTCCTTTTTTATGTTTATATTTATGGTGAACATTCTTTTTTCTCATTTCCATAGTAACATACAGGTCCTTCTCAAAAAATTAGCATATAGTGTTAAATTTCATTATTTACCATAATGTAATGATTACAATTAAACTTTCATATATTATAGATTCATTATCCACCAACTGAAATTTGTCAGGTCTTTTATTGTTTTAATACTGATGATTTTGGCATACAACTCCTGATAACCCAAAAAACCTGTCTCAATAAATTAGCATATCAAGAAAAGGTTCTCTAAACGACCTATTACCCTAATCTTCTGAATCAACTAATTAACTCTAAACACATGCAAAAGATACCTGAGGCTTTTATAAACTCCCTGCCTGGTTCATTACTCAAAACCCCCATCATGGGTAAGACTAGCGACCTGACAGATGTCAAGAAGGCCATCATTGCCACCCTCAAGCAAGAGGGTAAGACCCAGAAAGAAATTTCTCAACAAATAGGCTGTTCCCAGAGTGCTGTATCAAGGCACCTCAATGGTAAGTCTGTTGGAAGGAAACAATGTGGCAGAAAACGCTGTACAACGAGAAGAGGAGACCGGACCCTGAGGAAGATTGTGGAGAAGGACCGATTCCAGACCTTGGGGAACCTGAGGAAGCAGTGGACTGAGTCTGGTGTGGAAACATCCAGAGCCACCGTGCACAGGCGTGTGCAGGAAATGGGCTACAGGTGCCGCATTCCCCAGGTAAAGCCACTTTTGAGCTACAGAGAAGCAGCACTGGACTGTTGCTAAGTGGTCCCAAGTACTTTTTTCTGATGAAAGCAAATTTTGCATGTCATTCGGAAATCAAGGTGCCAGAGTCTGGAGGAAGACTGGGGAGAAGGAAATGCCAAAATGCCTGAAGTCCAGTGTCAAGTACCCACAGTCAGTGATGGTGTGGGGTGCCATGTCAGCTGCTGGTGTTGGTCCACTGTGTTTCATCAAGGGCAGGGTCAATGCAGCTAGCTATCAGGAGATTTTGGAGCACTTCATGCTTCCATCGGCTGAAATGCTTTATGGAGATGAAGATTTCATTTTTCAGCACGACCTGGCACCTGCTCACAGTGCCAAAACCACTGGTAAATGGTTTACTGACCATGGTATTACTGTGCTCAATTGGCCTGCCAACTCTCCTGACCTGAACCCCATAGAGAATCTGTGGGATATTGTGAAGAGAAAGTTGAGAGACGCAAGACCCAACACTCTGGATGAGCTTAAGGCCGCTATTGAAGCATCCTGGCCTCCATAACATCTCAGCAGTGTCACAGGCTGATTGCCTCCATGCCACGCCGCATTGAAGCAGTCATTTCTGCCAAAGGATTCCCGACCAAGTATTGAGTGCATAACTGAACATTATTATTTGATGGTTTTTTTGTTTGTTATTAAAAAACACTTTTATTTGATTGGATGGGTGAAATATGCTAATTTATTGAGACAGGTTTTTTGGGTTATCAGGAGTTGTATGCCAAAATCATCAGTATTAAAACAATAAAAGACCTGACAAATTTCAGTTGGTGGATAATGAATCTATAATATATGAAAGTTTAATTGTAATCATTACATTATGGTAAATAATGAAATTTAACACTATATGCTAATTTTTTGAGAAGGACCTGTATTTACAACATTGCGCATCACAAAGACTTTCTGTTTGACCTGTTTATTAAGATGTAGCTGTTTACTGTTTTTTAATTTTCTGGTACTTCGGCTTCATTTCTGGTCATTCTTCCCAAATCAGAGGCTCTAGACAAGTCACGTCCTAAACTTGTGTCGAATATCTTTCATTGGCTTTTGCATAGTTTCTCAAGTCGATGAACACTTTCTAATGTTTTCTTTGACGGATATAATCTTAGGACTTGTAACGTTTAAATATACAAGAACGAGATATCAATGTGCTCCGGGATCTGGAGCGACTTGATGGGGCTTTCTCACATTTAGGTGGGGCTGAATTTTGGCGCAGGATATGTTTCTTGGAAAAGAGAATGTTAGAAAGTCAGTATGTTGTAGTGAATTCCACGGACTGGGTGCAGCTCGGCCATACTTTGAGGCCCCTCAAGGGTCTCTGGTGTTTGAGAAATGCTTTTGTAAGTTGAGAAACACTTTAAAAGTTGTTACAAATCTTTAAATTCTGAAATCTTTTCCAGTACAATTTCTATACTGCCCCTTATTCTATACTGCCCCTTATTCTATATGTGCTCACGTTTGGGTTACGGTAAATCAGACTTTTTCATCTTTCCGATGCAACTAATTACTAACATGTGTTTAGTCTTTTTGACGGCCGCATAAATCGGGCCGACATTGGACCGCAGCGCTCGGACTGGCCGCAACTCTCCCAACCCGAGTGTGACAGCTGCATGGGAATACATGACGTTGGCACACTCGAGTCGGGGGACCCGCCAGCCAGTCTGTGCATTGCGGTCCGACTTATTCAACCGTCTGACTGCGCCATTGTGGTGGGATTGATCACTCCCCAGTCGTAACTTGATACTCAACAAATTGTGATTTATATGATTAGAAATTATATTTTGTCCCGTACGACGGACATTGGAACGGTTTCCCATACATTGCCTTAAGGCCGCTATACAAAGTCATCTGAACCTGCCGATATTGTCAGGAGTGGTTGGCGATCTTATATGTATAGCGACCTTCTGACTCTTCCCGGTAAATGTTGGGGAAAAAAGGAGGATTGGTTTCCTGCATTTCCAATGACTAGTCCTGGAGAATTTAATTTGCAAATTGCCTCTTCTGAGAAAAAGAGGACTTAAACTCTATAGCGCCACCTGTTGGAAGTAGCAATCCTACAAGTCACAATCGACCCTTTATCAAGTCTTGCAATATGACTTAGGATAAAAGCCAAATCAGTATCTCAATTCGCAGACACAGTGTTTCGGGCTGTTGGCCCTCGTCAGTGCGAAGCATGAGAACTGATTTGGCTATGTGAGAGGCTCTGGACTGGGGTCTAAGGGGTATCGTTTCTCCTTATGGAGAGTGACATACCAGCTCTGGCTTGTCAAGGTAAAGAGGCTTAAGGTACCGTCACACTAAGCGACGCTGCAGCGATCTAGACAACGATGCCGATCGCTGCAGCGTCGCTGTGTGGTCGCTGGAGAGCTGTCACACAGACAGCTCTCCAGCGACCAACGATGCCGAAGTCCCCGGTAACCAGAGTAAACATCGGGTTACTAAGCGCAGGGCTGTGCTTAGTAATCCGATGTTTACCCTGGTTACCAGTGTAAATGTAAAAAAAAAAAAACACTACATGCTTACATTCCGGTGTCTGTCCCCCGGCGTTCTGATTCCCTCCACTGTGTAAGCGCCGGCCGTAAAGCAGAGCGGTGACGTCACCGCTGTGCTCTGCTTTATGGCTGGCCGGCGCTGACACAGTGCAGGGAAGCACAGCACCGGGGGACGCGACAGACACTGGAATGTGAGTATGTAGTGTTTTTTTTTTTTTTTTTTTTTTTTTTTTTTAACATTTACACTGGTAACCAGGGTAAACATCAGGTTACTAAGTGCGGCCCTGCGCTTAGTAACCCGATGTTTACCCTGGTTACCAGTGAAGACGTCGCTGAATCGGCGTCACACACGCCGATTCAGCTATGTCTGCGGGAGTCCAGCGATGAAATAAAATTTTGGCCTTTCTGCTCCGACCAACGATGTCACAGCAGGATCCTGATCACTGCTGCGTGTCAAACACAACGATATCACTATCCAGGACGCTGCAACGTCACGGATCGCTAGCGATATCGTTGTTAAGTGTGAAGGTACCTTTAGTCCTGGAGAGGATGCCATCAGGAGTTTGGCAAAGGCATTCCCTTAAAGAATACAGCAGCACTCATCCGAACCAAGCCCTCCAATGTATGGAGAGGATAGATGGCAGCCAGCTGACTGCTGACGTATATGGGGGTCCTTAAGCTGAAGAGGTCACTGGAGTAGAGAAACTAAACTATTAAAGGGGTTGTCTGCTACTCTGACATCCCCTTCTAATTCCAGATGTTTGCCTTTTAAAATAACACCTCCGGTGCTGGCGCCATTCCAGCAGTGATGGCACAGCCTCTCCCGGTGATTGGCTGCAGGGTTCGCGTGACGTTACACAATCAGCACCAGCTTCCTTTCTCCTGCTTTCATACAAATTGCTTATATCTGGAGGAAGTGAGCGCTGCTGCTGATCTCTCTCTTCCTTCAAATTTATGTGGGGAAAGTGAAGTTGGCGCTGATTGGCTGCAGGGTTCGCATGACGTCAAAGTGTTAAGCAATCCCTGGGAGAGACTGTGCCGAACCACAGGAATAGTGCCTGCAGTGGAGGTGAGGAAGTGTTATTTTTAAAGGGGGAAATATACCAGTTGAGAAGGGGCTGTCCAAATAGTGGACTACCCCTCTAACAGGTGAATGATCCTTAGGAGCAGTAGCTACTATGTCTAGGTTACAAAGAAACAGAGGCTTGAAAATGGGCCAATGTTATCACTGGAGAATAACCATAAATCAATGTGGGAGCTATAGGGCCAAGGGTTATGGAAAGGACATGATTGGGAAAACAAACAGACCTTCCATCCCATAATATATATATATTCCCACTTTTTTGATGACTGTTATCATATTTGTCACTTGGGTTGGATTGGTTGCTCGACTTGGCAGAATATTCAGAGGTATTTTGCAACGTGCTTTTAGTGTTTTTTTTTTTTTTTTTTTTAACAAATCCATAACGGTATGAATATGGAGTAATGTAACAATATAATTAGTTTGCCAAATACTTTGACATCTTTCCTATGTTATTGATAACCGTAAACTTTTTTTTTTTTTTTTTTTTTAAATGTTGCTTTTGGACAAAAAAAAAACCGGCATCTTAGCTGCAAGTCTTGTATTCTGCAACTCATAAAGAATTTATACACGGGGAAAACTTCTTTGTGGTTCATCAGATCCTCCATTCATATAGTTGGGAGGGATCTGATTCAAAGATGGTCACGGAACCTTTTTCTGGATGACACGATTCAATACGGTTATCATGTAAGAAAGTGGCGAGCCATGGAAGTGCGTTGTCTGTATGAACCTATAGGAACCTACGTGATCGATGTGACCGTGAGAACTACTTCTACCTCTGGATCCGGTGGGCGCCCATTTACATTTTTTTTTTTTTTTTTTTTCTTCTGCCACTTCGGATCATTGAAATCAAATCCACTTCTTAAAATCACCCCCGTAACTGTTGGCCGAGCCATCATGTGGGCGACGGCTATCTCTTCCAACTCTTTTACACATAGGACTGCTTGATCCAGCCAAGTGTTCCTTTGTTCTCTGAGAGGGCCACTGCCAGATTCTTCTGGCAGCAGCTATCTCTGAGAGCGCAAAAGTCGCCGGATCCTTCTTTTCCCTCAACATAATCTGTTGGGAGATTTGAGAGACCCCCATACACAGAAGACCGCTCTGCCGATGTTAATCTGTGCGTGGGCCATAGTGTGAACGGAACCTATATGCAGCATTGATTGAGCTTGATGGACTGGGATAATAATTAGTAATCATTTATTATTATTATTATTATTATTATTATTATTATTAAATCTCCATTAAGATGGCTTGATATCTAGTGCTATTTTAAAACATGGTTGGCTGGATAATAGAGACATTCCCTATAAATCAGCACTTGTACCCACAAATTTTGCATGTTTATTGCTATGGACATAGAGGGGGTAAGTACAGTGTTTCCCCAAAAATTACACCTACCCCAAAAACAAGCCCTGGTATGATTTTTCTAGGATATTTGGCGTATTCTTGAACTATAAGCCTTAGTTCCAATCAGGGCCGGTGTTAGTGGGAAGGACATTGGGCGCTCGCCATTGTTTCTATTCCGAGGTTAAGACTGTTTAAGGACCTTGCAGGATGTGACTGTGATGTCACCAAAGGTCCTTAAACCGTGGGAGGCTTGGTATGTACCCTGTGTGTGATGACGTGATTTATATTTAAATACTTTTTTTTTTTAAATTTATTTTTGTCGAGAATTAATGTGGATTGTTGTTCGTGGCAAAAAAAAAAAAAAAATCCCCTGAAAATAAGCCCTAACCCATCTTTCGGAGCCAAAAAAATAAGACCTTGTCTTTATTTTCAGGGAAACATGGTAGCTACCAGGTATCCTAAAATTAATCCCCCCGATGGCAGATTATTGGGGACACTTTGGTTGCAGCCATTCACTTTAGGTACAAACCACAATCTAATGTGTATTACCCGGCGTTACAAAGGTGCAGCGTTATGTATTCGTTGCGATAGATACTTATAAAGTGGTGTTCAAATGTTTGGCTGAGAAGAAAGTTGTTAGAAGTGTGAAAGATCATGGGATAGAGCTGTGTGTACAGCGGGAGTGCTGATAAACGTGCTCGATAGCCTATCTCTCCGATAGTGTGTGTTATGACTTGTGCAAATAAACGCACGCCCTCTTGACACCCGGCTAACTCGTACCCTTCCTGTCTGCGTGCATGTCACTGTAAAAAAAAAAAAAAAAAATATATATATATATATATATATATATATATATATATATATATATATATTTTTTTTATTTTTTATTTTTTTATTTTTTTCAAATCATTGCAGGTCTGTCTCTCTCTCATATTTTTATTATAAATATTATCATGTTTTGTACCGACCTTAAAAAGTCCCCCCCCCCAAAAAAAAAAAAAAATTTGTAAGTGCGTTATTTTTTTTAACAGTTGCATTGACAAAATCTAATTAGTACCCAGTACATTACAATCACATGTTGTTTTTTTTTCTTCTCCCTCTGACCCCATGTTGGGACCCGATACATAATATTATTATTATTATTATTATTATTATTATTATTATTAAATCTTTATTGTTATATAGCGCTAACCTATTCTGCAGCGCTTTACAGGTTGCACACATTATCATCGCTGTCCCCGTTGGGGCTCACCATCTAAATCTAGATTGTCTGCCATCATCTCGTCTTCCCCATTCTGATATATCCGTATTTACCAGTCTACGGCTGTATACTCGTAGGAGGAAAATAAACACCAGACATGGAGGCTGTAATGTGTGCGCTCGGGAACTCCTCGCTCATGTTTGTGTTTATACTGGAAACCCCTCGCTCCCTTGCTTAAAGTCACCCTCCGGTCCAGGATAAAGATTTCACGTAACACAGGAAATGAAGAGTTAAAGTACCTGGTGTCCTTGTTTTGCTGCTTTCCTTTGCTGGGCCACTGATTCCAGGTCTCCTTGGCATTTATCTGCAATGGCGGCCAGTGACTTTCTTCAGTGCAGTTTTCTTTGGTATCTGGAGACCCTTTCCTTACTTCTCTCAGATTGACAATCAATGCTAGTGACAAGTGCTGGCCAATCTGAAAAGAAAAGGTGTTATCTGAGCATGCTCGGGTGCTAAACAAGTGTCTCCGGTGTGCTCGAATAATATGTTCAAGTCTTCACGGCTGTTAGCCACAACACATGCAGGAATGGTCTGTTTGTTAGGCAGTGTCTCACAGCCGCAGGGACTCAGTCACAGTATTCGAGCACGCCGAAGACACTCGGTTAGCCCCCGAGCATGCTCAGATAACACCTTATCCCAGCACGTTCGCTCATCACTAATAGGGTTGTCCGAGACTGGTGGCCATTGTAGATGGATGCAGAATGAACCAGGAATCGGCACATCCAAAGAGGAAGGAAGCAAAGCGAAGGCACCTGCTACTTTAACCGTGCACAATGTCATGTGAGAAGTTTATCCAGAACTGGAGGGTCATTTTAAATACACCCTTAAACACTGGTTGCTTAAAGGGGTTGTCTGGCTTTTATGTGACTGCAGACTTGTGAATCATTACAGCGCACTGTGAGGATTCTCTGAGAGTGAGCGGCCATGTGACCGCAAGTATGTGATTTGCAAACTTCCCGGCACATTCCGACTAGACTTATCCAGCTTCGTGCAGTACACTTGCATTGAGTGGGGCCGTGCACGTCTAGTTGGCATGTGACCGCATGTATGCTCATAGTCACGCGCCTGATTCCTGCAGCGGAGAATCCTCGCAGTGCACACAATGTGAGTATTCACAAGTCTGCAGTCACTCTTAAGACCAGAGACAGCCCCTTTAAAGTCTAGCCGACATATTGAGTGAAATAATGGCCGATTGACCACGTAGAAGCTGATGGGCAGCCGGTTATCATCCTGCTTAGACATGTCGACAAGTTCCTCCATGTGCACAGAGCGATCGTTAACAGGATATTTTATCGTTTTTCTCGGTTGCGCACCTTGTTTACCTATGACAATGCTGGCGAGGACTATGTTGCTGTTGTTTGATTGATTTATTTATTTTTATAGAAAGCTTACGGCTATGTGCACACGTTCAGGATTTCTTGCAGAAATTTCCTGAGCAAAACTGGACATTTTCTGCAAGAAATCCGCATGCGTTTTTCTCGCTCTTTTTGTCCGCGTTTTTACCGTGTTTTTGGTGCTCTTTTTTGCAGATTTTTTTCCGGAGGTTCCCAATGCAATAATATAGTGGGAAATCCGCAAAATGAATGAACATGCTGCGTTTTTTACCGCGATGGGTTTTTTCGCGGAAAAAAAAACGCATCATGTGCACAAAAATTGCGGAATGCATTCTAAATGATGGGATGCGTAATGTATGTTTTTTCGTGTTTTTATAGCGGGGAAAAAAAAAACGCAAAAAATCTGCAACGTGTGCACACAGCCTTAAAATAATTTGCTCAGATTAACGAGTGAATTACTTGTTCATCGTGATTGGCGGATTGTTTAGACAGATCAGTAACTGGGAAATGAGCGTTCGTATTGATGCCAAAACCCGACTATCGGCGAGTGTAATAAGAGCCGTATAATGGAGCATTTACAATCGTTTTATTGACTGTAGATTACATTGTAGGAATAATTATTCTCCAAGCAGAAATGATAAACATCCAGTGTTCAAAGCGAAACATCGTCCACGGACCTAGGTAATCATGGCCGACCCCCTGCGCTCTGTTCTGTGGTCCACACCCTCCGCTGCAATTCCAACAATCTGCGCTGCCATCACTCAGGACGGTGAGCTGTGTGGCAGGGAGGGGACGGAGGCATTGGGTGTTTTTCTTTTCTTTTCTTTTTTTTTTTTTTTTTTTTTTACCCTTCTCTTTCAAAAGTCAATATAATCCTGCTGATTTCAGAAGTTTAGGAATTCTGATTTTTGCCTAGCCCCATCCACTCCCATATTACCAGCAGGAGAGTCCGGCTTTAATGCAATATTTTAATAGATTTGTCCAGCTTTAATGCAATATTTTAATAGATTTTATCCTAAAATGTAATTATTATGTGACGTGAAGCATATATAGAGCAGCCACGCCGGGTTCTTCTTTCCCTTGAAATACGTTTCGCTTTTCTAGGGATAAGCGATATTGGGGATTTCTGGCACCCTCTTGTCATAAGGCCTTCATTTTTGTGTTCCAATTTTTTTTTTTCTATGCAAAAAAAAAAAGTTCCAAGCTTCTCTTACCCATTAAATGGTTAAAAACAGATTTGACATTTTGGATAAAACATGGATGGCATCCGAGTGCTATCCGCTCCTTTTTGCTTTTTCGTTACGGACCCATTGTTTTTCCGTACTCGTTCCACAAAAAAAAAACAAAAACCCTTTTATGAACACTATGACTCGTGTAGACGACTTCATTTTTGGTCTGTGTGTGATCTGTCAAAACCTAGTACCAAATATTGAATGGGCCGTGCACATGTCCACTTTTTTTTTTTTTTTTTTTCCCTAAGAATAAAAAAACGCTGTATTCCAAAGTTACATCTGATTATTGTATCACACGCGGCAATTCATGTCTATAGGTGCAAGAAAAAAAAAAAAAGACTGCACTCTGATGACATCCGAATGCAGTCCAATTTTCACAGACTCAATGCTGAAGGTAGAATTTTTTTTTTCCCCTCATCCAAGAAAATTAGGGTCTGATAAGTGGGTGATTAGCATAATCGGCCTGTGTTCTATCCTTAGAAACCATAAAGGTCGGCCATGAAAAATGGCATAATGGAGGGATTTGGCGTGATAACTTCATCACTTCTGTTTGATTAGATTTCTATGCGTATGGTAATGACTTAGAGACTGCAGTTTAAGTACAATTTGGCCTTTTGATAACAAGGTCGACAGTAAATCAATTTAATCGACGCAGTCGCTGACCGTGTGATCAACAACATCAGCAGCGGTGCGGTTACCAAAACTATTTTTTTGTTGACTTGAAGACAGACAGTAATTTGTTGTAGGAGCTGCGGTGCGTCTCTCTGGGGTTCCCTGAAATGGAATCGATGATAATTCTCTGTGGTCTCCTATAAATGAGCTGGCGGAGACATCGCACCACGTGTGGCCATGCTGTGCCGTCATGCCTCGTGCATGGGTGCGGTCTCGGGAAGAAGTAGTTTATTGAGTGTGTCTGTTTTTTTACAATGTTGGGCGCCGATGATCCGTCAGATGGTGTATGATCGTATCGCGATTTCTTGCTGATACAATGGATCTCTGGGTGCATAGATCTTTTTTTTTCTTTTCTAGGCTGGGTATTGTGCACGCGGCTTTTGTGCTTGTATCTGTTATCAGGAAATTGTGCTTTCTTCTGATGACATCTGGAAATGATTCTGGTCCGGGTCACAAACAAGCCCCTTCCCCAATCCAGGAAACCCCCCCCTTGCTCGGAGCTGCTATGATGCATGTGCCCATGTTGTGCACACAGAACAGTTCTGCGCTTTCGCCTTTTTGGGTGCGCCCGGCTTTGGAAATCTGTGGGTGTATCTCCTTCTGTATTTGTAGAATTGTACGTGTCTTATTTCCTAGCTGTGTATTAGTGAACCTATCTTTCTTTGTGTGTCTCCAGGCGTGTCCCCTGTAGGCTATACACCTTTTGTTGTCACCATGTGTAACCTTGCCACATGCGGAAGTGACAGTAAATCTATTCTAAACAGACTGTGTATGTAATGAAGGAGCTTGCTCGGTGAGAAAATGTATAGATTCTGGCCAGACCCTTTAGATGGCTCTCACTCAGGCTTGGACTGGCCCTCTGGAGAGCAGGAGAATTCTCCGGTGGGCCCACCCTCTTATATGAGCAGTACATGGCACTTCCAATTAAATCACTATGGACAGACAAAGGCGGCATCTAATTCATTTAATAATCTACCCAGTTTTTTGTTGTATAAATTTGTGATTCAGGATAATGTCACATTTGCATGTAGCTGAAAAGTGGGGCCCTGGAGATGGTTACTGGTGGGGCCTTGGTCCGACACTACAAGTGCACATCACTTTTTAGGCGTCTCCAGGTAAAAGCATTGTAGCTAAAGACCAAAACGGTTTCCAGGATGAAC
Organism: Ranitomeya imitator; assembly: GCF_032444005.1. Classification (NCBI taxonomy): domain Eukaryota; kingdom Metazoa; phylum Chordata; class Amphibia; order Anura; family Dendrobatidae; genus Ranitomeya; species Ranitomeya imitator. The sequence goes on from NC_091290.1 coordinate 35,258,990, forward strand.
AACTTTTGTAGAGGTTTTTATTAGTATCCTACTGTTTTTCTGTGTACAAATGCCATGCAAAACTATGTTTCTCCATAGTTACAGTATACAAACAAGCTCTGTTTTGCTGGGCTGTGCGGTCATGCTTCCCTCCATCTATACCATACAATCTATGGCCACTAAAAAAATTAAACAATTGGAGTTTTTACTGGCTGGTGAGCCAGCTGCCCAAACACATGATGGAGCGTTTTGGTTTCGCCGGATATTTTATATATTCAATAGAGAAAAAAAACATCCTTAAGAGCGTCTTCTCTTCCGTAAGAACACCAGAATCGGGAATTTAAAGAGCGACAGAACTTTGGGGAAGTTTTCATATTTGGCAGGCACATGAGTTGCTTGCAGATCGGTAGTGGTCTGTATCTTAAGACTCCCACCGATCGCTCAATAGACCTTCAAACCATACGCCAGGGGTGTCAAACTGCACTCCTCAAGGGCCGCAAACGGGTCATGTTTTCAAGATTTCCTTAGCATTGAACAAGGTGCTGGAATCATTCTGTGCAGGTGATTAAATTATCACCTGTGCAATACCAGGAAATCCTGAAAACATGACCTGTTTGCGGCCCTTGAGGAATGCAGTTTGACACCCCTGGCATACGCAACCCTTATACAAGAGCGTAGACGCAGAGTGGGGCGCAGATTCAGTAGAAAGCATGGGCTTCGTCTCAGGAGGTCAAATATAAAGAAAAATAAAAGTTCCTTGAAAGTTTAATCTTCAAATCCAACCTGCGAGATTCTTCTCTTCCCGTACTTATCAGTCCTGCAGATATAGGCCATCTCGGCAGCTTTTTGTCAGGTGTGCGTGGATGCCGCTACATTAGCTGTAAACTCAATGATGCATTATACCTTAATACATAATACTTAGTACATAAGCCAAAATAAATGTTTAGGTGCAGTTGACGGCAGACTCAGATTTGCTCCTGTTGCGGGTTTGCCGAACCCACAAGATATTTCTTACCTCTACAACTAAAATGTGCACAATCTCTCCGCGGACTCAGCGACTCCAATGCCCTTGTAGCCTGTTACGTAATATTTAGCATTAATTACAGGTATAATTTCGACTTCTGTGTTCTCGTGTGTATTTATCTTTTGTTTGAGGGAGCTACGTGCCCCAGCTTGCCCCTTTTTAGTATGCCATGGTAAAGGGGTGGGGTCCGGACCTTGCTCTCCTTTTCTGTCCTAGAGTTGGTCGTTGACTAGCACAAGTTCAAGAATGTGGTTTACCTGGCGTAGAAGAGAAGTTTCCTCCAGGGCTAAATACTCCGCTACCATGCCTTATGAGGGTCATTTTGGGCATGCACCGATCACGTCTTCAGATTAGTTTGCATTTCTCTTTTTTGAGTTCCAAACAACTTGCCTATTAATCGTATGAGCATAGTCACCTAGGTATGGCTTGTAATGTAGGGAAAAAACTTGCCCTACTGCTCATCACCTCTGTGGGTCAGCTCAAGTGGACTATTATATGAATGCTGTAAAGTTTAAGAAAGTCATTTATCCAGGCAGGTAGGGTGTCGGACACTCGCGAGTACACTCCCTAGTAGTTAAACAGCAGCTGCAAGAGAAATGTAACCCTGCGGAGAGGCCGAGGGTGGATCCCACCCAGGCATGTATACTATATACTTGTTACGGTGCCATCTCAGGAACATTAGTGGCCATTGAGTTCACTTTGTACCATGGTTGCATCATGGACCATTAGTGTCCTATTTCTTATGATGACGACCTCTACTAAAACTAGGTCTTTTCGACACTGAGTACAACCAGACCTTTTAAAAGTAATGTTGACCGTTCACACAGATTTCTAGCATGTGATCGTAGGCAGATATATGGTCTTCAAAATACCCTGAAAGGTTACCTAGCTGCTCCTCAATCTCTAGAATACCAATCCTAACCCCTTTAGGGTATGTTCACACAGTATTTGGGCTACACATCAGTGGTTATTTCAGGGGCTAAAGTCCTGCATAGTGGGATTCTGGCTTAAACCCACTTTACTAAGGCAGTCACTTTGTGCATTGGCTGGCCTCCGTTTCAGCAGTGTCCACTTTGAGGCCATCACAATAGCATAGTTGACCACGAAAATCTGGTCTACGAACAATTGTTGATCGTGTAATGTCTGTTTAGGAATGAGATCCTATTTTTTATTTTATTATTTTCATTCAAGCTTGCGATACATTAGGGATTTCAGATGAGTGCTCTCCAAAATGGTCACCCGTATTTCATCTTTGGACGATTATTCCATCAGTTAAGATGACAGATCTTAGATTTGTGGCCTTGTTTTGGATTCCAATAATGGGATATGGACCTGTTTCTGGGCATAGATGGATTTTCAATAATTGGTACAAAAAATAATCCAAATTGTTAGATCAACTGTTCGGCAAATATTAGGTGACATTGGTGATGCCCATTCATGTCACCAAAATAAGTCAGAAGAAAACTGTGTAAGACTTGGTTCCCGCATGTGCATTGTTTATTGGGGATATCCACCAAAAACCCAACTAGAGCGCTTCACTCTTATGAGGCCGACTGGATCACTTTGAATGCTTTCTGGCCTCTGTTCTGGTAATGTACCTCTATTTCAGACTTGCACTAAAGTGTGGAAGACTTATGTTTTGTGGATGTAAAAAAAAAAACACAAAAAACAAACATTGCCAAAGTGTCCAAAGTGACTCCATATGCCGCTTAATAGCTAATGGCTCCATCAGGGTTTCTGTTGGAATTCTGTTTTTCAGCGACTACGAAGGAAACCCTCAAGCTTAGAACATTACATATGTGTGGACTTAGCTAAAATCTGTCCTTTTTTTTTCTTCTCTCATCCCAAATGTCAAGTGTATGGCCATCTTCACTAAGAACATAGACCATGTTTCACTCTAGAAGTCCCAGGATGACCATACATCACCCAGTGACTTCGGTGTTTGCCTTTTTTTTTCTTGAAAGATAGTCTTGCATGGCGTATAGTCCAACCGGTACAACTTTAAAACCTCTTCACTCTTACATTTTCCGAAAACCTGATTCATATTAAGAGCGATATAGAAAAGAAATCCCAGCATTGGCCAATATGTTTCAGACAAATACTAACCCAATACTACATTTCTCGAAGAGGAGTGATATGAAGCACTTATGACTTTTCCCCAGGACTCCAGGTCATTAAAGAGGTTGGCCACTATTTTATTTATTTAATTTTTTTTGAGGGCCATGGACATCTGATCATGGGGTTTCGACATCCGGAGCTCCTGCCCATCAGCTGTTGCTGGCTTCTGACGGGGGTTTCCAGATGATGCTGAAACATAGAAGCTGTGTCATCTCCATAGTGGCCACCGCCAGGTACTGTAGATCCACTCCCATTCACATGAATAGGGGTTGGATCTGTAGGACTCTGTCGCAACCGCTATAGTTTTGATGGAGATGAGAACTTCTGGCTGGTATGATCATCTGGGAGGTGGGCCAGATGTTGCATCTCCATGACCAGATATTCAATTAAAAAAAAAGTAGTGGTCAACCTTTTTGATACTGCTGTAAGAAAGAAGCTAGTTCTCGGTGTACAACACCTTCCGTCAGCTGTTTAAAAACAAAAATGAAATAAATTAGAAAATACTCATATTAGTATTTAATACCTTCAACCGGAAACGATAATCAGATAATAATAATTGCTGGACTTGGCTTCCTCGGCAGGCAGCAGACTGTTCTGTTTTCTCCCAGGTGGATGTGGACATACAGTAAGTACTCAGGAAGCTCGGCAATTTCAAGATAATGATGTAGCTACGAGGAAATGAGTGGATCGTAGTCAGAGCCTTTATTTGCCGATGACTTACACGCCGCATGCTGTGATCAGGAAGAGCGCTCAGATTAGATGCATTTTCCTGGGAATTAATAAAGTGCAGGTAACAGTTCATTTAGTGACTGATTTCAGGGAAATGGCGTCTTGCAGACCTTGGATCTAGTGATGCTAAAGCCCCTTTCTAGTAACTGCGATGCTGACTGCCCGAGAGAGACATCTTGTGTGTGACACCTGACGTCCCTTGAATGTCTCGTGGTCATACAATCCCGGTGCCCCCTGTGCCCTAAAACATGTGACTAAGATGAAAATAGCGTCAAAACATTCCGCGGAGCATTCCGCCTCTCACGTTACCTGGAATCCAGCAACGATGGAGCGCGGCTCTTACACAATCCCCCTCCACTTAAACAACCCCTTTCATCTCGCCCCCCAAGCTCATGGTCATAAAACTCTTCTAATCACACTTTAAGGGGACATCTTTCTGGAGAGTGTGGACTTGCTTGGACCTAGAGTGGTCAGTATGGCTGCTAGATTGGAAAGTATGCAAATTAGTTCTCCCCCCCAAGAAGGAACAAAACGTTTTCTAGTGGAGGTCGATCTGCAACCCGTGAAGGAGCCAGAGCCATTAGATTAAAGTCAACTGATGAGCCAACAGTCTTGTGTATGGGGGCCTCCTAGCTCCACCCCAAAAAAGATGGTGGGTGGAAAGGGTGCCTTTTGCTTAATTTTAGTGGCTGATCCTTCTGGTTTTCCTGGAGATAAGTTGCGACCAGAAGAGTCTGACCACAACTCTCTCATAGAGAACACAGGAGCGCCAAACAGAGAATGGTGGTCAGTAGAAATGACTATAGGGGAGCTTAAAACTCAATATACTATCTGGAGATCCCCCTTTTCGAACCTTTTAAAGGCCTCTCATCCTACTGGTGCCCTACCCTGAAGAACTCCAAGAAAGGTCTCTAAAGATGTTTTTGTTTCTCAAATCTCCCGAGTCATGTTCAAGGGATTTTTATGGATGGATTCGACATTGATTACAAGTAGCACTAAAGAAAATGTATTTCCTTCTGGGGGAGACCTAACTGTCATACTAACAAGTCCACGTCTAAGTCAACCATACTTGTTAGGTGGCTATTGGCAGCATGATGCTTTGGCTGATCATTCGGCCCGCAGCCGTCTCAACCAACTCTCCCATATACAAGAATGCTCGCTCGGCTGGTGATTTTTCTCTGAGAGAACAATGCGGTCGGCAGTCCGAAATCGGACATACGCCATAGACTTCTTCCCCGACCATTAGTTTACTGCTGCCACCATACACATTAGTCTGTCACGCGGACCCGTCAATATCAACGAGTTCATCCTACATTGGTCTCTGTATGGGGGTTCTTGGGTCCATATCCATACATGACATTAGACCGTTTTCTTACTTCTGTTGTTAATTAAATTTTATTTGCTTTTTTTTTTTTATTTTAAATCAGTGGAGCATTGTTGGATTTCCGTTTTCTAATCTGTCCTCTAGGTCAGGGGTCCCCAACTCCAGTCCTCAAGGCCCACCAACAGGTCATGTTTTCAGGATTTCCTTTGCATTGCACAGGTGATGCAATTATTACCTGGGCAAGACTAAGGAAATCCTGAAAACATGACATGTTGGTGGGCCTTGAGGACTGGAGTTGGGGACCCCTGCTCTAGGTCACTGGTTCTCTTTACTACGTTCCTGTTGGGTCCACGTATTATGTCACAAACCTACTATGACTATAGATGTGTTCTAGCGACGACTCATTGTAAGGTTGAACTTTTCTTAAAGGGAGTCTGTCGACACAAAATGACTGTTCAGACCAAGAACAGGTGCTCAGTGCCTCCTTGGCGTGGTTGAGCGGCTCATTGCATCTTCCCATCTACCTGGTTTCCAACTATCTCCCCTTCATCTTGATTGCCAGCTTTAGCTTTAAAAGACGTGGGAAGATGGGGAAAACAAGTAGGTGAGAAGATGCACTGAACTGCTCAGCCACAAAGAAGGTGCTGGGAGTGCCTGTGCTTGGTTTGACTAGTCATTTTATGCTGACAAACCCTTAGAAGAGTGTTTTTTTCCGTTCTCTCTTCTACCATTGAAACGTGATACACAAGTACCCATGACTGAGAAGCACATGGCGGTAGGAACTGTGTGCCAAGTACTGAATACTTGGGCTCCCTTTTGGAATGGTGTGTAGTGGAAAGATGGCTGGAAATTATGACTATTTTTTTTTTTAGTTGGAGACCATGTGTTGCTATTCTTTTCTTTAAAATCTAAAAATCCTAAAATGAATAGTAAGTTAATTTATTATGTCTTCTGCAGGTGCCACATAAGTGACTTCTTCAGGCCACAATATGAAAAGGGGGTATCAGTATATAGCTGCATTTCGCGAGGTTGAGGATGGCAGCACTTGTTCATGTGAATGAACTCACGGCGCTGTGTTTCTACAGTAAACTTGATGCGCTAGCCTCGGGGCATCTGGCGTGATAGGATGTGCCTCATCGGTGTCGCTTAGGACGCGCCTTTATTTTGGAACAGCTTGGTCTTTTGTGGTTGTCTAATTGTGCCAACCATTTCAGCTCGGCACTTCTCCCTGAAAATTGCAGAGTCATAACTACGGCTTTTTAATAACCGTGTAGAATTCTATAAACCTTTTGTCAACTTGATATTTCCTAAAACAATCAGAGAGATTGACCAAACCTCTCAAACCTTATAACATATATATTTTTTTTTTTATTGCATTCATCATGAACAGTTCCTCTGTTATTCCTCCTTGAAGAGTTTGTATAAGTTGCCAAATGGGCGTTGAGGATGTTTCCATGCAGAGTCTGATAGTCTCCAATCATGAGGCTATGTGCACACGTTCAGGATTTCTTGCAGAAATTTCCTGATTAAAACAGGATATTTTCTTCAAGAAATCCGCATGCGTTTTTCTCGCGTTTTTGGTGCGTTTTTTTGCGGATTTTTCCCAATGCAATAATATAGTGGGAAATCCAAAAAAAATCCGCTAAATTAGTGGACGTGCTGCATTTTTTTCGCGGAAAAAAATGCATCATGTGCACAAATTGTGGAATGCATTCTAAATGATGGGATGCATAATGTATGCATTTTTTTTCGCGTTTTTATAGCGAAAAAAAATGCGAAAAATCTGCTACGTGTGCACACAGCCTTATAGTCAGTGTTAGCATATGCAAGGATGTAAAGAAGGCTGGAGAAACAATAAAGGCGTAATAGGGTCTTATCCGGTGATGGAGGACAATGGGGTGTGACACGGTGCTCACCCGATGACTTTGTAGCTCAGAGTGTCGGCTGCCTGTGGTGTAACTAGAGTCTGATGGGCCCCGATGCAATATTTGGACCTACCCCTCTATCCTCCCAATTACATGAAATGTACGCGCCCCTATAGTGTGTTAGATCCAAAAAAGACATAAATATCCCTCATAGCCCATTTATATAGCGATGTCCCCCATCCTTGGCCCGTTGTGGCATAGATGTCTCCCATCCTGCGCCTATCCTAGTATATATGTCCACTGTTCTTTAACACATAAAAAAATGAAGCATTATACTCGCCTTCCCTCCGCTCCCCCATGGCATGGCATCCTCTTCTGTAGCCAGCAGCTGACTTGGGCAGCACATGACGTCCCTACCATTGCACCCCCAGCCTCGGGCATGCCGGCGTCAGCTGCCAGCCTCTGATTAGCTGGCGGCTTGTATAGCGGTGCAGGAACCTGGCAGGTCAGACCCCCTTACATCACGGACCTGGTCGCAGTCATACTCAAGCCCCTGTCATCTTCTGAAGGACCCACAGGTAAAAAGCAGATAAACAATTGAAAAAGGATAAAAACGGGTTAACTGCACTTCTGCTGGAAAAACCAAATGAAGATTCCAGGAGACAGGATAAATTGCGGTAAAAAGTACTTGTGGTTTGTCCTGATGAAGAAGTTGGACGACTTCGAAACGCGTTGATAATAAACCGCACAGCAATTTCTCCTGGAATCTTCATCTGGTTTTTCATCAGCAGCGCAGTTAACCCATTTTTATCCTTTTCAAAAGAATTTTGCAAGGACACGCGTCCTTGACAAGAGGAATGGTAACTCCATGTTGTTAGTTTGTTCCTAGAGGAGTAACAGAGATGACACAATGCACCAGAATAGCATTATGGAATAATAATTTTTTTTCTTCAAGGGAATCCAATTTTTTTTTTTTCACTTAGCAAATTGGTGAAATTGCAGAAACCGATAGCTCCTACAATTTGGCTCTTTACTGAAAATCCTCTCCTTCTCAGAGGTGGACGGTTTCCTAGTCAAGGAGCGAGCACTTACTTGCAAGTGCTGCTTTGAAAGTGTCCGGGATTGTTGGATCTGACCAGCTTCAGTGTTCTTGTGCTAATCCATGGCATCCTTCTGCCGGCAGTATGGAAAGTGCACAGTTTGGATCAGCAGTGCGACTGTGCTTCCAGCTCAAACAATCAGGTTGCTGACAGGCAGAAGAGCAGTGTGCTCCTGAAGATTTAAAGTGAGACAACCCATTTAATTAAAACAGAGAATTGCTCTTCTGCAGGAGGAAAAGAAAAATCATGTTTTCGTGAAAGATGATCTATTCCTGCTGCTTAGAATATTAGCATAATCTCAATGGAAAATGTGACTATTGCATTACTGTCGATAAATAATACCATGGTAACGATCCTACAGAAAATATCTCGCGACGTTTGTAAAATCATTGGCCAATAATAATTCTAAGAATGTGGGATATAAAGGGGATTTCTAATCTGAGAAATAGTTTCCTTCCATTAGAGACTATGGGGGGAGGGAGTTTATCAGCTGCAGATGTTGTAGACATGTACTGAGGGCAGATTCCCTCCTCTCCCTCTCTGTAATTGGAGAGGTATATGTGGCATTATACATGGATAAACCAGCTCTGCTAGATCCTACAGCCTCCCCTGCATGTCTCTGCATGGCCTCCCTGCATTCCTGTACCTCAAAGCCTCTCTGTTCTCAGAACACAACAATCTTGCTTTGTTTCTAAACCGTCATCTCCTTTTTTTTTTTTTTTAAATAACCCCATATATATATATTTTTTTTTTAAAGTTGAATTTCTGCCAACCAACAACTTTTTCCCTTGCCCCCTCTCACACCCCGTGCTCTGTCTCTGCACGTCTCCGCACATGACGGCCCCTCCTCGGTCATGTCTGATCATAAATCAGATGACCCGATTGTTCTTTTGAAAACAACACATTTTGTTTATCTGGATAAATAAACTGGGAAAGGCAGAAATGTCAGCAAAAAAAAAAAAAAGGTTTGGCATATAGTGGAATTGCTATATCTTGGCACAATGGGCGTCGAATTATCACCAGGACATAAGTGCTCAATTTGTGTTCCTATTTTATTCCCGCTGCTCCCCTGAGTGTCCCTTTTTTTGTTTCTTTAAAATCCACCGTACTGTTCCAGAGATATGGGTCTGTTTATTTAGTGTTATTTTTTTTTATTTGTACAAAGGAGGTGTGGCTAACAGGGTAATTATGCAGAGCAGTTTAGAGACACGCCCCAGAGGAGCCTGTGAGCCACGCCCACTTTGTCAAGATTAAACCTTAGATCTAAATGAAAAGGCCCGATATCTCTAGAATCCTAAAGCAGATAAAAAAAAAAACAACTCAATACTCAGTGGACCAGCTGCAATAAAATATAAAAAATTGCCATTTTTGACATTGTAGCAGGAGGACTTACACTTGTTATAGATAAGTAATTTTTATATATTTTTAACAGTGTAAATGCCCTATTGTAAACAATAGCTTGTTTTGTTCCTCATTGCTTTTGAGATAAACCACCCACTTGTTCTTCATAATCGTGACGGGAAGGATCCATTAGGGTGGCAGGAGCCCCCTTTTCTAATCAGCGTCACTATTGAAAGCTAGCTACAACTACAGCAGATACAGGTGGTTGTTTGCTGTTTAAAACAGCTGGCACCTCTTATGATTTGGCACTGGCTCGGTGAGACCGTACACCCCATACAGATTATCATGACCTCTGGTGTGTGCCTCTCTCTACCACGACTGTCTTTAGATTCCAGTGAAGAAATTTGGCAATGACCAGAGTTCTTGGCTCTTCTCACAATCTCAGATATTTCAAAATGGATATACCTTTGGTTTTGATTGTCCAATCGCTAATAAAATAAAATTATTTTGCATAGTGATTTGGGGGTGGCGTTGGCCTTTGGTACTCTTTGAGAAGAGTGAAGGATGTTGTATGTCGTCCAGTTGATAAGGGATCGAAATCTCATAATGTAGACTCACAAGTATACAATGACCATATCGTACTAGAAAAAAAAAATGGCTGCAAACAGAAATCTGATCTGGTTCATCTGGTCTAACAGAATCTTGCAGGTGCTGAGCACTTTTGGAGCCTCCAGCACTTGCAATGGTCTGTGCTGGTTCCCGAAGCCTCCAGCCAGTTTACATCATTGAGTTCTGATAGGGATTCTGGCAGGCTGTCTAGGTGAGGTGCAGTTGAAGGCCTGTCTGACCAGTCTGGTAGTATTTGTTGACAACAAGCCTTAAGGCCAACTGAACACATTTAGGTGAAAGGCGGACAAGCCCGAAAACCATCTGATGTGTATGAGGACCTCCTGTCTCTCCCCCTCATCAGATATCTGATACCTTTTTGTTTTCAGGCAAAGTAATTGTTGACATAGCGTTCTCTCTGTGCCTAATGAAAGCACGTGAACGCTCAGCCGTGTTTCTGCTGGAGTCAGGAGATACTTGGTCAAACATCTATATCTCACGTTTGGCCGTCTTCAAAGTCCTGAGGTCCCATACAACAAAGTCTCAATGTTGGCTAGGAGCGGCCAACCCTCCTTTATGTATTGGGGCCTCCTGACTCTCCCTTAACAGATGTTGGGAAAAGAAGGATCGGGCAAATTGAATTTCAACTACACATCCTTTCCTTCTCATGAGAAATAAGCCACCTCCAGAGGTGTATGCCAGCAGCTTCCTCCCTTCTCCCCAATAAAACTTGTCCAAACCTTATGTATGGGGTTTCTCCAAACAAGCATTCGTCCGACAGCTGTTAAAGATTTTATAGGCACCTATAAGGTGTGAGTTTTTTTGCTGAGTTCTGAGCAAAACCTCTCCAATCACTACTAGTGTTTTTTTGGAGAACTTCTGCTCCAAAAACTCTGTGTGAACACATTCTGCCAGTATTGTGCACCACATTTTTGAGGCGGTCGCAAACTTTAGACTTTTCTAATGGAAAATGCTTTAGGACTCGTTCCTTCTTCGGAAAGTTTTTGGAGGCCTTCCCTTTTTTTTGTTTAGTGTGTTTTTGTTTTTTTTTCTCGTTGCCTTTTTGCAGCCTAGTTTTCAAACATGTTGTATCAGGAGCTACTTCAAAAGAGTGATGTGCAATTTCTCCTACCGTAGTAAACATGGATATTCCGCGCTGCTGTTAGGTAGAAATTCAGACCCAGGATGCCCAGAAGTAAATCTGCTGTTTTTATTAGTCAACGCGTTTCGAAGTTTTCATTCTTTTTCCTCTGGAAGTAACCACGTTATGAAAACTTCAAAACACATCTACTAATACACAGAAGTAAATTTGCGTTTTTTATTAGTTGATGCGTTTCAAAGTTTTCAAACTTCCTCCCTTGGACATAACATATTCCGAAAACTTAGAAACGCGTCGACTAATAAAGAACACAAATTTACTTCTGTGTGTCCTGGATCTGTGTTATCTATCAGCAGCGCCAAATATCCACATTCATTCCCATTATATATTACTAGTCATATGACCCGTGGACATGCAGCAGCTGTAATTCTATCTATGCCGTTACATAGTTGTGTGGACACAATTTTACCAGGTCGGCAAAACCTTTTTAACTTTTCAATCTTAAACCGGATAAGACCCTATTTTTTTTTTTTTTGCTCTTCGGCTCCTTTCTTCCACTGGGCATTCTTCTTTAATCAAAACCTAAAGTGGAAGAAAAACCCTTTTAAATGACTGAACAAATAAGCAGCAAAGTGAGTTTAACAATAGAAAAGAATATTCTTCTTTCAAGTGCTTTTTTGTGCTAATTTTGGAGAAAACAAGCTTCAAAAGAACCCCCCCCCCCTCCAAAAATGTGTGTGCACCTACCCTTTAGTGATACCTAGACAGTAACATGTACTTGTCTATTAGTATCGGTATCACTCCATCACAAAAAAGCCGGTGTCCAGCGGTGATGCCTTTGATTGCAATGGTGAGAGTGAGATACATTGTTTCCTAAAGGAACTGTAAACATTTTCCTCTTTACTTGTTGAACTGGTGACAGCCTTGTGCACATCAGGCATTTTAATCCATTCGTGCTGGAGGTAGAAGCGGGTGACCCAGCCGGGCTTTATACAGAGTCCCAGTGTCTAGTTAATTTGGGAGGTATGATCTATTGATATGTGGTGAGAATCGTGGGAGAGGGGACTATCGTGGACTCTTTGTGTAATATTTACACAGGGAGGTTTGTTTAGTGTCACATGGCTTTTATGGATACCCACGTTTTCTATTAAAGTCCTCGCCCTGCCTTGTCTGTATCTAATATACACATGCATATTTAAAAAAAAAAAAACTATGGTTTTATAATGGGCAAGAATGTTTTTAATACTTTTTTTTTCTGTCCCAACAGCCTGAAGTCCTCATGCAAACAACCGTGCAGACAGAGCCAGCAAGGTCTTGTAGAAGGTAACCGACTCACAATATCAAGGTAAATCCTCCTTCCTCCCTCCCTTCCTTCCTTCCTTCCTTCCTTCCTTCCTTCCTTCCTTCCTTCCTTCCTCCCTTCCTCCCTTCCTCCCTTCCTCCCTTCCTCCCTTCCTCCCTTCCTCCCTTCCTCCCTTCCTCCCTTCCTCCCTTCCTCCCTTCCTCCCTTCCTCCCTTCCTTCCTCCCTTCCTTCCTCCCTTCCTTCCTCCCTTCCTCCCTCCCTTCCTCCCTCCCTCCCTCCCTTCCTTCCTTCCTTCCTTCCTTCCTTCCTTCCTTCCTCCCTCCCTTCCTTCCTTCCTTCCTTCCTCCCTCCCTCCCTCCCTCCCTCCCTCCCTCCCTCCCTTCCTCCCTCCCTCCCCCCTCCCTTCCTTCCTCCCTCCCTCCCTCCCTCCCTTCCTCCCTTCCTCCCTCCCTTCCTCCCTTCCTCCCTTCCTCCCTTACTTCCTTCCTTCCTTCCTCCCTCCCTTTCTTCCTCCCTCCCTCCCTCCCTCCCTCCCTTTCTTCCTTCCTCCCTCCCTCCCTCCCTCCCTCCCTTCCTTCCTTCCTTCCTTCCTTCCTTCCTTCCTCCCTTCCTTCCTTTTTCTTCTCTATTTCAGCTCTGTAATGGGAAATGTTTTTAACGATGGAGCCAACCCATCTGATTACTGGGTACCATTTCCAAAAGTGTCCAGTTTAAAACTACAAGTCTGTGACTGTAGACTTGTGACTCCTCACATTGTACACTGCACACTGTCAGGATTCTCCAGTGCTGGCAATCATGTGATATGCATATCCCTGGCCACAGTCCTACTAGACTGTTTCCTGCCTCGCTCACTATACTTGAATTGAGCGATGTCGCGCCCGTCTACTCAGAATGTGGCCAGAGGGTATGCAGTGTGCGCAAAGTGAGGATTCGCAAGTATGCAGTCATAGACTTGTAGTTTTAGACCGGATCATCCCTTTAAGGGAATCTGGCTAATTTATAGGTAACGTCTCCTCTGTTCCCAGTTTTAATGAGTTGTCGTTAAAAAAAGGCACAAAAGCTAAATCTGGAAGAATTCAATCCATGGCAAATCTGCATTTTCAGATGCCGTTTTTGTGTTTCTTTTTAACTAGGGCATCAGGGCGCGCCCTATGTCTCCTGGGACATCAAATTCACAAGAAAATACAGACTAAAATAAGGGTAATTTGTAAATGATAGTAGCTTATTGCAAGCTGCTTCCTGTATAAAAGGGAAAATTGCTGTTTATCAGAAATCCTCTCTTCATTATTTAAAAGCAGTCTGCCGGCAAAGAACGACTGTCTACTGGTGATGAACGAGTGTACCCTGATAAGGTGTTATCTGAGCATGCTCGGGTGCTAACCAAGTGTCTTCGGCGTGCTCGAAAAATGTTAGTCCCTGCAGTTGTATGTCTCGCTGCTGTTCGACAGCCGCAAAACATGCAGGGATTGTCTCTTGGTTAGGACAGCCGCGAGACATCCAGGTGCGGGGACTCAAAAATATTATTCAAGCACGCCGAAGGCACTCGTTAGCACCCTCGAGTAACAACTTTATCAGGGCACGTTCGCTCATCGCTACTGTTCACACCAAGCTCTGTGCACCCTTGGCTCGGCTCAGTAACTCTGTGTAATTTCCCACTTGTTAGTTTCCAATTGATCTTCGCATTCTTTCTTGATTGACAGCTCTGACTTTACAGGAGCCAAAGGATGGCAGAGATAAAAATCCAAGTAGGTGATAAAGAGGAGGACTGAACTGTTAGGCCACACCAAGGGTACACTGGACGACTGTGCTTGGTTTGAACAGTCATTTTGTGCTGATAGACTCACTCGTTAAACATTGTTATGTTTCTTGCAATGGATATTCCTATTGAAAACGGAGGATAGGTAAAAGGGTCCCAGGGAAAATAAATAATAATAAACATAATAATAATTTGTATTATTATTATATTTTACATATAATCTTACCAATGCACAAGTCAAAATCTGCCTCCAGAGCTCATTATAAAGAGGTTGCCTTATCTTAAAAAGCAAGTCTGCATTCGCAGTGTGACTGGAGACTTGTGAATCCTCGCGTCGTGTACACTGCGCACTGTCAGGATTCTCTGACAGGATTCTTCTGTGACCATAGGTGTGCAATATGCATGCTCACGACCACATTCTGACTAGACGTGCGTAGCCTCTCTCAATTCAAGTGTATTGAGCGAGACCGGAAACAGTCTAGTAGGATTCTGGCAGGGAGTATGCATATCGGATACTTGTAGTCATATGACCGTCCGTTCCCAGCGCCAGCATCAGAGAATCCTCATAGCGAGCAGTGTGCGCGACGTGAGGATTTCCAAGTCTGCAACAACGGTGTGACTGCAGACTTGTACAGCAGACTATCCCTTTAAATAAAAGGGTGTGTGCGACAGAGATGAGGAGAGCAGACTGTCTTCAGTGAATACAGATTTTATTTTTCCCATTACTAAGATGGGAGATGACCGTTGGTGCTCATAAAATTCTATGGAGGGAGGAAATGCTAGGGTCAGACGTACATTCTGCTGTAAGTTTTCCTGAAGCAACAGTTACTTTAAAGTAAAATCGAATTAGCTAAAGACAGATTTTACCTATGAATTTAGGATGAGAAATCGTGCTCAGGAGAGAAAGAAGCCGATCTCTCTGATTAGATAAATTACAAAGTTTCTTATTGTCATGTGTACGATCGATTTTATAAAAATAAAAATTAAAACTTGTGACGAACGGAACATTCGCTTGTTATGCAAGGGAAAGCTTCTTGCTTGACAGTGGCATACATTTTAAGAAGTTTTTATAAAACTTTACCAGTAGTCCTAGCTTCATATTCGTATGATGAGTCAGACGCCGAACCTCCATTTTAGATCTTCAGTAGTTTTGTATACGAGCCGCGAAATGTGCTCATCACCAGGGTGTGCGGTATATACACTCAGAGCACCCCCCCTGCTGGTAGAATAGAATACTGCTGCTTTTTTCTTTTCTAAAGGTACAGTAATTGTTTTTCTATTGGACCTCTCCGACAAATGGAAACTGCTGCAAAAATATTCTTCTTTGCACCCAGTTTAGAGATGGAGAGAGAATCTAATTTTATACTCTTTTGGGGGGTTTAGAAACCTAGATAGTGGTTATTATAGTTGTACAGTAGTAAGTTTTTGAAGTTTTTAGACTTTTTTTTTTTTTTGAGTGTTAACTTATATTTACTGAATTATTGTGAGTTCTATTTGATGAAAAAATTGAGACCAATGTTTTTGTGAACAAATTGTAACTTTAAAGGGAAGCCATCATTGGAAAATCAGCATTTGTTAGGGTTTTTTTTTACATGCATTTATTAAAAAAGGCAATGGGTATTTTTCACATGTCACAATTTTGTGCAAAAAATTTTGCAGTCTTCACACTGGCCACTGGGGACTTTTTAGGATCTTGCTGCCTGTTTCATGAAATGCACATTAGCAGCAATAGCCTGACTCAGACCCAAACGTTTGTATTGAAGCATCTAATGAGCGTGTGCAAAGGTCATCATGAAGGGAGAAGAGGAGGGTCATCTGTGACCTCGTCTATTGTGATTGGTGGATCCTGTGTTATCATCTGTGTCATTATAATCCTGCCTCTGACGATAATGAGACTACTGAAATTTTTTCCTGAAAGAACAGGAAGAGTCTAAAAAAAAAAAGTCCCAGTTGCTATTGTAAAAATTGCCAGGTTACCCATTGTTTTATAATAAAGATCAACGCGTTTAATAAATCTACGTAAAACGAAAACTCAATTTAAAGAATTCATTTTCTGATAATCTGTTCCCTTTAACCCCTTAATGACCACCAATATGTCTTTTAACTGACCTGAGATATAAGAGAATAGCCTCCCCATACAGGTGACAATCTCACAGCTGTCAGCTGTACACTATAGCTGACAACTTGCTGTATCAGCCACGATCAGTGTTTGCACCATCCAAATCTGTTTAACCCCTTAGGTGCTGCTGTCAATAGTGACTACATCATTATAAATGCTTAACAGAGTGTGGGGGCTTCCTCTTTATCCCAATTGGTGCCCTCAGATCATAATTGTGTGGCCCTGATGTTTGCGATGGCAATTCACGACCAAATAGCGGCCTTAGAGTCTGACGTCTGTAGTAATCTGTTCAGAAGTTAGAGGCATTTAGCTGGAAAAAATACACATTTTCATTTCTGTCATACCACTTTGCATTAATTCCTGTAAAGCACCTGAAGGGTTAATAAACTACCTGACAGCAGTTTTTAATATGTCAGGTCGTGCTGTTTTTAAAATGGTATCACGTTTGTGGGTTTCCCAATATATGAGACCCCTAAAGTCACTTCAATCATGGATAGGTCCCTAAAAAAATAAATTTTGTACATTTCCTTGAAAAAATGAAAAATTACTGCTACATTTTTAAACCTCCTAATATGCTAACAAAATAAAATAACATTTTACAAATGGTGTTGATATAAAGCCGACATGTGGGAAATGTTATTTATTAATGTTTTGCAATGGTATGACTATCTGGATTAAAGGGATAATCTTTCAAATTTTGAAAATTGCTTATTTTTTAACTTTTTTCTCAAATTTTTGATATTTTTTATAAATAAACACAAAACATATTGACCTAAATTTACCATTATCACAAATTATAATGTGTCACGAAAAAACAATCTCAAAATCACTGGGATTTGTTGAAGCATTGCAGAGATATTACCACATAAAGTGACACTGGTCAGATTTCAAAAATTTGGCTCCGTCACTAAGGGGTTAAACATCAACAAGTTGCTCCAGATGTTAAAACAATACTGGGAATATTGTTCCTGATTTTTCTCAATTTAGTTCAATAGGAAAGTCAAAATCGGCAACAAACCCAATTGTTGTGGATTTTGCCATGGAGAACCCCAATTAATCCAACATTTCTTTAACATAGCAATTTTTCCCCCTCCCTGGCTACAATTTTTCCCCACTTTGGATCTGTTTTGGAGTTTTTTGTTTTTTTTTTATATATACAGGCATTTCGTTTATGTCCACAGTTTTTCTTAGGCCATGTTGACACGTTCAGGACTTTACATCAGTATTTGATTTTGGCTTGCACGTGTGAACATGGCCAGATTCTGCTCCAAAATCCAAGTGTAGTGTTTTTTTTTTTTTTTAAATCTGCAGCTTGTCACTTTTTAGCGCTTTTACAGCTTTTTTTTTTAAAGCTTTTTTTTTTTTAACCCATTGAAAGCAATGTTCTGTAGACAGAAAAGTTGCAAAAAAATGCAGCAAACCCTACATTTTAAACATAGCATTTTTGGCTGCAGAAATAACCGCTGTGTGAGAACAACCTTGTGTCTAATATATGAAAAACGAGTCAAGTTCTAAATAAACTCTAGTTCATGGGGCAAATGTTTTTTTTTAAATCTTTTAACTGGAAAAAAGATGACTTATTTCAAGAGTGACGTATATATATATTTTTTTTTCTAGATGGAGGAGGAGGATACCAGGGAACTTTTGTTACCCAACTGGCAAGGAAGTGGGACTATGGGTCTCACCCTTGACCAAAATGAAGGAGGAGTTTTCGTCAAACAGCTAGTACAGAACTCGCCAGCTGCCAAGACAGGAGTTGTTCGAGAAGGTGAGTGTCTCCTAGGCTTTTGTGATGTTTCATTGCCATATATTATGGATATTACTCCTCCTCATCTCACAAACACTGCACTGATGGTGATGTTTCAACCTCATAGTATTACTTCACTAAAAAGCCAATAGACAATATCAAACAAAAAGGTCCTTTGACCAAAAACGTCTAAGACCTGCTAAGAAGACATGCCATAAATATCAGGTTTGAGGGTCCAGCACCTAGTTTTCCATTTTTTAGGCTATGTTCTTATAATGAGTTTTTGGTGGGTTTTTTTTTTTGTTTTCTTTTTTAAAGCTGCATACTTTTGAAAAAAATGCAAGTAATGCATTATACTTCCTGTATATACTCAAGTATAAGCCAAGTTTCTATTTGAGTGAGGGTCCCACAAGATGGAGAGGGAGCGGCAGCAGCGGGAGGCAGGAGTCAGCTGTGGCTGGGCAATCATGGGTGTGTGCTATTTAAGGGAATGAATATTCACTGCCTTCCACACTGCTACTAAATAGTAATGAATACTCATTGCTCTCCATGCACATAGTGGAGAGAAGGGAGTATTTCGGCAGCTGTCCTCTGCTTATAAGCAGCACATGACGTCATTGCTTCGCTGTTTACAAGCATGAATCAGCCACTGGCATCGGAACAAGACGCTGTGAGGGGAAGCACAGGGAAGGTAAGTAGGATATTTTTTTCTGATGGGGAGGGCTATTCATACTGGGATGGGGGATGCCATGCTTACCAGGATGGGGGGATGAAACGATCGATTGATTGATCCATCCACGTGTACTGGGGATGGAGGATGAAGGGATTCCACGCTTACCAGGGGATGGGATGGAGGGGGAGTAACATGTTCCCGGGATGGTGGGGAGTCATGTGTACTGAGATGCCATGTGTACCAGGATCGGGCTGGAGGGAAGGTACACGTACTAGGATGGAGGGGAGCCACGTATACCAGGATGGAGGATGAATGGATGCCAGACATACTGGGATATGGGAGGGATGGAGGGGGAGCCGTGCATACTGGGATGGGGAGATGAGGGGAGCTGCATGCGTGGGGGGGAGTTTGGGTAAGGAAGAGATGAGGGGAGCCGTGTGCGTGGGGGGGTTGGGTGAGGGAGGGATGCCGCGTGCGCACAGAGGTGAGATGAGGGACAGAGGGGAGCCGTGTGGGTGGGGGGGAGGGACGGAGGGGAGCTGTGTGTGTGTGTGACGGGGAGCCGCGTGCGTGGGTAGGGAGAGATGAGGGACAGAGGGGAGCAGTGTGCGTGGGGGGTGTCAGATGAGGGATGGAGGGAGCTGTGTGTGGTGTCAGGTGAGGGAGAGATTCTGCGCAGGTGGTGGTGTCATGGAGAGATGACGAGAGCTGTATGTTGGGGGGGGGGTCAGGGAGAGATGAGGGGAGTCGTGCGGGTGGGGGGGAGGGACGGAGGGGAGCTGTGTGTGTGTGTGACGGGGAGCCGCGTGCGTGGGTAGGGAGAGATGAGGGACAGAGGGGAGCAGTGTGCGTGGGGGGTGTCAGATGAGGGATGGAGGGAGCTGTGTGTGGTGTCAGGTGAGGGAGAGATTCCGCGCAGGTGGTGGTGTCAGGGAGAGATGAGGGACGGAGGGGAGCTGTGCGCATGGGGGGTGGTGAGGGAGAGATGAGAGACGGAGGGGAGCTGTGCGTGGGGGGGTTGGTCAGGGAGAGATGAGGGGAGCTGTGGGGGGGGTGGTCAGGGAGAGATGAGGGACGGAGGGGAGCCGTGGGGGGTCAGGGAGAGATGAGGGACGGAGGGGAGCCGCGTGCGTGGGGGGGGTCAGGGAGAGATGAGGGACGGAGGGGAGCCGCGTGCGTGGGGGGGGTCAGGGAGAGATGAGGGACGGAGGGGAGCCGCGTGCGTGGGGGGTGGTGAGGGAGAGATGAGGGACGGAGGGGAGCCGCGCGCGCGTGGGGGGTGGTGGTGAGGGACGGAGGGGAGCCGCGCGCGCGTGGGGGGTGGTGGTGAGGGACGGAGGGGAGCCGCGCGCGTGGGGGGTGGTGGTGAGGGACGGAGGGGAGCCGCGCGCGTGGGGGGTGGTGGTGAGGGACGGAGGGGAGCCGCGCGCGCGTGGGGGGTTGTGGTGAGGGACGGAGGGGAGCCGCGCGCGCGTGGGGGGTTGTGGTGAGGGACGGAGGGGAGCCGCGCGCGTGGGGGGTGGTGAGGGACGGAGGGGAGCCGCGCGGGGGGTGTTGAGGGAGAGAAGAGGGACTGAGGGGAGCCGCGTGTGGGGGGGTGGTGAGGGAGAGATGAGGGGAGCCACGCGTGCGGGGTGGTGAGGGAGAGATGAGGGACGGAGGGGAGCCGCTCGTGCGTGGGGGGTGGTGAGGGAGAGATGAGGGACGGAGGGGAGCCGCTCGTGCGTGGGGGGTGGTGAGGGAGAGATGAGGGACGGAGGGGAGCCGCTCGTGCGTGGGGGGTGGTGAGGGAGAGATGAGGGACGGAGGGGAGCCGCTCGTGCGTGGGGGGTGGTGAGGGAGAGATGAGGGACGGAGGGGAGCCGCTCGTGCGTGGGGGGTGGTGAGGGAGAGATGAGGGACGGAGGGGAGCCGCTCGTGCGGGGTGGTGAGGGAGAGATGAGGGACGGAGGGGAGCCGCTCGTGCGTGGGGGGTGGTGAGGGACGGAGGGGAGCCGCTCGTGCGTGGGGGGTGGTGAGGGACGGAGGGGAGCCGTGCGCGGGGGGTGTTGAGGGAGAGATGAGGGACGGAGGGGAGCCGCGCGCGTGGGGGGTGGTGAGGGAGAGATGATGGACGGAGGGGAGCCGCGCGCGTGGGGGGGGGGGGGGTGGTGAGGGACGGAGGGGAGCCGCGCGCGGGGGGTGTTGAGGGAGAGAAGAGGGACGGAGGGGAGCCACGCGTGCGGGGTGGTGAGGGAGAGATGAGGGACGGAGGGGAGCCGCTCGTGCGTGGGGGGTGGTGAGGGAGAGATGAGGGACGGAGGGGAGCCGCTCGTGCGTGGGGGGTGGTGAGGGACGGAGGGGAGCCGCTCGTGCGTGGGGGGGTGGTGAGGGAGAGATGAGGGACGGAGGGGAGCCGCGCGGGGGGTGGTGAGGGACGGAGGGGAGCCGCGCGGGGTGGTGAGGGAGAGATGAGGGGAGCCGCTCGTGCGTGGGGGTGGTGAGGGAGAGATGAGGGACGGAGGGGAACCGCGTGTAGGGGGGGTGGTGAGGGATGGAGGGGAGCCGCTCGTGCGTGGGGGGTGGTGAGGGAGAGATGAGGGACAGAGGGGAACCGCGTGTAGGGGGGGGTGGTGAGGGACGGGGGGGAGTTGGGTGAGGGAGAGATGAGGGACAGAGGGGAGCGGCGTGCGTTGGGGGGTTGGGTGAGGGAGAGATGAGGGACAGAGGGGAGCTGCGTGCGTTGGGGGGTTGGGTGAGGGAGAGATGAGGGACAGAGGGGAGCTGCGTGCGTTGGGGGGTTGGGTGAGGGAGAGATGAGGGACAGAGGGGAGCTGCGTGCGTTGGGGGGTTGGGTGAGGGAGAGATGAGGGACAGAGGGGAGCTGCGTGCGTTGGGGGGTTGGGTGAGGGAGAGATGAGGGACAGAGGGGAGCTGCGTGCGTGGGGGGGTTGGGTGAGGGAGAGATGAGGGACGGAGGGAAGCTGTGTGTGTGTGGGGGGGTGTTGGGTGAGGGAGAGATGAGGGACGCCGCGTGTGTGGTTGGGTGAGGGAGTGATAAGTGACGGAGGGGAGCCGGGTGAGGGAGAGATGGGAGGCTGGGTGAGTGACGGAGTGGAGCCGTGCGGGGGTGGGGTGAGGAAGAGATGAGGGAAGGAGGGGAGCTGCGGGGGAGGGAGAGATGAGGGATGGAGGGTTGCCGCGTGTAGGGGGGTGGTGGTGAGGGAGAGAGGAGGGACGGAGGGGAGCTGGAGGGAGAGAGATGAGGGACGGAGGGATGGTGGTGGGGATGAGGGACGGGGGAGCCGCGCGTAGGAGGGGGATTGGGTGAGGGATGGAGGGGAGCCGTGTGTGTGTGGGGGGGTGAGGGATGGAGGGGAGCCACGCACGTGGGGGGTGGTGGTGGTGAGGGAGAGATGAGGGATGGAGGGGAGCCGTGTGTGGGGGGGTTGGGTGAGGGACGGAGGGGAGCCGTGTTGGGGGGGTTGGGTGAGGGAGAGATGAGGGACGGAGGGGAGCCGTGTGGGGGGGTTGGGTGAGGGACGGAGGGGAGCCGCATGTGCGTGGGGGGGTTGGGTGAGGGAGAGATGAGGGACGGAAGGGAGCCGTGCGTGTGGGGGAGAGATGAGGGATGGAGTGGAGCCGCACGCATGTGGGGGGTGTGTGTGAGGAAGAGATGAGGTGGAGCCGTGTGGGAGGGGGGGTGTATGAGGGACGGAGGGGAGCCGTGTGGGGGGGTTGGGTGAGAGAGAGATGAGGGATGGAGGGGAGCTGCGTGCATGGGGGGTTGGGTGAGGGAAAGATGAGGGACGGAGGGGAGCTGCGTGCATGGGGGGTTGTGTGAGGGAGAGATGAGGACTGGAGGGAAGCTGCGTGCGGGGGTTGGGTGAGGGAGAGATGAGGGGCGGAGGGGAGCCGCGTGTGTGGGGAGGGGGTTGGGTGAGGGAGAGATGAGGGACGCCGCGTGTGTGGTTGGGTGAGGGAGAGATAAGAGACGGAGGGGAGCCGGGTGAGGGAGAGATGGGGGACGGAGGGGAGCCGCGCGTCTGGGGGAGGCTGGGTGAGGGACGGAGTGGAGCCGCGCGGGGGTGGGGTGGGGAAGAGATGAGGGACGGAGGGGAGCCGTGTGCATGGGGGGGTGGTGGGGGAGAGATGAGGGAAGGAGGGGAGCTGCGAGGGGGGGGGAGGGAGGGAGAGGGAGGAATGCCAAGCGTAGCGGGGGAGAGATGGAAGGGAGCCCATGTGTACCAGGGTGGAGGATGAGGGATGCTGCGTGGGGGAAATGAGGGACAAGGGGAGCTGTGTGAGGGAGAAATGAGGGATGGAGGGGAGCCACGCGCATGGGGGGTGAGGGAGAGATGAGGGATGGAGGGGAACACACGTACTGAGATATGGAGGAGGTGAGGAGATGGAGGGAACCATGTGTACTGGGATGGAGGATGAGGGCTGGATTGGAGCCATGTGTAGAGGGATGGAGGGGGGAGAGAGGGAGAGGAGCCCACATGTAGTGGGGATGAGAGATGGAGGGGAGCCATGCATACTTAGATTTGGGGGAGTGGGGAAGAGATGGAGGGGAGTCTACACATACTGGGATGAGGGATGGAGGGAGTCACGTGTACTGGGATATGGAGGGAGCCACGCGTACCGGGGGAGATGGAGGGAGCCACGCGCATCGGGATATGAGGGGAGATGGAGGGAGTCATGCGTACCGGGATGTTAGGGGGGATGTAAGGAGCCACGCGTACTGGGATATTAGGGGGGAATGGAGGGAGCCACGGATACAAGGATATTAGGGGGGACATGGAGGGAGCAACGCGTAATGGGAATACTGGGGGGGACGGTGGGAGCCACGCGTAGCGGGATATTGGGGGGGGGGATGGAGGGAGCCATGCGTGCCGGGATATTGGGGGATGAAGGGGGGCTACAGAGACACATACCAGGCTTATACTCGAGTCAATACGTTTTCCCAGGTTTTTGTGGTAAAATGAGGTGCCCTCAGCTTATACTTGAGTATATACGGTAATTGGTGCAGAAAATCTACAAAATTAAAAACTCGCCAAATGCTCATTATGCAAACATGGTCTAATGTGCAGGATAAGCATCACCTGGCTACACATTTGCCTTAAAGAATTGTGGGCTGTTGGTCAATATGTTGAGGCTGATCTAACGAAACAAGTAATTGTTTTGCAGAGATCATCTCGAAAAACTAAAAAATGTATGTAAAAAAAAAGCAAATAATCTAATATCTAATGGATGCTACATTGACGCCATGATTGATGCCAAAGAAAGCTGCTCTGCCTTCCCATTAGATTGGAATGATGAGCAAATAAAGGTGGACCCTATAAAAAGTCTTAAGACCACCAACCTGGAGTTGTTCAGACCTGACCCATGTGCATGAGACATTTAAAGGGTTATTAAAGTTAGCATAAGTGATCACCTATCCACAGGATATGTGTAAACTAGTAGATCGGTTGCAGACCGACCACTGAGATCCACTCCAATCACCAAATCAGGGATCATGTGTCCCCTATTTAAGTGGAGCCAAGGGTGAGGAGAAGGTTGAAAGGTGCACATAAATGTCTGGCCACACCAATGGTACCCTGATTACCTTGTACTTTGTCTGAACAGTCTTTCTGTGCTCACAGACTCTCTTTTAATTGCACCACAACCCTTCCATTGAAACGGTAGACAGACACAAGTCTACCCTGTTGGGTTCTCAAAAATTTGTTCTTGACCAATGTTGTAGTTATCACAAGTCATCTCTTGTTTTAACATGAATACCTCTTTAAACAAATGAAAATTCAGTTTTAATCATGGCATAGGCATCTGTGTGGTGCACTTTGTTTACTGAGAGCATAGTGATGACTTTAGCATGAAGCCAATATTCTGCCATTTGTTAGCGGTTGTGAAGGCCTAATAATCTGGAATCTTTTAGCCCTGATTGCACGAAAATTGGGCTCCGTACACCGTTTTTGGCACTGTCTTTCTTTTTTCAAATCTGGGACTGGATTCAAAACCGAGGGGGAAAATAAGTTATTCCTTTTATTCTTTTTCATTTTATGATTTTAATTATTGTATAGGTTGAGGGAAACAAATCAGAAATGTGATACTTTGAGAAAAAGGAGCTTTAAACACTGTCTCATACTCAAATAGTAAGGCTATGTGCACATTACGTCTTTTACATACCTACTTGCCTGCAAAATTTTTCCAGAAATGTCATCTTTGATGTCCTTTGGGTCGTTTTTGTCGTGGCTTTGCAAAAATAAAAAAAGATGGCACATATGCACAGCAATTCCTTTTGGCAGTGCGGTGCAGATGTCTTTTTTTTTTCTGGTATTTTGTAGCACTTTTTAAGGTGGGTTCCAGGAGGAATCTGCCTGAAAAAGATGTAGTGTGAAAATGCTCTTAAAAGTGTGTTCACACTGAGCTTTTTTTTGTTAAGGATCGGAAACTCTCCAAATCCTCCTCTTAAATTCAGAACTCCTTAAAAACATAGTTTTTGCTCCAAAAACTCTGCAAAAAGACTTTATTTTTTACTTTTTAATTTCTGCCAAATTGATTAAGTTTTCTAATAGAAACTGCTTCAGGAAACACTCCATTCTTTGAGCAGTTTTTGGAAGTTTCTTTTTGTTTCCTGAAGCTGTTTCCACTAGAAAATTGTAGTTCTTTTAACTCCTCAAAATAAACTTTTTTTTTATTGGACAGTGCCTAGCTTGGAGCATTTTCCATTAAAAGACATTTAAAAATATTTTTTTCCCTCCACCCTTTTTTTATTTTTAAACCTTGAAGCAGGAAAACAATGCTCAAAAGACTGGATATATGGCCATCAAAATGACTTTATGGCTTTACAATAGAGATGACTAGGAAGATTATTTCAAGCATTTCTTAAGTGATCCTTCAGATATTTTTCTGGGGCAGAACCACTTTAGGAAGCAAATTGCTCAAAAACCACCCTGTGCATATACCCTTTCCCTAAAAACTTTAAAAAAAAGACCACTTGGAAAAAAATGTTGGTCTCTGTAATTAATATATTGCATTTATGTTTAGGTGATCAGATTGTAGGTGCGACTGTCTACTTTGACAACATGTCATCTGAAGATATTGAAAAGCTTCTGTCGAACGTAGGGCAACACACTGTGGGCCTCAAGCTACAGAGAAAAGGGGATCGATCCCCTCTGCCTGGTGTGACCTACTCACATGATGTCTTCAGCCTAAAAAGTCCTGATGTTGTTCTGGTAAGTGATCTCTGAATTTTGGCAAGAAAAAAAATTATGGTTTTTGTTGTGCGTTTTTTTTTTTTTTTATTAATAAAAGCACAGTTCCTTGCAAAATAATGAATATATATAAAGGCAAAGTTTAAGGTTCCTTATTTTAAAGACTAAAATCCAAAATAAATATAAGCAATATCGTAAATATGCAGTACCTATAACTACAGTGTCAGCCTAGAGTGGTAATGTACCTCAATGTGAATGGTGGGCCATTGTTTAGCTACTTGCAAAATTAACCTGACCCTAGTACAGAAATTTATTTATGCTTTTATATATTAAAATGGGTGATTTGCCCTTCTATAAATCATGCCTTTATCTATACATATTGAATAAAGTAATTTAGAACTGATGCTCATAAACAGTTCTTCACAGGGTCCCACCGTGAGATTCACCTGCTCCCATGTTGGCCAGTCCGAGCCTGTGTGGCTAGTTCTAGTTTTGCCTAAAGAAAGTTTGGTGGCACAGTTCAGCCACCCACATCTCCCATGAGTTTGTCTTCATATAGATATATTTGGTATATCACATTTTTCATCAGAAATTGTCTATATGGTTGGAGAACCCACCTAAACTGTTTTGCACGCATGTGACAATTTTTTTTTCTTTTCAGTTAGCTCATTAAATAACTGTATTTTTTTCCAGAGTGGAGATGATGAAGAGTACAGACGAATTTACACAAAAAAAATTAAGCCGCGTCTGAAGTCTGATGAGAGTCTAGAACCAGAGACCCAGACAAGGACCATCACTGTTACCAGGAAAGTCACTGCTTATACTGTGGATGTGACAGGAGCAAAAGACTCAAAAGAGATTGATATAAGTAGCCCTGAATATAAAATCAAGATTCCACGTCATGAAATAACGGAGATTTCAAAATCCAGTGTGGAGACAGAAGAAGGTAAAACCATGATTAGAATTCCTGGAATGGATGTGTCTGGGAAAAGCTTGCAGACAAGTGGAGAATACAGTGTCTCCATGCCAGGAGATTCTTCAGTCGTTCACACCAGCACTGTGAGATATAAAGGACAGGGCGGTGCGCAATTTGAATTTCCAGAAGGTGAAAATGTTGCAGGTTTTCAATTTAGTAGACAAGCATCTGCTGGTATGCATGTGCCTGATATAAGTGTTTCTGGACCAAAGTTCCAGAGTTATGAAAAGAAAATTGATGTCAAAATGTCCAGATTTGGTGCAGAACACGAAATTGGTTTTAAAGGACCTGATGGTCTAAAAAGTGGAAGCTCAACCACAAGTGTTCGAATACCTGAAACAGACATAAACATTTCTTCGACACAGTCCCAGTTTATCAATATCACTGGAGATGAAAGTAGTAGATCAAGAGAAATAGTGCTACCAGGTGCAGACATTAAGATGCCAAAATTTGGATATGTGGGACCAAAACTAGACAGTGAATTCAAGCTCATTCAGTCTAGTCATGGTGGATTTGGTACTGCTGGTGCTCATGTGGACATCACCCCAGGGTTTGAAGGAAAATCAAAAACTTCAAAAGTTACCTTAACAGGACAGAATGTGGATATAGAAAGAAATGATATAGAGGTTGAAAATTCTGCGGGGAAGATCAACATACCCTCGTTTAAAGTACCAAAATTTGGTTTCTCAGAAACTAATGAAGGGATTGCTCAATCTGACTTAAAACTTAAAGGATCAACTTTATTGGAGGGTAAAAGTGAAACATGGGGTGTTGATGTACCAAAAATGTCTATGCCTAATGTAAGTATAGATACGGAAAGGTCTAGTAGGAGGGTGGAGACTGGGATTTCAGGTATTGAACTTGAACATGATTTAAAGCTTGGTGGTAAATTTCCGGAGGTTGTGTCTAAAGATGTGGGAATTAAAGGTTCAAAAGTTTCTATTGAGGGTCAGAAGAGAAATGTAGAATTCACTGATGTGGAAGGCATAGGAGGAGGGCTGAAAATGCAAAAATTTAATTTGTCTAAATTTGGGGTGTCAGAATCCAAATTGGGAGGAATTAATCTATCAGGCCCTCAAGCCAATTTTGAAGGGGAAGGTGCCATCAATGTGAAAGGCCCCAATGTTGAAGGAGGTCATCTTTCAAAGCAATCTATTAGTGTTTCTTTGCCAAAAATTTCTGAAGGAATAGATATTTCAAAGCCAAAAGTAAATATTCAAGGTCCCACAGTTCACATGGAGCCTACAGATATAAATGTTGGTGGACAAGTTGAGGGTGACAAATTTAAAGTGCCATCAGTGCAACTCCCAAAGTCTGAAACTAATTTTAAAGGCCCTACAGTAGAAGGGAATTTGGAAGGTCTCAATTACGGTATTCAAATGCCAAAAGTTGACTTTGTAGCACCAAGCATTGATTTAGATGCATCAGAAGGTAAACTAAGTATGCCGAAATTCAAAATGCCTAAATTTGGAATTTCTGAGTCAAACTTGGAAAGTCCACATGTTGATGTAAACCTACCCAAAGGTAATGTAAGTACTATTGATACAAATATGGCTGTTGGTGGGACTAAATTTAATACACAGTCTGTAAATGTCAGCTTATCAAAAGTGCCTGTGCCTGAGGTTGATCTCAGCCTTAAGGGTCCTAAGGTGGATGGAGAGTTGAAAGCTCCTTCATTTGATATAAAAGGTCCAAAAGTTGACCTAAATGCTGCCGATATTGATTTTGATCTGAAAGGACCTAAGATTTCAGGTGATCTTAAAGGAGTTGATCTAAGAGGTCCACAACTGGCAGTAGAGGCTCCAGAGGCCAACTTGGATGCGCCCGATATTAGTCTTAAAGGTTTGGAGGGAAAATATCAAATGCCCAAATTCAAAATGCCTAAATTTGGAATTTCTAAGACAAAGGTGGAAGTGCCAGATGTAGATGCAAGTCTCTCCACAGGAAAAATTGATATACCAGGACCAAATCTAGATTTTGCTGGTCCTGTGATGAACATTGATCAGCAATCAACAAATATAAAATTACCAAAAGTATCTGCACCTGAAGTTGACCTTGATATTAAAGGTCCTAAATTTGAAGGAGATGTGAAAGGTCTTAAAGTTGATATTAAAGCCCCAGACGTTGACATTCAGACTCCAGATGTAAATCTGGATGGAAAAGTGAAAGGTCCAAAATTCAAGATGCCTTCCGTAAATCTTCCAAAAATGTCCATGCCCGATTTTGACATTAATTTAAAAGGTCCTAAAGTTGGAGGGGATCTAAAAGGCCCCAAAGTCGACATTCGTGCACCAGAGTTAGACCTTGAAGCACCAGATGTAGACCTTGAGGGGAAAGTGAAAGGTCCAAAATTCAAGATGCCGTCTGTAAATCTTCCAAAAATGTCTATGCCCGATTTTGACGTTAATTTAAAAGGTCCTCAAGTTGGAGGAGATCTAAAAGGCCCTAAAGTTGACATTAGTGCACCAGAGTTAGACCTTGAAGCACCAGATGTAGACCTTGAGGGGAAAGTGAAAGGTCCAAAATTCAAGATGCCTTCTGTAAATCTTCCAAAAATGTCTATGCCCGATTTTGATGTTAATTTAAAAGGTCCTAAAGTTGGAGATCTAAAAGGCCCTAAAGTTGACATTAGTGCACCAGAGTTAGACCTTGAAGCACCAGATGTAGACCTTGAGGGGAAAGTGAAAGGTCCAAAATTCAAGATGCCGTCTGTAAACCTTCCAAAAATGTCTATGCCCGATTTTGACGTTAATTTAAAAGGTCCTAAAGTTGGAGGAGATCTAAAAGGCCCTAAAGTTGACATTAGTGCACCAGAGTTAGACCTTGAAGCACCAGATGTAGACCTAGAGGGGAAAGTGAAAGGTCCAAAATTCAAGATGCCGTCTGTAAATCTTCCAAAAATGTCTATGCCCGATTTTGATGTTAATTTAAAAGGTCCTAAAGTTGGAGGAGATCTAAAAGGCCCTAAAGTTGACATTAGTGCACCAGAGTTAGACCTTGAAGCACCAGATGTAGACCTTGAGGGGAAAGTGAAAGGTCCAAAATTCAAGATGCCGTCTGTAAATCTTCCAAAAATGTCTATGCCGGATTTTGACGTTAATTTAAAAGGTCCTAAAGTTGGAGGCGACCTAAAAGGCCCTATAGTTGACATTAGTGCACCAGAGTTAGACCTTGGAGCACCAGATGTAGACCTAGAGGGGAAAGTAAAGGGCCCAAAATTCAAGATGCCGTCTGTAAATCTTCCAAAAATGTCTATGCCCGATTTTGATGTTAATTTAAAAGGTCCTAAAGTTGGAGGAGATCTAAAAGGCCCTAAAGTTGACATTAGTGCACCAGAGTTAGACCTTGGAGCACCAGATGTAGACCTAGAGGGGAAAGTAAAGGGCCCAAAATTCAAGATGCCGTCTGTAAATCTTCCAAAAATGTCTATGCCCGATTTTGATGTTAATTTAAAAGGTCCTAAAGTTGGAGGAGATCTAAAAGGCCCTAAAGTTGACATTAGTGCACCAGAATTAGACCTTGAAGCACCAGATGTAGACCTTGAGGGGAAAGTGAAAGGTCCAAAATTCAAGATGCCTTCTGTAAATCTTCCAAAAATGTCTATGCCGGATTTTGACGTTAATTTAAAAGGTCCTAAAGTTGGAGGCGACCTAAAAGGCCCTAAAATTGACATTAGTGCACCAGAGTTAGACCTTGAAGCACCAGATGTAGATCTTGATGGCAAAGTAAAGGGCCCAAAATTCAAGATGCCTTCTGTAAATCTTCCAAAAATGTCTATGCCTGATTTTGACGTTAATTTAAAAGGTCCTAAAATTGGAGGAGATCTAAAGGGCCCTAAAGTTGACATTAGTGCACCAGAATTAGACCTTGAAGCACCAGATGTAGATCTTGATGGCAAAGTAAAAGGTTCAAAATTCAAGATGCCTTCCGTAAATCTTCCAAAAATGTCTATGCCTGATTTTGACATTAATCTAAAAGGTCCTAGAGTTGGAGGAGATCTAAAAGGCCCTAAAGTTGATATTGGTACACCAGAGTTAGACCTTGAAGCACCAGATGTAGATCTTGATGGCAAAGTAAAGGGCCCAAAATTCAAGATGCCTTCAGTAAATCTTCCAAAAATGTCTATGCCTGATTTTGACGTTAATCTAAAAGGTCCTAAAGTTGGAGGAGATGTAAAAGGTCCCAAAGTTGACATTGAAGGACCAGAAGTAAATCTTGAAGCACCAGATATAGATCTTGATGGCAAAGTAAAAGGTCCAAAATTCAAGATGCCTTCAGTAAATCTTCCAAAAATGTCTATGCCTGATTTTGACATTAATCTAAAAGGTCCCAAAGTTGAAGGAGATCTGAAAGGACCTAAGGTTGACCTAAAGGCACCAGAGGTAGACCTGGAAGTGCCAGATGTAGATCTTGATGGCAAAGTAAAAGGTCCAAAATTCAAGATGCCTTCAGTAAATCTTCCAAAAATGTCCATGCCTGATTTTGATTTAAATTTGAAAGGTCCCAAGATAGGAGGAGGTGTAAAAGGTCCCAAAGTTGAAGGACCAGAAGTAGATCTTGAAGCTCCAGATGTAGACCTTGATGGCAAAGTAAAGGGCCCAAAATTCAAGATGCCTTCAGTAAATCTTCCAAAAATGTCCATGCCTGATATTGACATTAATCTAAAAGGCACAAAGGTTGAAGGAGATCTACAAGGCCCTAAGGTTGACCTTGAAGCACCAGATGTAGATCTTGATGGCAAAGTAAAAGGTCCAAAATTCAAGATGCCTTCTGTAAATCTTCCAAAAATGTCTATGCCTGATTTTGATGTTAATTTAAAAGGTCCTAAAGTTGGAGGAGATCTAAAGGGCCCTAAAGTAGACATTAGTGCTACAGAATTAGACCTTGAAGCACCAGATATAGATCTTGATGGCAAAATAAAAGGCCCAAAATTCAATATGCCTTCAGTAAATCTTCCAAAAATGTCCATGCCTCATGTTGACTTAAATTTGAGAGGCCCCAAATTAGAAGGTGATGTTAAAGGTCCCAAAGTTGATATTGAAGGACCAGAAGTAGATCTTGGAGCACCAGACCTAGAGCTTGATGGCAAAGTAAAGGGTCCAAAATTCAAGATGCCTTCAGTAAATCTTCCAAAAATGTCCATGCCTGATTTTGATTTAAATTTGAAAGGTCCCAAGATAGGAGGAGATGTAAAAGGTCCTAAAGTTGACATAGAAGGACCAGAAGTAGATCTTGAAGCTCCAGATGTAGATCTTGATGGCAAAGTAAAAGGTCCAAAATTCAATATGCCTTCAGTAAATCTTCCAAAAATGTCCATGCCTGATGTTGATCTAAACCTGAAAGGCCCAAAACTTCAAGGCGATTTGAAAGGGGAAATTAAGTGTCCAGATTTAGATGTTATGGCTTCAGAAGTTGAGTTAGAAGCACCGGATGTTAATCTAAAAGGTGCAGAAGGAAAGCTTAAGATGCCAAAGTTTAAAATGCCCAAGTTTGGATTGTCTGGTTCCAAAGGTGAAGGGCGTTTAAAAGGTCCTGAAATTGACATGAACTTACCTGAAGTTGAAATTGATCCTCAAAATGTTGATTTTGAGGCAAAGACTAAAATTAAAGGACCCAAATTTCATATGCCAAAATTTGGCTTTTCTGGTTTTAAAACAGAAGGTCCAAGGGTTAAACTACCTAAAGGTGAGATTGAATTAAGTGGTCCCCATGTAGACGCTGATATTTCGGTACCAAAAATTGAAGGAGAAGTAAGTGTGGATGCTAATGTTGAGGCACCAGAAGTAGACATACATGGACCCGAGGGTAAAATAAAAGGTCCAAAATTTAAGATGCCCTCAGTAAATCTTCCAAAGATGTCTTTGCCAGATGTTGATTTGAATCTTAAAGGTCCTAAGCTGGAAGGAGATGTGAAAGGACCTAAAGTTGACATTAAGGCACCTGAGGTAGATATAGAAGCCCCACATCTAGACATTGAAGGGAAGGTTAAAGGTTCTAAATTTAAGTTGCCATCAATGAATCTTCCAGATGTCTCTATGCCTCATATTGATTTGAATTTGAAAGGCCCAAATTGGAAAGGAAGTGTTGAAGGGTCTTTGCCTAAAGTAGAAGGAGATTTAGAGGGACATAATGTGGACCTAAAGTTACCAGAGGTTGACATTGGAGCTCCAGGTATGGAGATTGAAGGTCCAGAAGGAAAACTGAAAATGCCTAAATTTAAAATGCCAAAATTTGGTTTTTCAGGGCCAAATGTTCAAGGTCCAGAATGTGATATTAGTCTTCCAAAAGCTGACCTTGACCTGTCTGGACCAGAAGTAGATGTTGAAACTCCTGAAGTTAACGTGAAGGGTTCTAAATTTAAGATGCCTTCTATGAATTTTAATCTACCGAAAATGTCTAAGCCTGATATTGATCTGAGCATAAAAGGTCCCAAGATTGAAGGAGATTTAAAAGGCCCTAATGTTGACATTAAAGCTCCTGAGGTTGATTTTGAAGCCGGTGATGTAGATATTGATGGTAAAGTAAAGGGGCCAAAATTCAAAATGCCATCAGTATCCCTACCAAAAATGTCTATGCCAGATTTTGACATTAATTTAAAGGGCTCTAAGCTGGAAGGAGATATCCAAGGTCCTAAAGTTGACCTAAAGGGACCCGAGGTTGATCTTCATGCTCCTGAAGCAGACATGGATGGAAAAATAAAAGGCCCCAAATTTAAGATGCCTTCAGTTAATTTTCCAAAAGTGTCTATGCCTGATGTTGACTTAAATATGAGAGGCCCAAATTGGAAAGGAGGGACAGATATTTCCTTACCCAAAGTTGAAGGTGAGCTAGAAGGACCTAATGTTAACTTAAAGGGACCAGAGTTTGATGTAGAAGGTTCAGAGGGAAAAGTGAAAATTCCCAAATTTAAAATGCCAAAGTTTGGATTCTCAGGACCCAGTGGAGAATCTACTGAATTAGATGTTAATATTCCTAAAGCTGACCTTGATTTATCTGGACCAGAATTAGATGTTGCTGTGCCTGACATTAAAGTAAAAGGCTCCAAATTTAAAATGCCATCAATGAATTTTAATCTACCCAAAATATCTAAGCCAGACTTTAGTATAAAAAGTCCTAAAATTGAAGGAGATGTCAAGGTCCAAAAAGTTGACATTAAGACACCAGAAGTGGACATAGATACCCCAGATGTAGATCTTGAAGGCAAAGTAAAGAGCCCAAAATTCAAGATGCCTTCAGTAAATCTTCCAAAAATGTCCATGCCAGATTTTGACATTAATTTAAAAGGTCCTAAAGTTGAAGGAGATCTAAAGGGCCCTAAGGTTGACCTAAAAGCACCAGACGTAGACCTAGAAGCGCCAGATGTAGATCTTGATGGCAAAGTAAAAGGTCCAAAATTCAAGATGCCTTCAGTAAATCTTCCAAAAATGTCCATGCCTGATTTTGATTTAAATTTGAAAGGTCCCAAGATAGGAGGAGATGTAAAAGGTCCCAAAGTTGACATTGAAGGACCAGAAGTAAATCTTGAAGCACCAGATGTAGATCTTGATGGCAAAGTAAAAGGTCCAAAA
This sequence comes from Ranitomeya imitator, assembly GCF_032444005.1. Taxonomy (NCBI): domain Eukaryota; kingdom Metazoa; phylum Chordata; class Amphibia; order Anura; family Dendrobatidae; genus Ranitomeya; species Ranitomeya imitator. Next base: position 35,293,511 of record NC_091290.1, read on the forward strand.
TTCAAGATGCCTTCAGTAAATCTTCCAAAAATGTCCATGCCTGATTTTGATTTAAATTTGAAAGGTCCCAAGATAGGAGGAAATGTAAAAGGTCCCAAAGTTGACATTGAAGGACCAGAAGTAAATCTTGAAGCACCAGATGTAGATCTTGATGGCAAAGTAAAAGGTCCAAAATTCAAGATGCCTTCCATCAATCTTCCAAAAATGTCACTACCTGATGTTGACTTAAATTTGAGAGGCCCCAAGTTAGAAGGTGATGTTAAAGGTCCCAAAGTTGATATTAAGGCACCAGATGTAGATCTTGAAGGACCAGATATAGATCTTGATGGCAAAGTAAAAGGCCCAAAATTCAAGATGCCTTCTGTAAATCTTCCAAAAATGTCCATGCCTGATTTTGATTTAAATTTGAAAGGTCCCAAGATAGGAGGAGATGTAAAAGGTCCCAAAGTTGACATTGAAGGACCAGATGTAGATCTTGAAGCACCAGATGTAGATCTTGATGGCAAAGTAAAAGGTCCAAAATTCAAGATGCCTTCAGTAAATCTTCCAAAAATGTCCATGCCTGATTTTGATTTAAATTTGAAAGGTCCCAAGATAGGAGGAGATGTAAAAGGTCCCAAAGTTGACATTGAAGGACCAGATGTAGATCTTGAAGCACCAGATGTAGATCTTGATGGCAAAGTAAAAGGTCCAAAATTCAAGATGCCTTCAGTAAATCTTCCAAAAATGTCCATGCCAGATTTTGACATTAATCTAAAAGGTCCTAAAGTTGAAGGAGATCTAAAGGGCCCTAAGGTTGGCCTAAAAGCACCAGAAGTAGAACTAGAAGCGCCAGATGTAGATCTTGATGGCAAAGTAAAAGGTCCAAAATTCAAGATGCCTTCCATCAATCTTCCAAAAATGTCACTACCTGATGTTGACTTAAATTTGAGAGGCCCCAAGTTAGAAGGTGATGTTAAAGGTCCCAAAGTTGATATTAAGGCACCAGATGTAGATCTTGAAGGACCAGATATAGATCTTGATGGCAAAGTAAAAGGCCCAAAATTCAAGATGCCTTCTGTAAATCTTCCAAAAATGTCCATGCCTGATTTTGATTTAAATTTGAAAGGTCCCAAGATAGGAGGAGATGTAAAAGGTCCCAAAGTTGACATTGAAGGACCAAATGTAGATCTTGAAGCACCAGATGTAGATCTTGATGGCAAAGTAAAAGGTCCAAAATTCAAGATGCCTTCAGTAAATCTTCCAAAAATGTCCATGCCTGATTTTGATTTAAATTTGAAAGGTCCCAAGATAGGAGGAGATGTAAAAGGTCCCAAAGTTGACATTGAAGGACCAGAAGTAAATCTTGAAGCACCAGATGTAGATCTTGATGGCAAAGTAAAAGGTCCAAAATTCAAGATGCCTTCAGTAAATCTTCCAAAAATGTCCATGCCTGATTTTGATTTAAATTTGAAAGGTCCCAAGATAGGAGGAGATGTAAAAGGTCCCAAAGTTGACATTGAAGGACCAGAAGTAAATCTTGAAGCACCAGATGTAGATCTTGATGGCAAAGTAAAAGGTCCAAAATTCAAGATGCCTTCAGTAAATCTTCCAAAAATGTCCATGCCTGATTTTGATTTAAATTTGAAAGGTCCCAAGATAGGAGGAGATGTAAAAGGTCCCAAAGTTGACATTGAAGGACCAGAAGTAAATCTTGAAGCACCAGATGTAGATCTTGATGGCAAAGTAAAAGGTCCAAAATTCAAGATGCCTTCAGTAAATCTTCCAAAAATGTCCATGCCTGATTTTGATTTAAATTTGAAAGGTCCCAAGATAGGAGGAGATGTAAAAGGTCCCAAAGTTGACATTGAAGGACCAGAAGTAGATCTTGAAGCACCAGATGTAGATCTTGATGGCAAAGTAAAAGGTCCAAAATTCAAGATGCCTTCAGTAAATCTTCCAAAAATGTCCATGCCTGATTTTGATTTAAATTTGAAAGGTCCCAAGATAGGAGGAGGTGTAAAAGGTCCCAAAGTTGACATTGAAGGACCAGAAGTAGATCTTGAAGCTCCAGATGTAGACCTTGATGGCAAAGTAAAGGGCCCAAAATTCAAGATGCCTTCAGTAAATCTTCCAAAAATGTCCATGCCTGATTTTGACATTAATCTAAAAGGTCCTAAAGTTGAAGGAGATCTGAAAGGACCTAAAGTTGACCTAAAGGCACCAGAGGTAGACATTGAAACACCAGATGTAGATCTTGATGGCAAAGTAAAAGGTCCGAAATTCAAAATGCCTTCCATCAATATTCCAAAAATGTCATTACCTGATGTTGACTTGAATTTGAGAGGCCCTAAGTTAGAAGGTGATGTTAAAGGTCCCAAGGTTGATATTCATGCACCTGAATTAGACCTAGAAGTACCAGATGTAGATCTTGATGGCAAAGTAAAGGGTCCAAAATTCAAAATGCCTTCCATCAATCTTCCAAAAATGTCCATGCCCGATTTTGATTTAAATTTGAAAGGCCCCAAGATAGAAGGGGATGTTAAAGGTCCTAATGTGGACATTAAAACACCAGAAATCGACATTGAACTACCTAGCAGTAATATAGAAGGACCTGAAGGGAAATTAAAAATGCCAAAATTCAAAATGCCAAAATTTGGGTTTTCTGGCCTTTCAGCAGAGGGACCTGATGTTTCTATGCCTGATATAGATTTGAATGTAAAAGGACCCAAATTAAAAGGGGGACTAGATGGACCCGATGCAAAGATTGAAGCAGATCCAAAGATAGAAATTAAAGGCCCCGATTTAGAGGTTTCAAGCCCTTCATTTTCTGCTGAATTACCAGAGGGTAAAGTTAAAGGGTCCAAATTTAAGCTGCCATCATGGGGATTTTCAAAACCAAGTGTATCCATACCTGATGTGGATCTTAATCTAAAAGGGCCAAAAGTTAAAGGCGACCTAGATGTTACAGCTAAGGGAGGAAGTCTCAAAGGTTCAGAATTAGGAGTTGGGTTACCTGAAGTAGACATTGATGTACCTGAGGCAAAAGTAAAAAAATCCAAATTTAGACTTCCAAAATTTAACTTTTCAGGTAGTAAATCAGGAAGTGTTGACATAAAGGTTCCAAAGACTGACATTGATGTTAGAGGACCAGAAGTGGAAATTCCTAATTTGGAAGCAAAGGGAAAATCTCCAAAATTTAAAATGCCATCATTAAATATAACAAGCCCTAAAGTGTCAGTACCGGATGTAGAATTAAATTTGAAAGGACCTAAATTTGAAGGAGATTTGAAAGGGCCTAAAGTTGACATACACAGCCCTGATGTGGAGGCACCAGATCTGGATATTGATGGAAAGGTTAAAGGTCCCAAATTTAAGATGCCATCAATGCAGCTTCCAAAAATGTCCATGCCTGATGTTGATCTAAATCTGAAAGGTCCTAAACTTGAAGGAGATTTAAAAGGTCCCAATATTGATGTTAAAGGTCCAAAGTTGGATCTGGAAGGACCAGACATTGAATTAGAAACGCCAGATGTGCATTTGAAAGGCTCAGAAGGAAAGTTCAAAATGCCCAAGTTTAAAATGCCCAAATTTGGTATTTCAGGTTCAGGTCCTAAAATGGAAGGACTAGATGTAGATGCTGATATTTCTGGTCCTAATGTAGATCTAAAAGCACCCGACATTGATATTGAGGGCCCAGAAGGAAAGCTGAAAGGTCCAAATTTTAAGATGCCATCAATGAATATCAATTTGCCAAAAGTATCCATGCCAGATTTTGACTTAAATCTGAAAGGCCCAAAAGTTGAGGGGGATTTGAAAGGACCCAAAGTTGACATCAAGGGTCCAGATGTTGATCTTGATGCCCCAGAAATAGATCTTGATGGAAAAGTCAAAGGTCCAAAATTCAAGTTGCCATCAATGCAGCTTCCAAAAATGTCCATGCCAGATTTTGACTTAAATCTGAAAGGTCCAAAAGTTGAGGGTGATTTAAAAGGTCCCAAAGTTGATATTAAAGGCCCAGAATTTGACCTTGATGCCCCAGAGATAGATGTTGATGGCAAAGTCAAAGGTCCAAAGTTCAAGATGCCATCGATGCAGCTTCCAAAGATGTCCATGCCTGATGTTGATCTAAATCTGAAAGGTCCTAAACTTGAAGGAGGTTTGAAAGGTCCTAATATCGATATTAAAGGTCCTGAGTTTGATATGGAAGGTCCAAACTTTGAAGTAGACACACCAGATGTTAATTTGAAAGGACCGGATGGAAAGTTTAAAATGCCCAAGTTTAAAATGCCCAAATTTGGTATTTCAGGTTCAGGTCCTAAAATGGAAGGACTAGATATAGATGCTGATATTTCTGGTCCTAATATAGATCTAAAGGCACCTGAGGTTGATATTGAGGGCCCAGAAGGAAAGCTGAAAGGTCCAAATTTTAAGATGCCATCAATGAATATCAATTTGCCTAAAGTATCCATGCCAGATTTTGATTTAAATCTGAAAGGCCCAAAAGTTGAGGGGGATTTGAAAGGACCCAAAGTTGACATCAAGGGTCCAGAAGTTGATATTGATGCCCCAGAAATAGATCTTGATGGAAAAGTCAAAGGTCCAAAATTCAAGTTGCCATCAATGCAGCTTCCAAAAATGTCCATGCCAGATTTTGACTTAAATCTGAAAGGTCCAAAAGTTGAGGGTGATTTAAAAGGACCCAAAGTTGATATTAAAGGCCCAGAATTTGACCTTGATGCCCCAGAGATAGATGTTGATGGCAAAGTCAAAGGTCCAAAGTTCAAGATGCCATCGATGCAGCTTCCAAAGATGTCCATGCCTGATGTTGATCTAAATCTGAAAGGTCCTAAACTTGAAGGAGGTTTGAAAGGTCCTAATATTGATATTAAAGGTCCTGAGTTTGATATGGAAGGTCCAAACTTTGAAGTAGACACACCAGATGTTAATTTGAAAGGACCGGATGGAAAGTTTAAAATGCCCAAGTTTAAAATGCCCAAATTTGGTATTTCAGGTTCAGGTCCTAAAATGGAAGGACTAGATGTAGATGCTGATATTTCTGGTCCTAATATAGATCTAAAGGCACCTGAGGTTGATATTGAGGGCCCAGAAGGAAAGCTGAAAGGTCCAAATTTTAAGATGCCATCAATGAATATCAATTTGCCAAAAGTATCCATGCCAGATTTTGATTTAAATCTGAAAGGCCCAAAAGTTGAGGGGGATTTTAAAGGACCCAAAGTTGACATCAAGGGTCCAGATGTTGATATTGATGCCCCAGAAATAGATCTTGATGGAAAAGTCAAAGGTTCAAAATTCAAGTTGCCATCAATGCAGCTTCCAAAAATGTCCATGCCAGATTTTGACTTAAATCTGAAAGGTCCAAAAGTTGAGAGTGATTTAAAAGGACCGAAAGTTGATATTAAAGGCCCGGAATTTGACCTTGATGCCCCAGAGATAGATGTTGATGGTAAAGTCAAAGGTCCAAAGTTCAAGATGCCATCGATGCAGCTTCCAAAGATGTCCATGCCTGATGTTGATCTAAATCTGAAAGGTCCTAAACTTGAAGGAGGTTTAAAAGGTCCTAATATTGATATTAAAGGTCCTGAGTTGGATGTGGAAGGTCCAAACTTTGAAATAGACACACCAGATGTTAATTTGAAAGGACCAGATGGAAAGTTTAAAATGCCCAAGTTTAAAATGCCCAAATTTGGTATTTCAGGTTCAGGTCCTAAAATGGAAGGATTAGATGTAGATGCTGATATTTCTGGTCCTAATATAGATCTAAAGGCACCTGAGGTTGATATTGAGGGCCCAGAAGGAAAGCTGAAAGGTCCAAATTTTAAGATGCCATCAATGAATATCAATTTGCCAAAAGTATCCATGCCAGATTTTGATTTAAATCTGAAAGGCCCAACAGTTGAGGGGGATTTTACAGGACCCAAAGTTGGCATCAAGGGTCCAGAAGTTGATATTGATGCCCCAGAAATAGATCTTGATGGAAAAGTCAAAGGTTCGAAATTCAAGTTGCCATCAATGCAGCTTCCAAAAATGTCCATGCCAGATTTTGACTTAAATCTGAAAGGTCCAAAAGTTGAGGGTGATTTAAAAGGACCCAAAGTTGATATTAAAGGCCCAGAATTTGACCTTGATGCCCCAGAGATAGATGTTGATGGTAAAGTCAAAGGTCCAAAGTTCAAGTTGCCATCAATGCAGCTTCCAAAGATGTCCATGCCTGATGTTGATCTAAATCTGAAAGGCCCTAAACTTGAAGGAGGGTTGAAAGGTCCTAATATTGATATCAAAGGTCCTGAGTTGGATGTGGAAGGCCCAAACTTTGAAGTAGACACACCAGATGTTAATTTGAAAGGACTGGATGGAAAGTTTAAAATGCCCAAGTTTAAAATGCCCAAATTTGGTATTTCAGGTTCAGGTCCTAAAATGGAAGGACTAGATGTAGATGCGGATATTTCTGGTCCTGATGTAGATCTAAAAGCACCTGAGATTGATATTGAGGGTCCAGAAGGAAAGCTGAAAGGTCCAAATTTTAAGATGCCGTCTATGAATATCAACTTGCCAAAAGTATCCATGCCAGATTTTGACTTAAATCTGAAAGGCCCAAAAGTTGAGGGGGATTTCAAAGGACCCAAAGTTGACATAAAGGGTCCAGATGTTGATCTTGATGCCCCAGAAATAGATTTTGATGGAAAAGTTAAAGGTTCCAAATTTAAACTGCCTTCAGTACAGCTTCCAAAAATGTCTATGCCGGACGTTGATCTCAATCTGAAAGGTCCTAAACTTGAAGGAGACGTAAAAGGTCCCAGTATTAACATTAAGGGTCCAGAATTGGATGCCGAGGCTTTAGATGTTGACTTGCAGGTACCAGATGTGCATTTGAAAGGTTCAGAAGGAAAGCTTAAAATGCCTAAATTTAAGCTGCCCAAATTTGATGTGTCTGGTCCAAAAGGAGGAGTGGATGTAGATATTGGACCGCCTAAAGGGCATGTGTCAGGAGATCTAGCCCTATCTAGTCCTAAGATAGAAGCATCAGTATCAGAAATGGAACTTGAAGGTCCTGATGGTAAAATCAAAGGATCTAAATTTAAGATGCCTTCACTGAACCTACAAGATGTATCCATGCCAGAAATAAGTTTGAAAGGAGCCAAAATAAAAGGGGATGGAGATTTTTCTGGTCCAAAACTAGGAGGAGATCTAAATCTTAAGGCTCCAAATCTGAAAGGAGATATCGATGTCACTGGACCAAATTTAGAAGGTGAAATAAAGAGCCCTGGACTTAATATAGATGTTGACATCCCTGAAGGTAATTTGAAAGCACCAAAGCTTAAGAAGCCAAAGTTTGGTTTTGGCATTAAGTCACCTAAAGCGGAAATCAAAGCCCCTACTGTAGAGGTTGCTGGTCCTGAGGTAGACTTTGATCCAGAAGGGCCTGAAGTAAGTGTCAGCGGTAAGGGGAAAAAGGGGAAATTTAAAATGCCAAAAATTCACATGAGTGGTCCAAAAATAAAAGGCAAAAAGGGTGGATTTGATGTAAGTGCACCTGATATAGATAATGACCTAAATCTTAATGCCCCTGATGTTGATTTAAATGTTTCAGGTGGAGATGTTGGAATGAAGGGAGAGATTGGATTAAAAGCACCTAAAACCCGAAAACCATTATTTGGAAAAATTCATTTTCCTGACGTTGAATTTGACATAAAGTCTCCAAAATTAAAGGGTGATGGTTCTCTTCAAAGCCCTAAAGCAGATATAAGGACTCCAGATTTAGATATTGGTGGTGGAGTAAAGATGCCAGAAGCTGATTTAACAGCATCAGGAGTTAGTGTTGAAGGTCCAGATCCAAAGATGAAGAAAACTAAATTTAAGCTTCCAGGTTTCAGTATGTCAGGCCCAAAAGTAGAAGTACCAGATACAGATCTGTCGGGCCCAAAAATTGATATGAAAGCCCCTAAACTAGATGTCAAACCTGGTGCAATGAATATTGAAAGTGAGTTACCCAATCTTTCTGTCAGCACCTCCGCACCAAAAATTTCTGTTCCAGATATTGATGTGAATTTGAAAGGACCAAAAGTTAAAACCATGGGCTCTGTAAATGTTGACGTAAATCCTCCGAACATTGACATTTCTGGGTCAAGTGGCAAAATTAAAATGCCAGAATTTGGTATTTCGGGCTTCTCTACAGGTGCTTCTGATGGTAATTTTGATGCAAAATTCAAAACCCCAAAGCTGGATGCCAACCTCCAAGGGCCTGCAGCTGACATTTCTTTGCCAAAAGTATCTGGGCCAGGCTTTGATATGAGTTTAAAAGGACCAAAGATTGAAGGAGATTTTGGAAGTTCCGCTGGATTTGATTTACCAGGTATGAATGTGAAAGGTACTGGCACTCAGGTAGGATTGTCTGGTCCCCAATTTAAGTTACCCAGTGGAGAATTTTCTGTAGCTAAACCAGAAGTTGAGATTTCTGGTAAAGCTGGCGTTTCAGACTTTAATATCAAAGGACCTTCCTTTCAAACATCATCTGGAAGTAAATTTTCTGTTCCAGGAACTAATGTTGGTGGGCAAAGTATAGACTTGAAAGGAGATTTGTCAGGATCTTTAAAAGGACCTGATGGTCTAAGAATAGGAGGAACAAAAATAGAGGGTGATCTATCTGGTCCTACAGTTGAAGGAGGCTGGAATGTGAAAAAATCAGATTTTAATCTAGAAAGTTCTGCTGGTAAAATTACCTTTCCCAGACTTATGATGCCAAAATTTGCAGCTTCTGGACCTGAGCTGTCTGGAAGAGAGATGGGGGTTGATGTGGACTTTCCTTCTGCGGATGTCCAGTTTGCTAAGTCTGGTCAGGCACATGTGGAGTTAGACGAAAGCGACATAAAAATTAAAAAGTCCAAAATAAAAATGCCCAAGTTGAACTTTAAATCTAAATCAAAAAGTGATGCTAATCTACCAGAGGTTTCAGTGTCTGGGTCAAAGGGTGAGCTTCAAAGTTCAAAGGCCAGTTTAGGCTCTGCTGAAGGAGGTTTGGGGTCTGCTACAGTTGAGGTGGAGAAGGGTGCAAAGTATGAGTTTTCCTTGTTTACTAGCAAAAAGACGAGACACAGATCTTCCTCTTTAAGTGAGGAGAAGGATGAATCGGCACACTCGTCACCCAGTGGCACATTAGAAGCAGAAGGATCCTTAGCGGTAGAGGGTGGGAAAAAGAAGGGAAAGCATTCTAAAATCAAATTTGGCACATTTGGTGGCTTGGGATCGAAATCAAAGGGTTCTTATGAGGTCACATTAAGTGATGATGAAAACGTCCAGGAAAGTGGAGCCTCTCGTAAATCCAGGGTGTCTTCATCCTCAAGCAACGATAGTGCAACAAAAGCAGGTGTCCGTCTTCCTAAAGTGGAACTCACCGTTGCTAAAAAGAAAGAATGAAACTTCTCTTTATAAACTGAGCATGTATATAAATATATATATCTGTGTGTTTGTACATAAATTTTGCAGCCTTTATATAATGATTCTTTAAGTGAAAAAGTAGAGATACACCAAAAAAAGTGTTAAACTAAAAACGGACAAAAAAAAAGTCTCAGTCGTCTATTAAATTAAACACTCGCATTAACCCTTTCACTACCTAACCAATTTTTACATGCATACATGACTGGCAGTGAATGGTTTAATGGGCCTGTTTGGAGTATAAGAACTGTACATGGAAATATATTTTTCCATATTATTTTTTTAACTCGCTTTTTACAGTCTGTTTTCTTTTGTGGGGGCTTTACAGATAGATGCAAACAGATTTATTGAGAAAAGAAACACTGTAAATTGCATTGAACCAAAGGGTCAGCTAAATTTCAGGGAATGCGAAGTGATAATAGAAACGCCATAGCAATAACAATTTTTATAATTTTTTTTCTTTAAATTTTTTTTTTTAATTATGCAAAATAAAAAAAAGATGTCTAAACGTCCTGTTTTATAAATTTGATAAAGCATTTTGTCCAAATTGTGAATATAATTTGATAAAAATCGGTCAATATTTAAAGATTACATTGAACTTCATCTTGTCATCTTTGTTTTTTAGCAGCCAGTGGTTCAATGCTTTATTTTATTTTTTTTTCATCTGTATTATATGATTTTCTTCTTTTTATTGTCATACCTAAACTGCCGCTTGGATTTTGTTGGACATAAATAAGATTTGCTTTTATTTCTAGCAAATATATGATTCAAATAAACCGTTTAACTTCAGAAATCTGTAAGCACTTCATTAAGAAATGTGTTTTATGGTGGATTGTTCAAGTCAAAAATAAAGCTTCTAACCTTTATAAAAATAACCTGTGTCCATGCTTTCTCAGTCTGCTGCTTTTTCTTACCGTTGTCTGTAACATAGTAACCTAGTTTACTGTGATGGTTCTAGAATGTATGTGATTAAAGGGGTATTCCCATCTCCAAGATCCTATCCCAATACGTAGTAGGTGTAATAATAGCAAATACCTCCAATTAGAAATGTAGTATAGTACTTCTGATTCTCTGTCTCTTTTCTCGTGTGCAGGACCTTAGGTATCCAAGGTTACGTCCACTGATGAAGTGACTGTTAGCTAGTTGCTAGTGGTCATAACCATGGATACCTAAGGTTCTGCAATGCCTGCACATTTAAGAGACCTAGTGAATCAGAAAAACTATACTACATTTCTAATTGAAGGTATTTGCTAATATTTATTATTCTTATTATTATTATTACACCTGCTACATATTTTTATAGGATCTTGAAGATGGGAATGCCCCTTTAAGTCTTTGCTTCCAACATTTCTCGTTCCAGCTTAATAAAATTACTATTTTTATTTAGAAAAATGAATAAAAAATGTTTTTATTCATATCACAGAGGCAGCAATGCGTTTGAGCACACACATAAAATGGCTGCAGAACATTTATAAAGCCAGGCGCCAATGATTGCACATGAAACAGTCACATGACTAAAGGATGGAAAATCAAAATTTGCAAAAGAGACCATTATATATGCAAGAAATATATATGAACAGCAAACCAGACATGTTAGTAATAAAACATTAATTCTCTGCGCATATTTAATCCATTCAGATTAACACAATCCTACATGCGGCCAGCCACCTCCCAAAACTCAATATCGAGGCAACCCCGGTTGAGGAGTTGACCGGAATCAAAACGCAACTGTGGCGATATAAATAAGCTCGATGATGAAAACGCTTTGACGCCTGGCTATATAAATGTTCTTCAGTCATTTTACATGTAACTCTGACAAAGAACGCAATGTACGTTCGAAACGCATCGCTGAATCTGTAATATCCTGACATTTTTTTTTGTTTTTTATAAATAAAAATTGTAATTTTATGAAGCTGGAATTTTCTTTGCATGCACAGTTTGCCTCCTGTCTATGGGTCTGTGGAAAACATTGGACCACACTCAGATGAAATCAGAGTGCGGTATGATTTTCAAGGACAGGCTGGATGGAGAAGATGGGGAAACTTTCTTTTTTCTCGACCTCTGATCACACTCTGACCCAACTCTGATCACACTCTGACCCCACTCTGACCCCACTCTGATCACACTCTGATTATACTGTGACCCCACTCTGACCCCACTCTGACCCCACTCTGACCCCACTCTGACCCCACTCTGACCCCACTCTGACCACACTCTGACCACACTCTGACCACACTCTGACCACACTCTGACCCCACTCTGATCACACTCTGACCCCACTCTGATTATACTGTGACCCCACTCTGACCCCACTCTGATCACACTCTGAACCCACTCTGACCACACTCTGATTAAACTGTGACCCCACTCTGATCACACTCTGAGCAAAGTGTGATTCGCATAATCAGACCGATTTTTTTTGTGGATGGAGAATATACGGTCATCTGTACCTGCCCTAAAACAGACAGAACACAGTGGGATTATTGCAAAGTCCCCTCTTCTCCCACACACATTGGAAAGCTGTTGGCCATATGACTGTTCATCCGACAGCTATCTCTACTGACTACCCATGGATAAAAATGCTCAGCGAGCACTCTTTTATTCTCCATGAGAGAGCCTCTGCCAGACTTATCTGGCAGCAGCTCATCACCAGGGAGAATTAAAGGATCGTCCGTTGGAATTCATCATCAACTGTTGACATTGGACTGTAGCTGATCAGAACAGTATAGGTGGGCTTGGCCAACTTTAGTCCAATGTGCTTGGAGGACCCAATATGGCACAGGTCAACAATTCCTAAAGGGCAAATGTTAGGGGATAGAAGAATCCGGTATGCTTGATTTCAATGTGCTCAATCCTTTATTCAATGAGCGATAATCAGCTGATGAATGTCTGCATATTAAGGAACAACAGAATATTTGCTAGCTATCTTGGTAACTAAAGTGTCGACACTAACGAGGACTGTACATAATCTGCAATGTGAGCAGTGTACATACATTCATGCCAACAAAAGTTGCCTTTAATGCCATACTATCCTAATAAGTGGTAGTATCTGCTGATGTAGATGGCACAAGCCACCACGCTTGGTGATTGGCTGCAGTGGTAATGTGAGCTGTCAACATGACCTCACCAATGCGGATAATACTACAGAAGACAATGTGCCAGCCCTGGCTAATGAAAAGCTGAGCCAAACATACCGAAAGGTAAGAGATTCGCGAGCCTCCCGTCCACCGACCAGTTACCACTGACGTGGATGCTGGACCGGAGTCATGTGAATCAATCCGCTCATCTCAAGTCCCAAGCGTCCCGGACAGGGCGGGATAGTCCTGGATTTGGGTCTACACCCTGCAGTCTTGGGCGTCTGTTTAATGTCCCTCACTCCCAGCTCCTGCCAGTGTAGAAATAAATGGTAAATTGGTATGGCTAGGAGCGTGGTTAAAGCTTGCCATGACACGCTCCACATAGTTTGTCCTTCTTTCTGTTCCGTAAAAGTTTGGATGCATGTTTCTACCGCTTCAAGTGGATCCAAGAATCTTCGCTCTTAGACCTCCCAAACTTGGCGCTCCTGATAACTGATCAGCCTGGCATCACGTACTATAACCCTTTAAAAGGACTGGTTTCCGGGAGGATTCGGAGGCACCATGGAAGTCTGGGAAGTTTCCACATTTCCTAGAAGTCTCCCAAATATTTCAGCAACGTTAAAACGTTTGATATTGGATCCAAAACCAATTTTGAATTATTTACAAAGATCCTAACTTGCAGTTAAGTTTTGCACACATTAATGACGTAACAGCCACAAAACCCACCAGAGTGCCAAACATACACCACATTTGTGTAGGACGCCACATCTGAGTCATTCTGAAGGCTTTTGGCAAAAACAGGGAATAATTCATCAGTAGAAGAACACATGCAGATTAATGCCTCAATCATCTTCTGCCAAAGCCTCCACTGCTGGCCCAGAAATGTCTACAGATGGGAAACACATGTGAAACCTTTTGTGCATATTTCAGAGCATAGAAAATGGTGCACAAAGATCTAGACCGATTCTTTCTTGCGTGCATGTGAATTCCATAAAACAATCAGAAAATTAACTTGAATCGGAAAAATGCAGAGGTCGCTGTGCAGGATGAGGAGAGGACCTTTAGATAAACACTAAAAGCCCCATATATTTCAGACTAAAGTCAGCAAAACATGGGCTAATGTGTATGGGGGCCTCCTGACAATGAAGTCTGGGAAAGAAGGCGGCACTTTTATGGAGAACACCAGAGTGCTTGGCACCATAAAGGGAATCTGTCACTAGGTCTTTTCCACCTAATCCGAGAGCAGCATGATGTAGGGGCAGAGGTCCTGATTCCAGCAATGTCACTTACAGGACTGCTTGCTTCACTTTGACCAACAGTTCTGTTAAATTGAAATGCGACGGCCGCAACCGATTGGCAAGGCAATTGATTAGCTGCAGTGGTCTCGTGAAATAACCGCACTGGAATGGCTGTAACACAACCGGTCTGGAAGCTGAATGCGTTTTTTTGTTTATCTGGGGAGCACTGTACCATGTAAGAAAGGGAGGACCAGGAGTTGGAAAAAACAACAACTTTGAAGATCGTAACTGTATTGGGGGCAGTTAAAAGCTTAGGGACAAATATGTCCCTTTGTACTCCAAAGGGTTAAAATGGACAAACCAGGCAAAATTCATAGTGTTATGCCAGGCTTATTTTATCTGAGGCACTTTAGCATTTTTAATAAAAAAAAAAAAAAGTTCAGTGGTAGAGAAACCCGTTAAATTGTTTAAAATAATATTTACAGAAAGTCAAAGAACTCCATCAGGAGCGTCACGTGCACCCCTGCTCGTTAATCCCTGCTCTGACAAAAAATAATAGTTATCAGCCACCTGAAGGCGCTCACTGCTATCTGCTAAGCTTTCCTTATATCTTCAGTATAATCAGCGCATAGAAAAGTGCATCAGAAGTAGTAAGTACATTGCTCCCTTAACAGCCATGTCTTTCTCAATCAGAATACATTCAAGCCTGCATTGTCATGACAACATTACTCGGACACAATGAACACTATTCATTGCAAAATTCTCCATTACTTGAACCAAGGTAGACAATTGATATGGCCAATGCTGTGTTAAAACTGGTCTTCTGCTGACACATCAGTCAGCATTCACTTCAGCAGCACCTCCTTTACTGCTGGCATTCACTTCAGCAGCACCTCCTTTACTGCTGGCATTCACTTCAGCAGCACCTCCTTTACTGCTGGCATTCACTTCAGCAGCACCTCCTTTACTGCTGGCATTCACTTCAGCAGCACCTCCTTTACTGCTGGCATTCACTTCAGCAGCGTAACTAGACACGTTGCATATACTTGCAGCCTCATTTTATAGCAGCACACAGGCACCAATTTCCTAGCCATCTCCGGGTGTGACACTCTTCTCCAAACTCTGACATCACTTTACCTACTTGTCTGGTGCGGACATTTCTTGTGCTTCTTGGATGGCTGATACATTGCCTATCCCACCACTCTTTTGAAGAGTACGGTAATTAAATTTTCATTTTTTAATTTATCCAATTTTCTTCCTTCTCTTTCACACACTATGCTGCAGTGCTGCTTCAATTCCCAGTTTTTGCTCGTCATCATCATATTTAAGGAAACCGTAACTATAGGCTGGGCTTCAGTATTGCAATATATAGTCCAAGCAAATTATAGCAAGTACAAGTTTCGTAGAGGGATTGAAAAATAAAGTGAAAAGTAATTAAAAAATAAACACAAATTAATATACGGTAAATATTTATATTTATTAAATTAGAAAGAAAAAAAGTATATACTTCTGTAAAATTTCAATTAATTAAAGTATAAAATAATTAAGTCTATAAAATAAATGCCATTAACAGATAGAAAAATAAATAAAATAAGCCAGATGTGTCATATCTCCATAACCTCCCCCAAAAAAACTGCAATACAGAGCTACCAAAAAGTCATACGAATGACAAAATAAATAAAAACTACAGCAAGCTACACCAAAATAAAGCTACTCGGGCAGCTCTAGCAACAAAATAAAAGTTCTAGTTTTTGGAAAATGGGGATGCAAATTAATTTATTTTTTCCATGAGTTTCAGAATTACCAAAATATAAAAATTTAGTATAGGTATAGTTATACAGACCTGTAGGATAATTTTGCTAAATCTTTTTTTTTTTTTTTTTACATTGCTATTTGTGCAGAAAAAAAATTAAATGTGGAGGAATAAAACTTTTTTCACTTTTTCACCCCACTTGGAATCTTTTTTTCTAATACGGTAAAGTGAATAGTGTAATTCCAAATTACAACTCACCCCTTAAAAAAACGAATCCTGGTATGGCTATGTCTATGGAAAAAAAAGTTATGGCTCTTGGAAGAAGAGGAGAAAAAAGAAACCAAAGGGCAAAAACGAAACTTGGCTGCTAATATATTCGAGAGTTGCTTTAATCATCGTTCCATCGTATGTGCTTGTACTTTTGAGCTTGCAGAGATTTCGGATTCCCAGCTGTTGCTCAACACTAAGATACGTGCTGTTTACCAGAGCCTGTATTCTATCTATGGAACATCAGGCACAGACTTATCTGCTGACAGGGGAACACGTAGAGAAAACAAATTGCTACTTCATTATTCAAACACATTAAACGTTTGCTTGTTGCTCATGCTACATTTATAAACCTCATCTTCCCTCCAAGTGCTCTGACACGCCCCAGAGCACTTCCAGACTGATTTCCATATTTCCACAAGATTGTCTAAGGCGAGATTACATCTTTAAAGTATATTTAAATATGCTCTAAAATATGATTTCTCATGTTTTATTATAAGGAATCTCTCATCAGGAACCTAATCTGAAAGCAGCATAATGTAGAGACAGAGGCACTGATTCCAGCGATGTGTCACTTTCTGGGCTGCTTTGTGTAGTTTTGAGTTTCATCAACAGGAGGTTATCATTAGAGAGCTGCTGCCAGGTAGCCCAACCATGCCCACACCACTGGTTGGCAGCTTTCTGCAAAATGCACAGTGTACGCAGACAGCTGCTAATCGGTGGTGCGGGGCAGGGCTACACAGAGCTCAGCATTCAGAGAACTGCTAGATCTGCAACAGATAAAACAGCGATTTTATCAAAATGACAATAAGCAGCCCAGTACGTGACGCCGCTGGAATCAGGTTCTCTGCCCCTACATCATGCAGCTCTCAGCCGGGGCATAAGAAACTTGGTAACAGATTGCCTTTAAAGGTATGTTTTCATTTGAATTACTATATGCGAATAAAACTTGAGAGTACAAACTTATTGTCTCGGAGATACCTGCAACAGAGAGGGGTCAGAAGACAGGAGTTTTTGGTTTCCTGAACTCCTACACTGGTCAGAAGTACTTCACCATCCTATTAAACAGTGCAGTTTTTTCCTTGCTGGAAGTGCAAGGGTTAATCTGTTCAGTTGAAGCTCCTGGAGCTTTCCTACTTGGCTTGTCTCCTCAGCTGTTCAGTGTTGGAAACTCCCCTCTATTATATATGCTCCCCTCAGGCACTTCGGGATTTCCAGTGTTAGTTCTTACAGCCTGGTTCTGGAGTTGGAGGTATTGTTCGTGGTTGGAGTTGGTGTTTGGAGTTTGTTCAGGAGATTGTTGCTTGGAGTCTTGTCTGTGTGCACATCCCCATTCTTTCTTATTTGGTTTCTCTTTTAACTCCACTGTGTCCCACTCTGTTTCGTGTGTATTTTGTATGGTTGGTAATTTTCATTTATCCCTGCCCATCTTCCCTTCTTTGTCTGGTTAGTGTGTTCCTATACATTTCAGCTTCTCCTTACTCTGGTTGGGGGGAGGGGACAAATTAGGGTTGATATAGGAGCGTAGCAAGGCATGAGAACCTGGCGTCTCCACCTTCAGGACTAATGCAGGGGACAGGGATAGACTAGGATGCCCATTTTTCTATGGACCTGGTTAGTTCCCATATTCCCATCACCATCGTTATATTAACACTGGCCCATACCTTTTTTGATCCATTATGGATTTGGTAACTGCTCTGGCATGGCAACTGCAGCAACTCAGCCTGGAGGTGGAAGACTGACGCACTGTTGTTTTGCAGCACCTAAACACCTCAGGTTTAGGGCCCGTAGTTTTCTGGCAACACCTGGTGGAGCCCAAGATCGCTCTACTGGATAGGTTTTATGGGGGTCGGGAAAAATTTGCTGTTTTCAGGGAGGCCTGCAAACTCTGTTAAATTACTCCTCGGGTACCGAGGAGCAACAAGTGGGGATCATAATTTTGATCCTCCAGGGTTGCCAACAAGGCTGGGCTTTTTCTCTCCTGCCGGATGGTTGAGGATTTTTTTCTGGCTCTAGGTCATATATATGATGATTCCGACCGCGTCTCTCTGGCCGAGTCTATACTTTGTCAACTTCAGCAGGGAGACAGGCCAGAGGAGGAACATTGTTCTGAGTTCCGTATGTGGTCCACGGATACTAACTAGAATGATCCTGTGCTCTGTAATCAGTTCTGTCAGGGTTTTTTTTTGTGAGAGTAAGGCTATGTGCACACTTTGTGGAATCGCCGCGGAAATTTCTGTGGCAATTCCGCAACTCCCTGCTGTGGGAAATAAATACGCATGCGGAATTGGCATGCGTATTCCCGCTAAACACTAGCATTTTGCAACCGTAATTGGCTTGCAGAATGCTAGCGTTCCCAAGTGATCTGTAGCATCGCTTGGAAAAATGATTGACATGTTGGTCACCAACTTTTTACTATTGATGCTGCCTGTGCAGCATCAATAGTAAAAAGATATAATGTTAAAAATAATAGTAATAAAAAAAAATCGTGATATTCTCACCTTCCGGCGGCCCCCACAGCATTCCCGATCCTCGGAATGCTCCCGGCAACTCTCGTTCGCAGCCATGCCTTGCGACAATGACCCCAGATAATGTAGCATCACGCGAGACCGCTACGTCATCACAGATCATTGTCGCAAGGCATTACTGGGAGCGGGAGATGCCGGGAGCATCGCTAAGGCCTGGGCTGGATCCGGGGGCCGCCAGAAGGTGAGTTTATAACGATTTTTTATTTTAATTCTTTTTTTTACGGGCCTGGAAGAGAGTCTCCTCTCCTCCACCCTGGGTACCATCCGCACATGATCTGCTTACTTTGCACATGGTGGGCATAGCCCCATGCGGAAAGTAAGCGGATCAATGCATTCCTGTTGTGAATTCTGTGGCTGAGTTCACTTCTGTGGTCACAAGTGGTATTGCAGTCTCTGGGCTTCCTCCCTCAGGTGTTTTGGTGAGCTCGTTGGCTGCCTTGCTATTTAGCTCCACCTGAGTCTGTCTTCCTTGCTCCTTGTCAATGTTCCAGTGTTGGATCTGAGCTACTGCATCTTTCCTTGGGCCTGCTGCTCTGCTAGATAAGTGCTTCTAGTTTGTTTTCTGTTTTTTTTCTGTCCAGCTTGCTATTGTCTTTTGCTGGAAGCTCTGAGAAGCAGAGGGGTGCACCGCCGTGCTGTTAGTTCGGCACGGTGGGTCTTTTTGCCCCTTTGCGTGGTTTTCGTTTTAGGGTTTTTTGTAGACTGCATAGTTCTCTTTGCTATCCTCGCTCTGTCTAGAATATCGGGCCTCACTTTGCTGAATCTATTTCATTCCTACGTTTGTCTTTTCATCTTGCTAACAGTCATTATATGTGGGGGGCTGCCTATTCCTTTGGGGTATTTCTCTGAGGTAAGTCAGGCTTGTATTTCTATCTTCAGGCTAGTCAGCTCCTCAGGCAGTGCCGAGTTGCATAGGTAGTTGTTAGGCGCAATCCACTGCTGCTTATAGTTGTGTGAGGATAGATCAGGTACTGCAGTCTACAGAGATTCCACGTCTCAGAGCTCGTCCTATTGTTTTTGGTTATTGCCAGATCTCTGTATGTGCGCTGATTACTGCACGCTGTGTTGCCTGATTGCCAGCCATAACAGTACAAGGAGCCACACCAATGATTCCCAATAGAGGGAAAAAAGAAATCCTGACATCATTTTTTTTTCTTAGCTCTGTCTTCAGTCTTTTTTTTCCCCTAGACATTAGAGTGCTTCAGGACACAGCTGTGGACATGGATATTCAGGCTCTGTGCTCCTCAATGGATAATCTCGTTGTAAATGTACAAAAGATTCAAGATACTATTGATCAGAAATCGATGCTAGAACCAAGAATTCCGATTCCTGATTTGTTTTTTGGTGACAGAACTAAGTTCCTGAGCTTCAGAAATAATTGTAAGCTATTTTTGGCCTTGAAACCTCATTCTTCTGGTAATCCTATTCAACAGGTTTTGATTATTATTTCTTTTTTGCGCGGCGACCCACAGGACTGGGCGTTTTCTCTTGCACCAGGAGATTCTGCATTGAGTAATGTTGATGCATTTTTCCTGGCGCTCGGATTGCTTTACGATGAGCCTAATTCAGTGGATCAGGCTGAGAAAAATCTGCTGGCTTTATGCCAGGGTCAGGATGATGTAGAAGTATATTGTCAGAAATTTAGGAAATGGTCAGTACTCACTCTGTGGAATGAACCTGCACTAGCGGCTTTGTTCAGAAAGGGTCTCTCTGAAGCTCTTAAGGATGTAATGGTGGGATTTCCTATGCCTGCTGGTTTGAATGAGTCTATGTCCTTGGCCATTCAGATCGGTCGTCGCTTGCGCGAGCGTAAATCTGTGCACCATCTGGCGGTACTGCCTGAGAGTAAACCTGAGCCTATGCAGTGCGACAGGACTATGACTAAAGTAGAACGGCAAGAACACAGACGTCTGAACAGACTGTGTTTCTATTGTGGTGATTCTACTCATGCTATTTCTAATTGTCCTAAACGCACTAGGCGGTTCGATAGCTCTGCCGTTATTGGTACTGTACAGTCCAAATTCCTTTTGTCCATTACCTTAATGTGCTCTTTGTCATCGTATTCTGTCATGGCGTTTGTGGATTCAGGCGCTGCCCTGAATCTGATGGATTTGGATTATGCTAAACGTTGTGGATTTTTCTTGGAGCCTTTGCGGTGTCCTATTCCGTTGAGAGGAATTGATGCTACACCTTTGGCCAAGAATAAGCCTCAGTACTGGGCCCAGCTGACCATGTGCATGGCTCCTGCACATCAGGAAGTTATTCGCTTTCTGGTACTGCATAATTTGCATGATGTGGTCGTGTTGGGGTTGCCATGGCTACAAACCCATAATCCAGTATTGGATTGGAACTCTATGTCGGTAACCAGCTGGGGTTGTCAGGGAGTACATGGTGATGTTCCATTTTTGTCTATTTCGTCATCCATTCCTTCTGACATCCCAGAGTTCTTGTCGGACTTTCAGGATGTATTTGAAGAGTCCAAGTCTGATGCCCTACCTCCGCATAGGAATTGTGATTGTGCTATCGATTTGATTCCTGGTAGTAAATTCCCTAAGGGTCGTTTATTTAATTTGTCCGTACCTGAACACACCGCTATGCGCAGTTATGTGAAGGAGTCCCTGGAGAAGGGACATATTCGCCCATCGTCGTCACCATTGGGAGCAGGGTTCTTTTTTGTAGCCAAGAAGGATGGTTCGCTAAGACCGTGTATTGATTACCGCCTTCTTAATAAGATCACTGTTAAGTTTCAGTATCCCTTGCCATTGATTTCTGACTTGTTTGCTCGGATTAAGGGGGCTAGTTGGTTTACTAAGATTGATCTTCGTGGTGCGTATAATCTGGTGAGAATCAGGCAGGGAGATGAATGGAAAACGGCATTTAATACGCCCGAGGGTCATTTTGAGTATCTGGTGATGCCGTTCGGACTTGCCAATGCTCCATCTGTTTTTCAGTCTTTTATGCATGACATTTTCCGTGAGTATCTGGATAAATTCTTGATTGTTTACTTGGATGACATTTTGATCTTCTCAGATGATTGGGAGTCTCATGTGAAGCAAGTCAGAATGGTTTTCCAGGTACTGCGTGCTAATTCCTTGTTCGTGAAGGGATCAAAGTGTCTCTTCGGTGTGCAGAAAGTTTCATTTTTGGGGTTCATCTTTTCCCCTTCTACTATCGAGATGGATCCGGTTAAGGTTCAGGCCATCCAGGATTGGACTCAGCCGACATCTCTAAAAAGTCTGCAGAAATTCCTGGGCTTTGCTAATTTTTATCGTCGCTTCATCTGTAATTTTTCTAGCATTGCCAGACCATTGACCGATTTGACCAAGAAGGGTGCTGATTTGGTTAATTGGTCTTCTGCTGCCGTGGAAGCTTTTCAGGAGTTGAAGCGTCGTTTTTGCTGTGCCCCTGTGTTGTGTCAACCTGATGTTTCTCTTCCGTTCCAGGTCGAGGTTGATGCTTCTGAGATTGGTGCAGGGGCGGTTTTGTCACAGAGAGGTTCTGGTTGCTCAGTGTTCAAACCATGTGCTTTCTTTTCCAGGAAATTTTCTGCTGCTGAGCGTAATTATGATGTGGGCAACCGAGAGTTGCTGGCCATGAAGTGGGCATTCGAGGAGTGGCGTCATTGGCTTGAGGGTGCTAAGCATCGCGTGGTGGTATTGACTGATCATAAGAACTTGACTTATCTCGAGTCTGCCAAGCGCTTGAATCCTAGACAGGCCCGTTGGTCGTTATTTTTTGCTCGTTTTGATTTTGTGATTTCATACCTTCCGGGCTCTAAAAATGTGAAGGCGGATGCTCTGTCTAGGAGTTTTGTGCCCGACTCTCCGGGGTTATCTGAGCCGGCGAGTATCCTCAAGGAAGGAGTCATTGTGTCTGCCATCTCCCCTGATTTGCGGAGAGTGTTGCAGAAATTTCAGGCTAATAAACCTGATCGTTGTCCGGCCGAGAAACTGTTCGTCCCTGATAGGTGGACTAGTAAAGTTATCTCTGAACTTCATTGTTCGGTGCTGGCCGGTCATCCAGGAATCTTTGGTACCAGGGAGTTGGTTGCTAGATCCTTCTGGTGGCCATCTCTGTCACGGGATGTGCGTGCTTTTGTGCAGTCCTGTGGAATTTGTGCTAGGGCTAAGCCCTGCTGTTCACGTGCCAGTGGGTTGCTTTTGCCCTTGCCGGTCCCGAAGAGGCCTTGGACACATATTTCGATGGATTTCATTTCTGACCTTCCCGTTTCTCAAAAAATGTCGGTCATTTGGGTGGTCTGTGATCGCTTTTCTAAAATGGTCCATCTGGTGCCCTTGGTTAAATTGCCTTCCTCCTCTGATTTGGTGCCTTTGTTCTTCCAGCATGTGGTTCGTTTACATGGCATTCCTGAGAATATTGTTTCTGACAGAGGTTCCCAGTTTGTCTCGAGGTTCTGGCGAGCCTTTTGTGGTAGGATGGGCATTGACCTATCTTTCTCCTCGGCCTTCCATCCTCAGACTAATGGCCAGACCGAACGAACCAATCAGACCTTGGAAACATATCTGAGATGTTTTGTTTCCGCTGACCAGGATGATTGGGTGTCATTTTTGCCGTTGGCTGAGTTCGCCCTTAATAATCGGGCCAGCTCGGCTACCTTGGTCTCTCCATTTTTCTGCAATTCTGGGTTCCATCCTCGTTTCTCTTCAGGACAGGTTGAGTCTTCGGACTGTCCTGGTGTGGATTCTGTGGTGGACAGGTTGCAGCAGATCTGGACTCAGGTAGTGGACAATTTGACCTTGTCCCAGGAGAAGGCTCAGCTTTTTGCTAATCGCAGACGCCGTGTGGGACCCCGACTTCGTGTTGGGGATTTGGTTTGGTTATCTTCTCGTCATATTCCTATGAAGGTTTCCTCTCCTAAATTTAAACCTCGTTTTATTGGTCCGTATAGGATTTCTGAGATTCTCAATCCGGTGTCTTTTCGTCTGACCCTCCCAGACTCCTTTTCCATACATAATGTATTCCATAGGTCGTTGTTGAGGAGATACGTGGCACCTATGGTTCCATCTGTGGAGCCTCCTGCCCCTGTTTTGGTGGAGGGGGAATTGGAGTATATTGTGGAGAAGATTTTGGATTCTCGTGTCTCTAGACGGAAACTCCAGTATCTGGTCAAATGGAAGGGTTATGCTCAGGAAGATAATTCCTGGGTTTTTGCCTCTGATGTCCATGCCCCAGATCTTGTTCGTGCCTTTCATGTGGCTCATCCTGGTCGGCCTGGGGGTTCTGGTGAGGGTTCGGTGACCCCTCCTCAAGGGGGGGGTACTGTTGTGAATTCTGTGGCTGAGTTCACTTCTGTGGTCACAAGTGGTATTGCAGTCTCTGGGCTTCCTCCCTCAGGTGTTTTGGTGAGCTCGTTGGCTGCCTTGCTATTTAGCTCCACCTGAGTCTGTCTTCCTTGCTCCTTGTCAATGTTCCAGTGTTGGATCTGAGCTACTGCATCTTTCCTTGGGCCTGCTGCTCTGCTAGATAAGTGCTTCTAGTTTGTTTTCTGTTTTTTTCTGTCCAGCTTGCTATTGTCTTTTGCTGGAAGCTCTGAGAAGCAGAGGGGTGCACCGCCGTGCTGTTAGTTCGGCACGGTGGGTCTTTTTGCCCCTTTGCGTGGTTTTCGTTTTAGGGTTTTTTGTAGACTGCATAGTTCTCTTTGCTATCCTCGCTCTGTCTAGAATATCGGGCCTCACTTTGCTGGATCTATTTCATTCCTACGTTTGTCTTTTCATCTTGCTAACAGTCATTATATGTGGGGGGCTGCCTATTCCTTTGGGGTATTTCTCTGAGGTAAGTCAGGCTTGTATTTCTATCTTCAGGCTAGTCAGCTCCTCAGGCAGTGCCGAGTTGCATAGGTAGTTGTTAGGCGCAATCCACTGCTGCTTATAGTTGTGTGAGGATAGATCAGGTACTGCAGTCTACAGAGATTCCACGTCTCAGAGCTCGTCCTATTGTTTTTGGTTATTGCCAGATCTCTGTATGTGCGCTGATTACTGCACGCTGTGTTGCCTGATTGCCAGCCATAACACATTCCTATGTGTGCAGAATCGCCACGATTCTGCACAAAGAATGAGCATGCTGCATATTTTTCCGCGATGCAATTCCACCACGGAAAAATAAGCAGCATTAGCACAGCATTGCGGAATCCCATTGAATTCAATGGGCTGTGTTGTGCATGAGCTTTCGCAGCGTTTTCAGTGAGAAAAAAAAACGCGTCAAAAACGCATACAATCCGCAATGTGTGCACATAGCCTCAAGGATGCCTTTGCATCTGTATGAGATCCCGGTATCTCTGAGAGAAGGCTATGTCTCTGGCCATCCGTGTGGACCACTGCCTTTATCAGAGACCTACAGAGACACTCCATCTTTAGGTGTGCCTTGGGTCAAGGTAACCTAGGGCTGAGTTAACTGAGGAACCCGTGAAGTTGGGGGGTACGATTTGTTTTACTGGTTCTCCTGTAGTTCGGCGTAAAGAGGGAGTGTGTTTTTTTTATGGTGGGAAGGGTCATTTTGTGGGTACTTGTCTTTCCATACCTAACCGCAAACAGTCACCGGAAAACATAGGAGCCTGATTTGTGTAGCAACCTGGGTGAACATATTTCCTCAGTAGGTAGGTCATAATTTTTTTTTACCTGCCAAGATCCATTTTTGCAAACGTAAGGTGGCTTTTTCAGCCTTTCCGGACAGTGAGGTGAGGTTTAATCTGAATGACACCAGGTTAGTTGAGGACCAGCCACATAAACTGTTCCTATCTATAACTATAATAGCCATTGACTCAACACTAGTCATGAACGAATGTGCTCAGATAAAGTGTTATCCAAGCATGCTTGTGTGCTAGCAAGAGTGTCTTCGGTGTGCTCAAAAAATGTTTGGTCCCCGTGATTGCTTGTCTCGCAGTTGTTCGACAGGCTTCTGGAGCTTTCCTACTTGGATTTTCTAAGCTGTTCAGTGTTTGCCACTCCCCTTAGCTATATATGATCACCTCTAGCACTTGGAGATTGCTAGTGTTGGTTCTTACTGCCTGGTTCTGGAGTTGGAGGTGTAGTTCGTGGTTGGAGTTGGTGTTTGGAATTTGTTCAGGAAATTGTTGATTGGAGTTTTTTCTGTGTGCACATCTTCTCCTGTTTGTTTTCTCCTTCCTTTAACTTCATTGTGTCCAACTCTGTTGTATGGTGTGTGTATTTTGTATGGTTGGTATTTTCATTTCTATCTGTCCATCTTCCGTGTTAGGCTTGTTTGTGTGATCCTATACATTGCAGTGTCCCACTACCCTGGGTGGGGGAGGGGCCAATTAGGTTTGATATAGGAGCATAGCAAGGCACGAGAAACCGGCATCTCCACCTTCAGGAGTATTCCGGGGACAGGAAACAGGAATAGACTAGGGTGCCTCTAGTTCTAGGGACCTGGTTATCAACCATAATCCCAACACTATCGTGACATTTGTGCCACATGGATTAATGTCTTTCTATATCAACTAAGGAATGTGCTCCTCAGTGTATTTGGGGGCATCACAACCATGGACCAGACCTCTATCACAGGACAAAAAAAGTTTCACACTCCTTATCTTTGAACTGTTCTAATATTTATGGCCACAACTGTTTCTCCCCTTCCCATACTGATAGTTCTGCTTCACATCACTTGTCTTATCTATTGCATTGTTCCTGTGTGCTGTTGTACATAAATGTGACTCTTCAGATTTTGGGTTATTCTACACCTGATGAAGAGACCTGAGTAGTCTCGAAAACTTGCAATTTATTACCATCTTTTCAGTTAGCCATTAAAAGGATCAACCACTGAGGACTCTCAAATCAAGGGGCGCCAATAGCTGTCATCACAGCTGAGGGGTCTGCTGATGACCCCGTGCCTGTCATTATGATCCTCCAGTGAACGCCGACCCATGGCCAGCGTTCATAGGAGATTGTCATTTCTGCTATACAAAGCAGGACTGAAGCGCTGCTATATGTAGCATAGGCGATCAGATGATTTCCGCTTTAAGTCTCCATACGGGACTATTAAATACAGAGAAAAGTTAAAAAAAAAGGTTTATAAAAATATGAAAAATAAAAAAACACAAAAGTTCAAATCGCCCCCTTTTTGCTCCATTGAAAATAAAACAATGAAAAAAAATGAAAAATACACATATTTGGTATCGCTGTGTTCATAATTGTCCAATCTATCAAAATCTAAAATAAATTAATCCAATTAGTAAACGGCGTAATGAGAAAAAAATCAAAATGCAAGAATTGCGTGTTTTTGGCTGCTGACACATTGCTATAAAATGCAACAAGAGGCGATCAAAACATTGTATCTACCCCAAAATGGCATCAGTAGAAACATCAGCTCAGGGCACTAGAAATAAGCCCTCACTCAGCCCCAGATCCCGAAAAGTGAAAACGTTACGGGTCTAAGAAAATGGTGACAAAAGTGAAAACAAAATTTCTTACAAATGTTCCAATTTTTTCACTCTACTTAAATAAAAAAATTCTTGAATTTTTGAAGGATTTTTAGTCTTCTTTGTGATTTTTTTTCTATGAAGCTTAGCATAAGGACTCACAAGCATGAGCATCGTTGACGTGGGTTGCGAGTTTACATTTCTTGGCCAAAATATTGACCACTACCTCATATATTATTTATATATATGTTTTTTGCACTTCATTTTTCAGGGTGCAGCCAGGCCTAGTATTTTTTGAAAGAAGAAAATGTCCAGCTTCACCGAATCCGTGAAAAAAAGTTTTCTTTATTCAAATACTTAAATATGGAGGATACAAACTTTGGCATAAACCATATGGGTAAGAATCTCAACGCGTTTCTGGAGACTAAGCTCCCTTAATCATGACAAGCATTGACATTGTGAAGGATTACCCCTTCCTCCCACGTCACCAATCCGTGACGTCACTACACAGGTCCAGCTCTCCGGCGCCCCCTTTGTCTCTCAGGTCAGTAAAGGGACTGCACCTAGAGCAAATGGCCGCCGGGGAGACTGCCCTGTTACCCACCCTGGGTATTCTAAGATTCGCAATCAGAGTAAAAGGATCAGCCCAAAATTAATTTATGATTTAATTGCCTTAAGGGCGCACTAGATAATTACAAGAAATATACAATCACAATATATCAAGAGTTACAGTCAGAGTACAATATAACAACAATAATACAAGGCTTAAAGGTATAAAGCTGGAGGTCAATTTACCAGGTCGAAGGTCGCTTGTGGAAGCCGGGGGGCATAGCATTCCGCAGGTCCAAAAACTTAGTTGCCGGGCAGCCCCCAGAAAGCATGTGCTTGCTCCCCTCTGGCTGGCATACCCTGTTCCTTAAGATGTCATCATCATCATCTTCTTCTGTGGAGTGAGTGCCTCCCAGTGACCTCAGCTTCTTCTTATACCTGGCTGAGCCCCCCTGCCTGCAGCTGGGGGGCTTAGCAATCTCCACCCCCTCTGTCTCCCTGCAAGATTTATTCCAATATCTAATAAATGGGATAACTTCTCTCAGGATGATCGGATCAGCACACGGGCAGTACCAGCGCCTGTGGTTTGTTCTGCCGGTCGTACTGGGATCAAACCTGGACCCATTCGGTCCCTGTGGGAGGCTGATCCCTATATCTCGGGTTTCAGACCTTCCACCGTCACGGGAGTCACACTGTTGGATGTACAATTTCTTTAGGGTAATGAGAATATTTTTTATGAGCCTGTACCTCGGACGATGCGTCCATAATTCACAATTCCATGTTGGAGACGGTTTGGCTGGGCTGCCATAATAGATGTGTATCCAGTGGCCACTTGGCATGCGTGTTTTAATTAAGCCCCCAAGCATTTCCAAGCCCCCTGGTGGCGTGGTTTCCTCATGGGGCTTTGAACTACCGTCTACAGTTTACACTGAGCTCAGTCCGTTAGCATACTAATAGGAACTCTATTCATTAGCAAAGGTGGGGGCCAGGAGCACTCCTGTGTCCAGGAGACAAAATGGAGTCACGCCAATCTGATAGCATGCCTGTTCCAAGATGGCGGCTGTTCCCTCATCACACCTCCCTGCTTTAGAGGGCGCTAGGGGGCATCACATTCCTGTGTTCCCCCATGCGCCCTTCCACACCTTCTCCTTGCCGGGACAACCCATCAGCATTACCATGGTCTCTGCCACTTTCTCCCTGAGCCTGTCCCTGCCTCCTCCTCTCTGAGGCTGACTCTGTCCCTCCTCTCTCTCTCTCTGAGGCTGTCTCTGCCTCTCCCCTCTTTCTGAGGCTGTCTCTGCCTCCTTCCCTGTCTCTCTCTGAGGCTGTCTCTGCCCCCTCCTCTCTCTGAGGCTGACTCTGTCTCCCCCCCTGTCTCTCTCCGAGGCTGTCTCCGCCCCCTCCTCTCTCTCTCTGAGGCTGTCTCTGCCCCCTCCTCCTTCTTTCTCTGAGGCTGTCTCTGCCCCCTCCTCTCTCTCTCTGAGGCTGTCTCTGCCCCCTCCTCCTTCTCTCTCTGAGGCTGTCCCTGCCTCCTCCTTTCTCTCTCTGAGGCTGTCTCCTCCCCTGTCTCTCTCTGTGGCTGGCTCTGCCTCCTCCCCTCTCTTCCTGAGGCTGTCTCCGCCTCCTCCTCTGTCTCTCTCTGAGGCTGTCTCTGCCTCATCCTTTCTCTCTCTGAGGCTGTCTCTGCCCCCTCCTCCTTCTCTCTCTGAGGCTGTCCCTGCCTCCTCCTTTCTCTCTCTGAGGCTGTCTCCTCCCCTGTCTCTCTCTGAGGCTGTCTCTGCCTCATCCTTTCTCTCTCTGAGGCTGTCTCTGCCCCCTCCTCCTCTCTCTGAGGCTGTCTCTGCCTCCTCCTCTCTCTCTCTGAGGCTGTCTCTGCCCCCTCCTCCTCTTCCTGAGGCTGTCTCTGCCTCCTCCCCTCTCTTCCTGAGGCTGTCTCCGCCTCCTCCTCTGTCTCTCTCTGAGGCTGTCTCCGCCCCCTCCTCTCTCTCTCTGAGGCTGTCTCTGCCCCCTCCTCCTTCTTTCTCTGAGGCTGTTTCTGCCCCCTCCTCTCTCTCTCTCTGAGGCTGTCTCTGCCTCCTCCTCCCTCTCTCTCTGAGGCTGTCTCTGCCCCCTCCCCTCTCTCTCTGAGGCTGCCTCTGCCCCCTCCTCCTTCTCTCTCTCTCTCAGAGGCTGCCTCTAACTGTCGGTCCCTGGGCCACGCCTCCGGTGAACCCTGCTGGACCGTTACCCGGTACAGCCGTCCCTGGTCCCAGACCACCTGCTCGTGGTCTGACTCCCCGGGAGGCTGTGCCGCCTGCTCCTTAAGAGCTTTCAGGCTAGCGTCGGCTTCCAACGCTGCCTGAAATCCCTGACTCGATGTGGCGAGAATGGACGACACCGCCACATCCGCTGTCAGCTCCCCGGGATCTGTCTCCTGGCCGCTGTCTGACTCGGCAGCCACTTGGTCAGAGAGGGGGAAGCCGTCGGACCTCTGCAAGGCTCCTTGGGCTCCGGCGCTCCCACTCCGGGTGACAGCGGCCACGACCGCTGTGCCCATGGGTAGCACCTGCTTCCCCCCGGCCCCTGACCAAGTCGCCGGGTCAGGCAGACTTTCCTGCCCTCCTGACATCCCGGGGGTGGGGAACTCCTGCCCTGGGGTCTTACCTGGTGGCTCCTCTCCCGGGACGCCTCCTCCCCCCATGGCCTGTTCCTCTTCCTGCAGGGGTCCTAGACTCAGCAGGCGGGATTCACTTAGGGGCCCTACACTGCCCATAGCAGCCCCTCCCTCCGCCTCTGAGCTCTCCCCTACAGTCTCCTCACCTGTCCTCACTGTGAGCCCTGTGTGTGTGGTGTCAGTGTATGGAGTATCCTCAGGTTTCACTCCCTCCCCCACTATTGGAGGCACATTCAACACATCAACATTCACAGTGGAGTCATGACATTCTTGGGGAGCCGAACTTGGGGGTTCAGTGGCCACATACTGAGACACTAGCCGCCCCAAATCGGTCCCAAGTAATACATTAGCAGGAATATTTGACGTTACTCCCACCTCCCGCATTCCCCTCCCGGCGCCCCAGTCCAAAAACACCTTTGCGACAGGCAGCGCCGGTTCCACGCCTCCAATTCCGGAGACGGAAAGGGTTTTCCCCGGTACCAAGTCTTGAGGGGACACCACCTCAGGACGTACTAGGGTTCGTTCAGCGCCTGTGTCCCGCAGTCCCATGACCGCTGAGCGGCCGATAGTGACGGGTTGGTAATTGTCCAGGGACCTCCCACCACCCCCTCCCACACATAAAACAGTGGACGGTTTCGGGGACATGGATGGGGCCTTAAGACGCTGGGGACATGCTGTCTTGAAGTGCCCCAGCTGGTTGCAGTGATGACAACGTCTGGGTTCTGCGCCTGGCCTGGAGAGGGCAGCAGGGGGGTACACCCCTTGCACTCTGGGGGCTGGGGAAACAGGGGCAGGATTGGGCTTACCCCCTCTCCAGGTGCTGCTGGCAGGCTTCTTCGGCTCAGGCGCCCTGTTATTGGCATACTCATCTGCCAGGGCGGCTGTAGCAGAAGCCCCTTCGGTTTCCGGTCACGGAGGAACTGCTGGAGGTCCTCTGGGCAGTTCCACAAGAACTGCTCCATGACGAACAGTTCCTGGACCTCCTGGCGGGTGGTGAGCGCTAGACCCGAGGTCCAGTGCTCTGCAGCTCTCAGCAACGCCCGCATGTGGTCGGTCCAGGTGTCCTTTGGGCCCCGCTGCAGGCTCCGGAACTTCTTGCGGTAAGACTCTGGGGTGAGGTTGTAGTGCTGGATCAGGGCCCGCTTGATGCTGCTGTAGTCCTGCTCCGCCCCGGCAGGTAAGTCCCCCAAAACTTCCAGGGACTTACCCCTCAAACGGGGGGTCAGGTATCTTGCCCACTGATCCGGGGCCAGATGGTGTTGAAGGCAGGTCCTTTCAAAGGCCAGCAAGAAGGAATCCAGGTCTCCATCCTTCTCAAGCAGAGGGAAGTCCTCGGCCCGGACTTTGGAAACCCTGGACTCTGGCGGTGCTGGGGCGTCCAGCGGGAGCCCGCGTTGAGCCATCTCCAGTCGGTGCTGGCGCTCCGCTGCTCTCTCTGCCGCTGCTTGCTCCGCTGCCCGCTCAGCAGCTCTCTCTTCTCAACAGCCACCTTATTAATTGCTTAACTTAGTGCAGACACCCAATTGACATAGCCCAGTGCAGCCAGCCTCGAACTCCTGGACCCACCGCTGCCACCACTGTGAAGGATTACCCCTTCCTCCCACGTCACCAATCCGTGACGTCACTACACAGGTCCAGCTCTCCGGCGCCCCCTTTGTCTCTCAGGTCAGTAAAGGGACTGCACCTAGAGCAAATGGCCGCCGGGGAGACTGCCCTGTTACCCACCCTGGGTATTCTAAGATTCGCAATCAGAGTAAAAGGATCAGCCCAAAATTAATTTATGATTTAATTGCCTTAAGGGCGCACTAGATAATTACAAGAAATATACAATCACAATATATCAAGAGTTACAGTCAGAGTACAATATAACAACAATAATACAAGGCTTAAAGGTATAAAGCTGGAGGTCAATTTA
This sequence comes from Ranitomeya imitator, assembly GCF_032444005.1. Lineage (NCBI taxonomy): Eukaryota > Metazoa > Chordata > Amphibia > Anura > Dendrobatidae > Ranitomeya > Ranitomeya imitator. The sequence goes on from NC_091290.1 coordinate 35,325,318, forward strand.
CCAGGTCGAAGGTCGCTTGTGGAAGCCGGGGGGCATAGCATTCCGCAGGTCCAAAAACTTAGTTGCCGGGCAGCCCCCAGAAAGCATGTGCTTGCTCCCCTCTGGCTGGCATACCCTGTTCCTTAAGATGTCATCATCATCATCTTCTTCTGTGGAGTGAGTGCCTCCCAGTGACCTCAGCTTCTTCTTATACCTGGCTGAGCCCCCCTGCCTGCAGCTGGGGGGCTTAGCAATCTCCACCCCCTCTGTCTCCCTGCAAGATTTATTCCAATATCTAATAAATGGGATAACTTCTCTCAGGATGATTGGATCAGCACACGGGCAGTACCAGCGCCTGTGGTTTGTTCTGCCGGTCGTACTGGGATCAAACCTGGACCCATTCGGTCCCTGTGGGAGGCTGATCCCTATATCTCGGGTTTCAGACCTTCCACCGTCACGGGAGTCACACTGTTGGATGTACAATTTCTTTAGGGTAATGAGAATATTTTTTATGAGCCTGTACCTCGGACGATGCGTCCATAATTCACAATTCCATGTTGGAGACGGTTTGGCTGGGCTGCCATAATAGATGTGTATCCAGTGGCCACTTGGCATGCGTGTTTTAATTAAGCCCCCAAGCATTTCCAAGCCCCCTGGTGGCGTGGTTTCCTCATGGGGCTTTGAACTACCGTCTACAGTTTACACTGAGCTCAGCCCGTTAGCATACTAATAGGAACTCTATTCATTAGCAAAGGTGGGGGCCAGGAGCACTCCTGTGTCCAGGAGACAAAATGGAGTCACGCCAATCTGATAGCATGCCTGTTCCAAGATGGCGGCTGTTCCCTCATCACAGACATGTTATAGGTATTCACGTATTCACGTATTCAGGTATTCACGCTGTGTTTACTGTGACGGATATCTCTGGTCACATACAGTTAGGTCCATATATATTTGGACAGAAACAACATTTTTCTAATTTTGGTTATAGACATTACCACAATGAATTTTAAACAACAATTAAGATGCAGTTGAAGTTCAGACTTTCAGCTTTCATTTGAGGGTATCCACATTAAAATTGGATGAAGGGTTTAGGAGTTTCAGCTCCTCAACATGTGCCACCCTGTTTTTAAAGAGACCAAAAGTAATTGCACAGATTAAATAATTTTAAATAAAATGTTCATTTTTAGTACTTGGTTGAAAACTTTTTGTTGGCAATGACTGCCTGAAGTCTTGAACTCATGGACATCACCAGATGCTGTGTTTACTCCTTTTTGATGCTCTGCCAGGCCTTCACTGCGGTGGTTTTCAGTTGCTGCTTGTTTGTGGCCTTTCTGTCTGAAGTTTAGTCTTTAACAAGTGAAATGCTGCTCAGTTGGGTTGAGATCAGGTGACTGACTTGGCCATTCCGGAATATTCCACTTCTTTGCTTTAATAAACTCCTGGGTTGCTTTGGCTTTATGATTTGGGTCATTGTCCATCTGCAGTATGAAACGATGACCAATCAGTTTGGCTGCATTTGGCTGGATCTGAGCACACAGTATGGCGGCTCTGAATACCTCAGAATTCATTTGGCTGCTTCTGTCCTGTGTCACATCATCAATAAACACTAGTGACCCAGTGCCACTGGCAGCCATGCATGCCCAAGCCATCACACTGCCTCCGCCGGGTGTTACAGATGATGTGGTATGTTTTGGATCATGAGCTGTACCACGCCTTCGCCATACTTTTCTCTTTCCATCATTCTGGTAGAGGTTGATCTTGGTTTCATCTGTCGTAAGAATGTTCTTCCAGAACTATGCTGGCTTTTTTAGATGTTTTTAGCAAAGTCCAGTCTAGCCTTTTTATTCTTGATGCTTATGAGTGGTTTGCACCGTGCAGTGAACCCTCTGTATTTCCTTTCATGCAGTCTTCTCTTTATGGTAGATTTGGATATTGATACGCCGACCTCCTGGAGAGTGTTGGTCACTTGGTTGGCTGTTGTGAAGGGGTTTCTCTTCACTATGGAGATTATTCTGCGATTATCCACCACTGTTGTCTTCCGTGGGCGCCCAGGTCTTTTTGCATTGGTGAGTTCTCCAGTGCTTTCTTTCTTTCTCAGGATGTACCAAACTGTAGATTTTGCCACTCCTAATATTGTAGCAATTTCTCGGATGGGTTTTTTTCTGTTTTCGCAGCTTAAGGATGGCTTGTTTCACCTGCATGGAAAGCTCCTTTGACCGCATGTTTACTTCACAGCAAAACCTTCCAAATGCAAGCACCACACCTCAAATCAACTCCAGGCCTTTTATCTGCTTAATTGAGAATGACATAACGAAGGGATTGCCCACACCTGTCCATCAAATAGCCTTGGAGTCAATTGTCCAATTACTTTTGGTCCCTTTAAAAACAGGGTGGCACATGTTAAGGAGCTGAAACTCCTAAACCCTTCATCCAATTTTAATGTGGATACCTTCACATAAAAGCTGAAAGTCTGAACTTCAACTGCATCTGAATTGTTTTGCTTAAAATTCATTGTGGTATTGTCTATAACCAAAATTAGAAAAATGTTGTCTCTGTCCAAATATATATGGACCTAACTGTATATCTTTATTAATGTTGCTGCCTAGGTTTAAGCCACTGTGCTGAGTATTTTAATTGTTATACGATACGATACGATACACTTTATTGATCCCGTGGGAAATTATGGTATCACAGCAGCACGACTTAAAACATAAAAATCATAAAGGAATTACATAGTTGACATGACAGTTTGTTGACAGAAGAAGATTATACATTAGAATAGGACATACACAACGAGTGAACTGAAATGTAGAGAAATAAGTAGACATTCACCTTGGTGGTTTAACCCTAGTGTTATTGTTGTACATTCCCATAGCAGTTGGCACAAACTATTTCCTATATTTTTCCTTCTTACACCTCAGAAGTATTAGCCGGTTACTGAAGGTGCTCTTCTGTCTCATGAATAGCTCATATAATGGATGTGCATTATTGTTCATAATCGCCATACACTTTCTCAGAGTTCTTTTCTCCACTACCTTCCCAAGAGAGTCCAGATTGCAGCCCACAGCAGAACTTGCCTTCTTGATAATCTTATTCAGCTTATTAGCATCAGAGGCCCGCACACTACTACCCCAGCACGTGATTGCAAAAAAGATGGCACTTGCCACCACAGATTGGTAGAACATTTCTAACATTTTGCTGCACACATTAAAAGACCTCAGTTTCCTTAGGAAATACAATCTGCTCATCCCCTTCTTGTAGACAAACTCTGAGTGGCATCTCCAGTCCAGTTCGCTATCCAAATGGACCCCCAAATATTTGTAACTCTCCACCTGCTCTACCTCCTGACCAGCAATAGTGATCGGTAAGCATTCCAACTTAATCCTGCTATAGTTGGCCACCAACTTCTTAGTTTTCTTAACATTTAGTTGCAGATAGTTACCATTGCACCAATCCACGAAATTCGACACCACCCTTCTATATTCCTCATCCCCCTGATCTCCCCTAATGCATCCCACAACCACAGAGTCATCCGAAAATTTTTGAAGGTGGCAAAGTTCAGATTTATACTGAAAGTCTGAAATATACAGTGTGAATAGAAAGGGCGCAAGCACCGTTCCCTGGGGGGCACCTACACTGCTCAATAATCTGCTTGACACCACTGCTCCCATCTGTACAAACTGTGGCCGATCTGATAGGTAGTCAGTTATCCAATTTCTCATCCCCTCCTCAACCTTCATATCAGTCATCTTTTTGTGTAGTAAAAGTGGCTGCAGGGAGTTAAATGCACTCGAGAAATCGAAGAACATCGCTCGCACCGTGGTTCCGTCAATCTCCAGAAATGAATGTACCCTATGTAACAGAGAAAGAATAGCATCATCCACCCCCAATCTATTTCGGTAAGCAAACTGAAGGGGATCAATAAAAGCATTGACCCTCGGTCTTAAGTGAGCAAGCACTAATCTTTCCAAGGCCTAGGTTATATAGGCAGCGAATATATTATAACTTCATGCTTCGGCTTTTTGCTGTGATATTGCTAATTGTTGGTATATGTTGCAACATTCCTCCATTGTATCAGTCTAGATATTTACTCATGTTGTTTGGCGACTATTCAGTATTCATCATTATAGTTACAGCCTTGTAATATGGTGTCCCCTACGATATATTTTGCTTTATTATTGTGTTATTTTTAAAATAATTATTTAATAAATATTAGTTTTAATTTTATGGGATCGCTTCTTCTTCCCACGTGTAATGATGTGGGATTAGTGATATATGTGTTATTTTATGCAGAGACGAGCTCTGGCAGGAAGAAGTGAAAGGATGGCGGTCTTGCGCTGCATGAAAAAGAAAAGCAAAGATGATGGACTTCAGCTAGATACATTACCGGTGAGTCAGTGTATTACTTGTACACTGACACTATACACTTTATACAGAGCTCCTCTGTTCCCATCATGCATCCACCATTTTGTTTAAAAAAAAAAAAATCACTCACCGCTCAAGATGATGCTTTGCACCGCCGCTTTCTTTCTCTTCTGGCCAGGTACTTTCTAAATTATGCTGGCCTCATTATGACGTCATTGCACTGTCTGAATAACAGAGAAAGCACTGGGCATGAAGTTGAGGATGGTTTCCACCAGCTTCGCTGATATTTTCTACTGTAGACAGCACAGATGCTGGGACGCTCTCTGCCCATGGGTTCCCCGGAGTGTCATGCCCCGAACTGTAGGCCAGATTGCTCTTATTTGCTGCCGCTACACAGTTGGCATAGGCTCTATTCCACCTCCGGGCTCAGGTGCGGCTACATCGGCTGCATACATGGAAACAGGAACACAAGGGCTACTTGCACAGTGAACAAGTCTGTAGGAACATGCTCCGCCAAACGTCAAGGTATACTCATATAGAGCAGTCCTAACTGATGTATGCAATCCCTATCTGATGTATTTAAAAACCTGATCATCTGTATATTACCTGTGTGAACAGGGTTCAGAGAGGAAATGTCCATGTGGACATGCTGAGTGGAACAGCTTTTGTGCAGATAGCCCACAAGGAGTGGTGGGTAACTCCCTAGTCTTGTAGACACGGCTGCATACAGCAGTATTTTGGACCCTGCCCCTCATAACCTTGATTTTGCTGACCACGTCTTATCTTTTACATAGTTAACATTTTGCCTGGGCATTTTTTGTGCTTATAACATGCTCAATCATTTTACCAGTTCCTAAACAATTTATACGAAAATCTCTGCTTTGTGTCCTTGTGTGAACCCAGACAAATGTGACAACTAATGGTTCCATAATGTAAGTTCATGCCTGTAATTAGTGAAGCCACAGACCGTTATCTGACAATGCTGGTAGACAGCTAAATTGTGTAGCTATAACAATCCTACATGTATACTTTCACATTATCGGCAACACTGCCGCAAAGAGGCTTCTTCCTAATTACCGTCACTGTCATAAGCACTGTAGAAATTATGCGCGACAAGTGTTTTTATTTTTTTTTTACTGTTTCAACAGCAAAAGAGTGTATCTGAGAGGCCTCCCCAGCTGTACGTCATACCACCATATTCACATGTGATGGTGCAGGGATTTTGTTATGGCATAAGCAGCGGGAGCTGGACGTATTATGCAAAATTTAGTGTTGAATTTTGCAGAAATTGTTACTTTTGAAACCTATTTAAAATTGAAGAGTTATTCCATTTTCATTTTTTTATGCTTGTTAGCTTGCTCTAGAGAAAAAATAATAAAATCAGAGTTATTTTCCCTTTGCAAATCCATCAATGCCTCTCACCTGCTGCCCCTGGACCTTCTTGACAGGCTTCATTGGCGATGTGATGATTACATTGCATGTGACCGATACAGCCAATAGCTGCCTTTGTCAAGTCTCTGAGCCCAGTGATTGGCTACTGCGGTCATGTGCGCCCAATAAAATTGGGGAGCAGCGGCATGACAGGAGCACGGGAGGGTGAATGACTAACTGCTGAGTTTATTATTTGGAAGCATATGAAAATAATAACTAGAAATCCCCTTTAATGCCGTTTGGGGAGGGTTTTAGCAGGTCATCATGCAAGGCTAATGCCTTATCAACCAAATATGTCTTTTTTTTTTATCTTGGTTGTTGGAATTCTTTTTTTTTTTTTTTTGCAGTAACAGACCACTTCTCCAGTGTAGACCAAAATTGAAGGAACAAAAATAATTTATTTTCTTGTTTTTTTCATACAGGTTAGCAATGATTCTATACAATCACACAAATTATTGAGAAGTTGTACGTTTCTCAAGAAATGCACTGACGGGGTCCAAAAACAGAAAGCAAAAATCTCAAAAGGGAACAGAGAGAGTAAAGTTTAAGCAAAGGCTCTTACATATCGAACAAGGAGGAAGATGAATGGGACTGGCCTGGAAAAACTATTTCCTGTAAATTCTGAAAAAGTGCAAAGATGTACAGACATTTCAACTGATGTGGTGTGGAAAAAGATTTCAAGGAAACTGCCTCCTGATTGGCTATTTTACACAATTGCTACTACTAGACCAATTTATCTGATACCTTTCCTGGTGACATTGGCGCATCTGCTTCTGACTCACCCTGTCACATCCATGGTACATCCACCTCTGTCCATGGCACATCCCTCTCTGTCCATCACACATCCCTCTCTGTCCATCACACATCCCTCTCTCCATCGCACATCCACCTCTGTCCATGACACATCCCTCTCTGTCCATGACACATCCACCTCTGTCCATGGCACATCCACCTCTGTCCATGGCACATCCACCTCTGTCCATGGTACATCCACCTCTGTCCATGGCACATCCACCTCTGTCAATCGCACATCCACCTCTGTCCATAGCACATCCACCCCTGTCCATGGCACATCCACCTCTGTCCATGACACATCCCTCTCTGTCCATGACACATCCACCTCTGTCCATGGCACATCCACCTCTGTCCATGGCACATCCACCTCTGTCCATGGTACATCCACCTCTGTCCATGGCACATCCACCTCTGTCCATCGCACATCCACCTCTGTCCATAGCACATCCATCTCTGTCCATGGCACATCCATCTCTGTCCTTGGCACATCCACCTCTGTGCATGGCACATCCACCTCTGTCCATGGCACATCCACCTCTGTCCATGGCACATCCACCTCTGTCCATGGCACATACACCTCTGTCCATAGCACATCCACCTCTGTCCATAGCACATCCACCTCTGTCCATGGCACATCCACCTCTGTCCATAGCACATCCACCTCTGTCCATGGCACATCCACCTCTGTCCTTGGCACATCCACCTCTGTCCATGGCACATCCATCTCTGTCCATCGCACATCCCTCTCTGTCCATCGCACATCCCTCTCTGTCCATCGCACATCCACCTTTGTCCATCGCACATCCACCTTTGTCCATCGCACATCTGTCTCTGTCCATCACACATCCACCTCTGTCCATCACACATCCACCTCTGTCCATCGCACATCTACCTGTGTCCATCGCACATCCACCTTTGTCCATCGCACATCCGTCTCTGTCCATCACACATCCACCTCTGTCCATGGCACATCCACATCTATCCATGGCACATCCACATCTATCCATGACACATCCACCTCTGTTCATGGCACATCCACCTCTGTCCATGGCACAACCACCTCTGTCCATGGCACATCCACATCTATCCATGGCACATCCACATCTATCCATGACACATCCACCTCTGTTCATGGCACATCCACCTCTGTCCATCACACATCCACCTTTTTCCATCGCACATCCGTCTCTGTCCATCACACATCCACCTCTGTCCATGGCACATCCATCTCTGTCCATGGCACAACCACCTTTGTCCATGGCACATCCACCTCTGTCCATGGCACATCCATCTCTGTCCTTCACACATCCACCTGTGTCCATGGCACACCCATCTCTGCCCATTGCACATCCACCTCTGTCCATGGTACATCCATCTCTGTCCATGACACATCCACCTCTGTCCATGGCACATCTATCTCTGTCCATGGCACAACCACCTTTGTCCATGGCACATCCACCTCTGTCCATGGCACATCCATCTCACATCCACCTCTGTCTGTGGAGACATGGGGGTCGGCAGGCGCCCAGGTCTGCTAGCCGAAACTGCATGGACCAGGGATTGTACCGCTCTCCCTTTAACGTGGGCGTAACACTACTCAGACAACACAGGGTGAGTGTAAAACAGTGTGGCAATGCTTTATTGTACCACAAAACAGGAAGAGAACACACAGAATAGTCTCAGCTAAATTCCCCAAGATGGTGCACATTACAGAGTCTCACCCTTCCGCTGACCCGTCGGGATAATGGCAGATGTTACGTCACAGCTCCTCCACCGGATATCACCCGAGTGCAGTGCGATTCCCGACAACAGAGGAAGTCCGTCTCCTCCGCAGCACTGTAAATAGTGGCAGTGTATAAATAATACAGTGATCACCAGTGACATTATACACAGCGGCTCTGTATGTAGTGTGTGTACAGGTAATACAGTGATCACCAGTGACTTTATACACAGTAGCTCTGTATATAGTGTCAGTGTACAGATAATACAGTGATCACCAGTGACATTATACACAGGAGCTCTGTATATAGTGTCAGTGTACAGATAATACAGTGATCACCAGTGACATTATGCACAGGAGCTCTGTATATAGTGTATAATATACAGGTAAAACAGTGATCACCAGTGACATTATGCACAGAAGCTCTGTATATAGTGTTAGTGTACAGATAATACAATGATCACTGGTGACATTTTACACAGGAGCTCTGTATAGAGTGTCAATGTACAGGTAATACAGTGATCACCAGTGACATTAGACACAGGAGCTCTGAATATACAACTGGACCCGTGGAAGCGTGTTATACGCAAAACCGCCGTAGTCCTGTTCTTTTGCCTGCTTACCTGCATTCGTCCTGCCCTCAAAAACCTTGTCCATGAAAAGCTTTCATAAATAAAAGGACTTAGGTTTTTATGACACGGTAAACGGAGTGTTGCTGCTTTTTTCTCTATTTTGGATAGCTCTGTATATAGTGTCAGCATACAGGTAATACAGTGATCACTGGTGACATTATACACAGGAGCTCTGTATAAAGTGTCAGTGTACAGATAATGCCGTGATCACCAGATACATCATACACAGGAGCTCTGTAAATAGTGTCAGTGTACAGGTAATACGGTGATCATCAGTGACATTATACACAGAAGCTCTGTAAATAGTGTCAGTGTATAGGTATTACAGTGATCACCGGTGACATTATACACAGGAGCTCTGTACATAGTGTCAGTGTACAGGTAATATGGTGATCACCAGTGACAATATAAACAGAAGCTCTGTAAATAGTGTCAGTGTATAGGTATTACAGCGATCACCGGTGACATTATACGCAGGAGCTCTGTATATAGTGTCAGTGTGCAGGTAATACAGTGATCACCGGTGACATTATACACAGGAAATCTGTATATAGTGTCTGTGTACAGGTAATATAGTGATCATCAGGGACATTATACACAGAAGCTCTGTATATAGTATACAGTGTACAAGTAATACAGTGATCATCAGTGACATTATACACAGGAGCTCGGCATATACTATATAGTGTACTTGTAACACACTGACTCACAAGTAATGTCTGTAGTTGAAGTCCTTCATCTTCGCCTTTCTTCTTCATCTGGCACAGACCACCATCACTTCTTCCAGCCGGGACTCATCAATAGTTGATCACTTCTAGAGCACATTCCCCACTTTTTTCTCGATTTTTTCACTATGTCAGATGAAGAAAAAAAAGCTACATAATGCCGCCCTGCACTTTAACACAACCCCCCTTTTTGTTCCCCCATGAAAGATAGTTTCCTCAAAAATAAATTATATTACAGCAGTAATGTCCCCAAATTGGCCCGTACAGTAATTATGTCCCCACTTGCAACCATAAACTAATAATACCTAATTCTGGCCCCATACTGTAATTGTCACCCATCCTTGACCTCTTTATTTAATAATATTTCCCATCCTAGGCCCCCATGTATTCCCTCCCCTCCATCTTGTGCTATGTATCCCTCCCATCCTGGGCCTTTATGTAGACCCACCCTAGCAACATGTGCCTCTATGTATCCCCATCCCCAATCCTGGGCCTCTGTATTGCACACGCACCCATCATGGGCCCTTATGTATCATCACGCCCCCCATCATGAGCCCTTATGCATCATCACCCACCATCGTGAGCCTTTATGTATCATCACATACCCCCCATCATGCCCCTATGCTGCCCCATCATAGGTCCCTATGTCCATACAATACCCTGCCAGTTTATATAGGGAAAAAAATATTCTCACCTTCCAGCTCTCCCCCAGTGGCGTCCTCTTGCGGTTCCATATAAAGTAACATGGCCACTGATTCATCAGAGGCCGCGCGCTGACGTTGGTGTGTGACGCACAGCTGTGACATTTAAAGGCAGCCGACATCACTGCATTGCGCCGCGCACTGATATCAGCGCCCGGCATATAGCAGTGACGTTCAATGTCGCTGGCCTATCAGAGACCACACGCTCTGCGCAGCTGAGCTAAGAGGAAAATAACAATCAATCATCAATTTACAAATCTTGACCAACCGAAAAATGAAGCATATAAATCCAAAAGTCAACATATAGAAAACAGTCTATTCCTCCTGGGTTACTGAAACTAGAAAGCTGGATAACTAAGATAAAATGCTGTGTCGTCACATTTGCCTCAACTCGACCAGAAAGAGAAACAAAAGAGCTTTTACTATTCTTACCTGTGGAGCAGTCCTGTCCAATGGTGTCGCTGGTCTTGGTCCGGCGTCTCCCTTATTCTTGCAATGCCGTCCTCCTTCATGCTTTGTGTGGATGACATGTCCCAATAATTATCACTGACCACTGGCTCCAGAGTGTCTGAGACAATCCTTTGAACAGAGGAAGCTGTTGCCTCGGAAGTGTACTTTTCAGCCTTTGAGTACATGAATCCTAGCCTTGGTGGCTGGTTCTCAGAGCACATCTCTGCTGTAATTACCTGTTCACGGCAGGAGGTCCTACTTCAATGGTGATTGACGTGTCAGCTCGTTTCCACTTCCTCAGTTAGAATTAATCCCATATGTTCAATATGGGGGTGATATGTCCCCTCTCTGGAGAGGCCAGTATGGATTTTATCACTTTTTACTCTGACAACACCTACTGAGCAGAAAGCAGTCATTTCCCATGACTGCCCAGTTATGTACATGTAAGTTTTTGACCCTTATTCATAAAGAGCCTGGTTTACAGTAAAGCTACCTCCAAGATACAAACTGTGTCACGCGGATCATGTCTGCTGGTTCTGATCTGAAGAGCTGGTGTAGTGTTCGGCCTCATCAAATTTAGAAAACTCCATAATACTGCAGTAAAAAACAAGTTTGGATTTGAGGGGACGCTGTGGATTTTACATATTGCTATTCCAGCAGTGTAAATGGAGGGCAGGTGCTGGGTGATTGGGGCGTCCACTAACCACCAGGATGAGGGTGTATACAGGTCCTTCTCAAAAAATTAGCATATAGTGTTAAATTTCATTATTTACCATAATGTAATGATTACAATTAAACTTTCATATATTATAGATTCATTATCCACCAACTGAAATTTGTCAGGTCCTTTATTGTTTTAATACTGATGATTTTGGCATACAACTCCTGATAACCCAAAAAACCTGTCTCAATAAATTAGCATATCAAGAAAAGGTTCTCTAAACGACCTATTACCCTAATCTTCTGAATCAACTAATTAACTCTAAACACATGCAAAAGATACCTGAGGCTTTTATAAACTCCCTGCCTGGTTCATTACTCAAAACCCCCATCATGGGTAAGACTAGCGACCTGACAGATGTCAAGAAGGCCATCATTGACACCCTCAAGCAAGAGGGTAAGACCCAGAAAGAAATTTCTCAACAAATAGGCTGTTCCCAGAGTGCTGTATCAAGGCACCTCAATGGTAAGTCTGTTGGAAGGAAACAATGTGGCAGAAAACGCTGTACAACGAGAAGAGGAGACCGGACCCTGAGGAAGATTGTGGAGAAGGACCGATTCCAGACCTTGGGGAACCTGAGGAAGCAGTGGACTGAGTCTGGTGTGGAAACATCCAGAGCCACCGTGCACAGGCGTGTGCAGGAAATGGGCTACAGGTGCCGCATTCCCCAGGTAAAGCCACTTTTGAACCATAAACAGCGGCAGAGGCGCCTGACCTGGGCTACAGAGAAGCAGCACTGGACTGTTGCTAAGTGGTCCCAAGTACTTTTTTCTGATGAAAGCAAATTTTGCATGTCATTCGGAAATCAAGGTGCCAGAGTCTGGAGGAAGACTGGGGAGAAGGAAATGCCAAAATGCCTGAAGTCCAGTGTCAAGTACCCACAGTCAGTGATGGTGTGGGGTGCCATGTCAGCTGCTGGTGTTGGTCCACTGTGTTTCATCAAGGGCAGGGTCAATGCAGCTAGCTATCAGGAGATTTTGGAGCACTTCATGCTTCCATCGGCTGAAATGCTTTATGGAGATGAAGATTTCATTTTTCAGCACGACCTGGCACCTGCTCACAGTGCCAAAACCACTGGTAAATGGTTTACTGACCATGGTATTACTGTGCTCAATTGGCCTGCCAACTCTCCTGACCTGAACCCCATAGAGAATCTGTGGGATATTGTGAAGAGAAAGTTGAGAGACGCAAGACCCAACACTCTGGATGAGCTTAAGGCCGCTATTGAAGCATCCTGGGCCTCCATAACATCTCAGCAGTGTCACAGGCTGATTGCCTCCATGCCACGCCGCATTGAAGCAGTCATTTCTGCCAAAGGATTCCCGACCAAGTATTGAGTGCATAACTGAACATTATTATTTGTTGGTTTTTTTGTTTGTTATTAAAAAACACTTTTATTTGATTGGATGGGTGAAATATGCTAATTTATTGAGACAGGTTTTTTGGGTTATCAGGAGTTGTATGCCAAAATCATCAGTATTAAAACAATAAAAGACCTGACAAATTTCAGTTGGTGGATAATGAATCTATAATATATGAAAGTTTAATTGTAATCATTACATTATGGTAAATAATGAAATTTAACACTATATGCTAATTTTTTGAGAAGGACCTGTAGATATAGGACTAGTGTAACAAAATGTATATTTGTCCTAAGTGAAAGAAAATGGCTGACAAGACACAAAGCAGATGGGGAGTATAACTGTAATCACAGGGGGACACAGCCAGGAGAGGGCCCCTGTGCAAGAACAATACACGGGCTGTACACAGTCCAATGGCTCATTGTAATGCACACGTCCACCTGCTGCGGAGGTGCTAGTGGCCCCCTCACCTCATGGACCCCTGAGCGGCTGCACAGGTTGCACCGATAGTATGTCCACCCTGCTGTACCTACGCGTGACTCTCCGTGGACCACCTATAGGAATATGACTATACAGCTATACACTGTGCGTAATAGCTGGGTGTCTGTGAGCAGCTGTAGTACAGCAGGACGCTGTACACACACCATTGCTGCAGCCTGTGCAGCCGGACACGGGCCCGGGGGATAAGGGGGCAACTATCACTCCCACATCAATGAACAGCTCCTGTCAAAGACACATTATTGGACTGGAAAGGGCCCTTATAATGTTTTTGCACAGCAGTGTCGGTGTCCTATCCACCATTGCACACATACATGTATATACACTCACACATACACATAAATACCTACCATGTACACACATACATGTACATAGTCACACACATACACATATATACACCCACATATATGTTCATAAAAATGTACACCGTCACACACATACATGCACACATACACCATGTAGACGCATACATATATATGTATGTACAGACACACACATACATGTACACACATACACATATATACACCCACATACACATAATTGTTCATATAAATGTACACCGTCACACACACACATGCACACATACAGCATGTAGACGCATATATAGATAAATGTGCAGACACACATACATGTACCCACATACACATATATACACCCACATACACATATATACACCCACATACACACATATATACACCCACATACACACATATGCACAGACATATATATGTACACACACCACTACAGGTATCTCCGGCTGACACCCGTCAGTCTCCCCCTGTGCCCGGTCTGCTCTGCCTGACACACCCTCTGCATGTAGCGACACACCCAGTGCAGCACATCACCCTCCACTACAGCCCTGAGTACAGGCTGACAGCGCACAGCCCACAGGAAGTCCTCATCTCCTGCTGCTGTGCCATCTTCCTCATACCACGGACAGGGACCCGGAGCGGCCACCGGGCACAGCACAGCCGGACATGGGAGACCCGGGCACCGCAGCGCCCGACAGCGGCACACGGGTCCAAGGTAAAGGCGGCGGCGCCGTCAACAGGCAGGGAGACCCTGACCACAGCGGAAACGGGGGCAGGGACACTACACGGACACCGCAAACACTCTGCACACGGACACTGCACATGTTTACATGTTCTGTCTTTATATGTGTGTGACTCATTGCGTAACTCACAGTGTAACAGACTGTGTGACTGTGACTCACGGACACAGCAGCCATATACACATGTCACTGCAGCAACAGCCTCCTGTGTATAGTTATGTGTGTGTATATATGTGTATGGTTTATGTGTGTGTAGCTATATGTGTGTGTATATCTATGGATGTGTGTATTTATATATATATATATATATATATATATATATATATATATATATATATATATACATATATCTGTGTGCGTGGTTATATGTGTGTGAATAGCTATGTATGTGTGCAGTTCTGTGTATAGCTATGTGTGTCTGTAGTTATGTGTGTGTGTATATCTATGTATTTCTGTAGTTGTGTGTGTGTGTGTATAGTTATGTATATCTGTAGTTGTGTGTGTGTGTGTGTGTGTATAGTTATGTATATCTGTAGTTGTGTGTGTGTGTATAGTTATGTATATCTGTAGTTATGTGTTATGTATGTGTATGTATATGTGTGTATATGTGTGTATATGTATTTCTGTAGTTGTGTGTGTATAGTTATGTATATCTGTAGTTTTGTGTGTGGGTGTGTGTATAGCTATATATGTCTGTAGTTATGTGTGTGTATTGCTATGTATGTACGTACGTGTGTGTGGGTATATAGCTATGTATGTGTAGAGTTATGTATATATGTATGTGTATATAAAGCTATGAATGTGTTGTGTGCATATATATATATATATATATATATATATATAGCTATGTATGTGTACGTTATGTATAAATGTATGCATATAGCTATGTATGTGTACTTGTGTGTGTATATGTATCTCCTATCCACTATATGTCCGGCAGCCACCTTACATACCTCCCTCCTTTGCCTAAAACTGTGAGTGTACACCTTCTACCACTAGACACTGGATTGTCCAGAGAGAGCATCGTCGTTACCATGTAACTTCGTGGCTCTATGTTCCACATGGAAGTAGAAATCCTGCAGGGCTAGAAACCAGCAGGTGACATGACCATTTTTTTGCTTTTTCTGCAATGGAATAATTTTTTTCTCATGCCAACAGTTTCCTACTTGGGTAGAGAATAGAATGCTCCTCTCCGTACATCTCCTGAGAAAGGAACGCTCTTAATCCGACTTCTGAGGCATCCATTTGGGGTGCAAATTCCTTCTTAAAGTCAGGGGGCTACCAGAAACGGCTGCTTACAAAGAGCTACTTTCAGTTCTTGAAAGGTCGTCTCCTCCAAAGTCCATTTGGCCGTAATCGATTTTGTCCCCTTAAGGAAGTCGGTCAGGGATGTGGCCATCATGGCAGAGTTTGGGATGAATCTAATGTAGCACCCCACAATTCCCAGAAAGGCTCTAACTTGTTTTTTTTAAGAGTGGTCTTGGGCAGTTCTGCTTTGCAACTAGAGATGAGCGAATATGTGCAGGTTCCCTGTTATTCGGCATGCTATAGCGCTTGCCAAATAAGCTACAGCGGGAACCCGAGCTTCCTGGATCGTGCCGGCTGAAGAGCTGATGGCCGCCGCAGCTGCATGTGTCGCGGCTGTGTGACAGTCACATCACATGCATGGTGAGCCCAACATACAGGCTCTCCATGCATGTGCTGTGACTGTGACACAGCCTTGACACATGCAGCTGTGGAGGCGATTAGCTGTTCAGCCGGCACGATCCAGGAAGCTGGGTTCCTGCTGTAGCTTATTCGGCAAGCGCTATAGCTTGCCGAATAACAGGGAACCCGAATATATTCGCTCATCTCTAATTGCAACCACTTTAGTGATTTGGGACTTGATTTCACCTCTACCTACTACATATCCAAGGCATTTGGCCTCTTCTTTCCCCATGGCACATTTTTTTGGATTTATAGAGAAGCCCACCTTTCTTAGAGCATCGAACACCTCCTGGACCTTTCCCAGATAGCTTCCCCAATCCGGGCTGAAGACTGCAATATCATCCAGGTATGCTGTGGTGTAGTTCTTATGAAGTGCGAGGATTTGGTCCATGGCCGTCTGGAAGGTGGCTGGAGCTCCCTACACTCTAAACGGCATCCGGAGTTATTGGAAGCATCCATCGGGCATAACCGTCTTCTCTTTGGCTTCTTGTGACATGGGGATTTGCCAATATCCCTTTGTTAGATACAAGGTGGTTATGTACCTTGCTGGCTCAAGTCTCTCAATTAACTGATAAGACACTCGTCATCGGATATGAGTCGAACTTGGAGACTTCAGTCAGCTTCTGATAATCATTACATAATCTTCACTCTTCATCGGATTTTGGAACAAGGACAATCGGGCTAGACCACGCACTCTTAGATTCCTTGATGGCTCCAAGATTCAACATTCTCTTCACTTCCTTAGAGATTAGTTCTCGGCGGGCCTCTGGAATTCAGAACCCAGTGTTCTATGACATCTGTATACCCTGGCAAATCTGAGAACAGGTCCTGGTTTTGCTGCTGTAATTCCCGACATTGCTGTTTTTGCGGATTCAATCGCGTGTTTGCTACTGTGACATCTTCAATGTCACCTTGCTTAACCAGCAAACATGGAGTTTCTACAAGGTCCCCATCGTACCATGGCTTGATAAGATTGACGTGGTAGATCAGGTACGGCTTTTGCCTTCCCAGTTGATGAACCTTGTAGTTCCCTTCACCCAGCTTCTCTACCACCTCATCGGGGCCTTGTAATTTGGCCAAAAACTTACTCTCTACCGTGGGAATAAGCACAGGACTCGATCCCCGGGGCTAAACTGCCTTTTGTGCTTAGAGGAGGTGCTCATCTACAAGGGGCATTACCTTCGCAACCCGTCTGGGTGATGTGCTCGATGATGATCTGATGGAGCGTGACCTCGGCTTCCTATATTTCTTTTGCTATATCAAGAACACCTTGCTGATGTCGGCCATACAGGAGTTCAAACAGATAGAATCCAGGAGAAGCACGTGGAGCCTCCCGGATTGAGAATAATAAATATGGAAGGAGACAGTCCCAGTCTCGACCGTCCTTTTCTATAGCCTTCTTAGGCATACTCTTTAAGGGTTTATTGAACCTTTCCACAAGGCCGTCTATGTAAACTGGTGTCTTCAGTTGTGTAATTTGCAAGGCCTTAGGCTATGTTCACATTTGCGCCGCTCCCGGCTGCGTCGGGCGCAGCCACGGCGACGCACGCGCCATGCGCCCCTATATTTAACATGGGGGCGCATGGACATGCGTTGCATTTGCGTTTTGCGACGCATGCGTCGCTGCAGCGCATGCGTCAGGGCGCAGGGAACGCAGCATGATGCAGTTTTTCCTGCGCCCAAAACCATGCAAAAAGCGACGCATGCGTCGGTAAACGCAGCGTTTGTGCATGCGTTCATATTTGCGTTGTGCGTTGCGTCGCCGACGCAGCGCCGCACAACGCAAATGTGAACGCAGCCTTACACAGTTCCCTCATCACCTTACTCATAAAAGGTTTTTCTTTTTCTTTCAGGATACCTTTTCGGTAGTCCAGTCCGGGCAAAGGTGTGGGATATATTTTTCAAGGAGGGGTTTCTCAGGGGAACCGCTTAGGCTACTTTCACATTTCCGTTTTTGGGAATCCATCACAATGCGTTGTTTTGGGAAAAAAACATATCCTGCAAATTTTCCCGCAGGATGCGTTTTTTTCCCATAGACTTGTATTGCCGACGGATCGCGACGTATGGCCACCCGTTGCGTCCGTCGTGCACTGGTTGCGTCGGGTTTTGGCGGACCGTCATCACAGAAAAACGTTCAAGGGAACGTTTTTCTGTACGTCGCATCCAGTGTTTCAGACTGCGCATGCCGAGCAGGAAATATTGCGCTCACAATCTTTCCTCACCCTACAGTCTGACGGAAATGTGAAAGCACACACTTCCGTCGGTACGTCGCGCCGACGCTTTGTGACGGCCCCGTACTGCCGGAAATGTGAAAGAAGCCTTATGGGTACCCCGTATCCTAGTCGAGGACTATCAATATATACTGATGCAAACAATCAGACTTTAACAAGGGGGTTGACAGGTCCATTGAAATTCACTCAAACGGCACCTCTGTGATGCATAGCGGCACAAGGGGATTTCGGAAGAGAGGTGTGGGAGCAGTTAACTGGCAGGTGGGACAGGACTTACAATAATTTAGGATTTCCAGGTGACATCTGGGCCAAAAGAACCTCCACATTACCCATTCTTGGGTTTTGTTGACACCCAGATGGCCACCCAAGAAATGTGAATGGGCCATGTCCAACACCCTCCTTCTATGGGGTCCTGGTAGTAACAGTTCCTCCCCTATTTCCTCTCTATCCTTAGTAACCCAAATACCATAAGTCTCCACTCATCATAGTAAAGGAAATCTGGTGTAAGCCCCCGGCTTTTGCTCTTTGCCGTTTTATAATGGTCACATTATTGATCTCTTCTTTTAGAGGTAGGTCCCTATGTTGTGTAGATCCCAAATTTTCTCCAGCCACCCCTATCTCAGGGCCTCATGTGATATTACCTCGTGATCTCCCACCATTACTCAGAAGGGATACCCGTCAGACTCTGGGTGTGGTGTGACTCCTGTAGGGGATACCTGTCTCTTATCCGAATAGGGAACACCAACAAAAAATACTTCATAATCAGACCATAATACGCTTAAAATAATGTTTTATTAAATACAATGTAAAATATGAACTTGATATGTATTAAAAACCCCTGGACGAAGCAGTCTTTGCGAAAATTACGTCGAGTGTGGTGGACGCTCGGACTAATGGCACCTACTTAGGTATCAACTGTTTTATTTACATGGGATGTTTATATGATTTGGCACTATGCACTTTATGGGCACATGTGACTATTTACTTGACCTACCTCATTTGGCAGCTAGCTACTAGGCTATGTAATTTATTTTTTCACTATTATTAACTTTTGGAAATGTGTGTGAAAAATGTAAGCACTTTGTTTAAACATTGATTATTGTGCTCCTCACGCACACCCAGTATATAATTTTTCACGTGACATTATATCATGCACGGTGCTCTTTTGTCTATTTATTTATTGTACTACTGTATTTATACATATCATTTTTGCATTTTTTCTTCACATTGTATAATTGTTCTCTGGTCTACGCTTCCACCATTTTTTTCATCTGTGGTTTCCCTTGTTTTTAATACATATCATGTTCATATTTTACATTGTATTTAATAAAACATTATTTTAAGTGTATTATGGTCTGATCATGAAGCATTTTTTGTTGGTGGTCTTTATGTCTATACTTTGAGGCCTTAAAACATAGGACTTGTTTATAGGAGTGTCTCTTATCCAAGTAGTTGAGGCCTCTTTCCCCCTCTCCCACAAGTCCCAAAACAAATAATAATTGGGTGCAATAAATCCTGGACCTCGTAGGACTCAGTGTCTTGGGCCATCTCATTTTACTACTCTGGTCACCAACTAGTCTTTAGCATCCTTGTGAATGCATCCGACTCCCACCTTCTTCCAAGGGATCAGTTGGAGAGGGAGTGTGGCCCTCGCAAGGGTCACCAAACTACCTGAGTCTAGTAGTCTAGACATTTGCAGGCCATTCACTTTTATGGGAAATCTTGGGGCCCTTCTCTAAATGGACAGTCCACACTGCAGGCCGGATATGCGTAGAACGAACGCTGGCATCCCATGCTACAATTCATTTGCTCGATGGTTAGGTTGACAACGAGCAGCTATTTGACCTGGGCTGTGACATTTCCAGCAAATTGCATCCCCCCGATAAGACCTTAGAACCTGACCTTTGACACCCCATTTTGAGCATCAGCCCCCTGATTGGACCCCCAATATAGAGTGGGTTGCCTCCCCAAAGAAGCCTCGAACCCTTGATACCTTTCGACCAGTCCGTTTAAGTCGTTGGCATTCTGGGGCATCTCCCTGGGCAACTCAAGTCTGCATCGGCCTTGGAGTGGAGTGCATGAAGCGGCCCATTATAACTCGATCTACCATCTGCGCAGGGGTAGAGGACTCCAGCTGCAACCACTTTTGGAGGAGGTGCAGCAGATCAAACATTTGGGAGTGATGGAGCTTGTCTCGGTGATATGCCCAGCGGTGGACCTGTTGTGCTCTGACTGTCATTTTTACCTCCAGGCGCATCAAAATTTCTATTTTCAATTTCGTATATTCTTTGGCGTACTGTAAGGCTTCATCATAGTAGGCCTTTTGTGGCTCCCCTCATTAAGGATGACACCAGAATTTCCTCCTACTGCTCTGGCGGGAGTTTCTTCCTATCTGCGACCCTTTCAAAAATGGTTAAAAAGGCCTCTATCATTACCCTTGCTCACTTTCTGCAAGACTCTCTTCACCACCTTCCGGACAGAGAAATTATCAGCTGACCTTGGAGTCGGAGCTGCCAATGTGCCACGAACTGTCTCTGCTAGTAATTCCATTTGCTGCTGTTGTTGGTGTTGCTGGAGCTATTGCAAAAGCAGCTTATTTGTCTCCTGTTGTGCCAGCTGTTGTTGTTGCTGGTGTTGTTGCTTGTGCTGCTGCCGGGCTTGCACCAGGTGTTTAATCAGGTCCTCTATGCTATCTGACTTGCTCCCTGGCTTTTAGCCGCCTTCACCCAAGGGATGCAGTACTTCTATAGTAGCCACATATGTCCCCTGAGAATGCTGCCTGCACTTCTAACTCCAAATGTAACAGTAACAATGCTACTCACTTGGGAGCAAAATGTGCTATCACAGGAACCGTTTCTATTTAAAAGTCTGGCTGGTTTATTTCAGACCTCATAAACTGCAACATCAAAACTCAAATACAGCATTTGTCCAGCACAAAGTGAAACATAAAAAATTCATGCAATAATGCAGATTTGCCCTTTTGAGCTAGAGTCCAGCTTTCTAGTCCTTTCGCAAAGGCACACAATCCTGGAGGTCTGCAATCCTCCATACACTGACTTCTGTGAGACAAACAGGCCTCATTTTACAATGTGAACCACACCCAGGGGTGGAGATATTGTGAGCAGCTGTCTATCCCAACTATTCTGCTGCTCGCAATCAATCTGTCATGGCCGATTAACCCCCACCCCTTCCCCTTAGTTATATTTGTACTAGAGCATTACTCCAGGTTTATATCTGTGAGACATATTTTCCATCCACTTTGTGTCCAACAGCCACCATATAGCTATGTATGTGTAGCTGTGTGTGTGTATATATATATATATATATATATATATATATATATATATATATAAAGCTGAATGTGTGTGTGTGTGTGTGTGTGTGTGTATATATATATGTGTGTGTGTGTATGTATGTCCGGGATTGGCATCTGCACCGTCGCAGCTACAGCCACAGCCACAAAATTTTGCACAGTCACATGTCTGGACCCCGAGAGCGTCATAGGCTATGTTGTGAGGCGAAATTTTAACCCCGCGCGTTCCAATTCACCAAACAATTTTGCCCCTATCTACATAATGGGGAAAAGTGAAAGGAAAAGTGTTGGAGGCGTCGCAGCTACAGCCACAAAATTTTGCACAGTCACACGTCTGGACCCTGAGAGCGTCATAGGCTATGTTGTGAGGTGAAATTTTAACCCCGCGCTTTCCAATTCACCAAACAATTTTGCCCCTATCTACATAATGGGGAAAAGTGAAAGGAAAAGTGTAGGAGGCAAATTGACAGCAGCCAGATGTGAACAAGGGGGACTTAAAGAATGAGAGCGATGGCGCCAAAGAGTATATACCGTACAGTTGCTAAGGTGGGGCCCCGACATGGGATACTCACCACACACGGGGATATGAACACACACACAAAATGCGCCACACACTACCACGTGCTTGAACACATATACCACCCTCAGCACACATTTCACCACACATACACCAACCTCGCCACATAAAAGTCAAAACACAAAAGTCGCCGCTCAAAACTCGCCACGCGCAAAACTCGCCACATGCAAAAACTAGGATCACGCAAAACTCGCCACAAGTGCAAAACTCACCTCATGGAAAACTCACCACACGCAAAACTTGCACACGCAGAAAAATTGCCACATGCACAAAAGTTGCAACACATGCAAAAGTTGCCTCACACAAAACTTGCACATACTCAAAAGGCACCACACATAAAACTCGCCACGCGCAAAACTCGACATGCGCAAAACTTGCTGCACACAACTTGCTACACTAACCTGTCACATGCAACTCGACACAAAAAGTTGCTACACGCATGTTGCCACACAAAACTCATCTCACAAAAGTCGCTACATGCATGTCGCCACACACAACTCAACACACACAACTTGACAAACGAAACTCACCCTAAAACACACACAAGTCTGGTATTATTTTCAATAATAAAAATCTGATTAATAAGCAGACAAACTACAAGAGCAACAAATGTACCATATAGGAAATACGGCAGCTGTCAGTCACATGACCTGTCTATTATGTGTATGTGTGAGCTAATATATACTGCCAGGGGGAGGGCTTCCTGTTGGCTGGAGATTTATCAAGCTGCCAATTTAGCTTACAAATACTGAGGTAAAAATACTGAGCAAATAACGTGTGAACGAGGTCTAATACAGGAGGAGATGACACACAGGTATATACTATATACAGGGGAGATGACACACAGATATATACTATATACAGGAGAGATGACACACAGGTATATACTATATAGAGGAGGAGATGACATACAGGTACATATATATACAGGAGGAGATGACATACAGGTATGTACTATATACAGGAGCAGATGACCTACAGGTATATACTATATACAGGAGGAGATGACATACAGGTATATGCTATATATAGAAGATGACATACAGGTATATACTATATACAGGAGGAGATGACACAGATATATACTATATACAGGGGAGATGACACACAGGTATATACTATATACAGGAGGAGATGACCTACAGGTATATACTATATATAAGAGGAGATGACATACAGGTATATGCTATAAACAGGGGAGATGACACACAGCAGGTATATACTATATACAGGGGAGATGACATACAGGTATATACTATATACAGGAGATGACAATACAGGTGTATACTATATATAAGGGAGATGATAAACATGTATATACTGAGGTGAAAATGAGAGGTGTGAGGTGAAAATGAGAGGAGTGAGGGAAAATAGTGGAGTGATCAGAAAATGACAGATGTGAGGTCGAAATGACAAGTGTTAGGGGGGAATGAGAGGAGTGAGGGGGAAAATAAGGAGTGAGGGGGGAAATAAGGAGTGAGGGAGAAAATGAGAGATGTGAGGGGGAAAATGAAAGATGTGATTGGGAAAATGAGAGGCGTGATGGGAAAATAAGAGAAGTGTGGTGCTATAACTAACCACAGATATTTACTATGCCCAGACTCTTCAGCTAGTATATATAATATATATATATATATATATATATATATATATATATATATATATATATAAAGTGAAAAAAGGAACAGCATCAAAATACTACCTTGAAAAAACGTGCAAAGCTTTCCAAACCACTATTGCAAGTGGTAAAAATATAAAAAAGAAAAAGGAAAACAGCACAACAAAAATGAAAAAAAGGTGGACTTTATTGCCTGAACGGCGTGGCAACGTTTCGGATATAGTATCCTTTCTCAAGCTTGAGAAAGGATACTATATCCGAAACATTGCCACGCCGTTCAGGCAATAAAGTCCACCCTTTTTTCATTTTTGTTGTGCTGTTTTCCTTTTTCTTTATATATATATATATATATATATATATATATATATATATCTATAATATAACGCTGGGAGCGTCACTCTGTCCGAAGCCTTTATAGACTGCGCAGGCGCAAGCGCCGGCGCAGTCTGGGCCTCACAGAGTGACGCTCCCGGGAGATCGCGGTATGCGTTCACATTGAACGCACACCGCGATCTCCAACAGAGAAGCAGGGACCGCCAGGAGGGTGAGTATCGGCCATATTCACCTGTCCTCTGTTCCACCGCTGAGCGCCGCCATCTTCCCGGTCTTCGGTCTGTGACCTTCAGTTCAGAGGGCGCGATGACGCGCTTAATGCGCGCCGGCGCCGCCCTCTGACTGAACAGTCACAGCCAGGAGACCGGGAAGATGGCGGCGCGCAGCGCTGGAACGGGACAGACAGGTGAGTATAGGAAGTGCTGGGGGGCTTGAGCTGGCGGCGATACCGGCACCTGACCCCCACAGCGCGCTGGTGTCCCCGCCTGCTCAGGCCCCCGGATGGTTGCAGCACATACCAGGATGGGACGCAGGATGGTTACAGCACATACCAGGATGGGGACGCAGGATGATTACAGCACATACCAGGATGGGGACGCAGGATGATTGCAGCACACACCAGGATGGGGACGCAGGATGATTGCAGCACATACCAGGATGGGGACGCAGGATGATTGCAGCACATACCAGGATGGCGACGCAGGATGATTGCAGCACATACCAGGATGGGGACGCAGGATGATTGCAGCACATACCAGGATGGGGACGCAGGATGATTGCAGCACATACCAGGATGGGGACGCAGGATGATTGCAGCACATACCAGGATGGGGACGCAGGATGATTGCAGCACATACCAGGATGGGGACGCAGGATGGGTGCAGCACATACCAGGATGGGGACGCAGGATGGGTGCAGCACATACCAGGATGGGGACGCAGGATGGTTGCAGCACATACCTGGATGGGGACGCAGGATGATTGCAGCACATACCAGGATGGGGACGCAGGATGGAGACGCAGGATGATTGCAGCACATACCAGGATGGGGACGCAGGATGGGGACGCAGGATGATTGCAGCACATACCAGGATGGGGACGCAGGATGATTGCAGCACATACCAGGATGGGGACGCAGGATGATTGCAGCACATACCAGGATGGGGACGCAGGATGATTGCCGCACATACCAGGATGGGGACGCAGGATGATTGCAGCACATACCAGGATGGGGACGCAGGATGATTGCAGCACATACCAGGATGGGGACGCAGGATGATTGCAGCACATACCAGGATGGGGACGCAGGATGATTGCAGCACATACCAGGATGGGGACGCAGGATGATTGCAGCACATACCAGGATGGGGGACGCAGGATGGGGACGCAGGATGATTGCAGCACATACCAGGATGGGGACGCAGGATGGGTGCAGCACATACCAGGATGGGGACGCAGGATGGGTGCAGCACATACCAGGATGGGGACGCAGGATGGTTGCAGCACATACCTGGATGGGGACGCAGGATGGGGACGCAGGATGATTGCAGCACATACCAGGATGGGGACGCAGGATGGGGACGCAGGATGATTGCAGCACATACCAGGATGGGGACGCAGGATGGGTGCAGCACATACCAGGATGGGGACGCAGGATGGTTGCAGCACATACCAGGATGGGGACGCAGGATGATTGCAGCACATACCAGGATGGGGACGCAGGATGATTGCAGCACATACCAGGATGGGGACGCAGGATGGGTGCAGCACATACCAGGATGGGGACGCAGGATGGGTGCAGCACATACCAGGATGGGGACGCAGGATGGGTGCAGCACATACCAGGATGGGGACGCAGGATGGTTGCAGCACATACCAGGATGGGGACGCAGGATGATTGCAGCACATACCAGGATGGGGACGCAGGATGGGGACGGAGGATGGGTGCAGCACATACCAGGATGGGGACGCAGGATGGGTGCAGCACATGACAAGATGGGGACGCAGGATGGTTGCAGCACATACCAGGATGGGGACGCAGGATGGTTGCAGCACATACCAGGATGGGGACGCAGGATGGGTGCAGCACATGACAGGATGGGGACGCAGGATGGGTGCAGCACATCCCAGGATCGGGACGCAGGATGGGTGCAGCACATACCAGGATGGGGACGCAGGATGGGTGCAGCACATGACAGGATGGGGACGCAGGATGGGTGCAGCACATGACAGGATGGGGATGCAGGATGGGTGCAGCACATGATAGGATGGGGACGCAGGATGGGTGCAGCACATACCAGGATGGGGACGCAGGATGGGTGCAGCACATGACAGGATGCGGACGCAGGATGGGTGCAGCACATGACAGGATGGGGACACAGGATGGGTGCAGCACATGACAGGATGGGGGCGCAGGATGGGTGCAGCACATGACAGGATGGGGGCGCAGGATGGGTGCAGCACATGAAAGGATGGGGATGCAGGATGGGTGCAGCACATGACAGGATGGGGACGCAGGATGGAGCAGCACATACCAGGATGGAGACCATATACCAATATAAATGCTCGCCACCCGGGCGTAGAACGGGTTCAATAGCTAGTATATATATGTGTATATATATATATATATATATATATATATATATATATCTGTGTGTGTGAGTATATATACAGTAGGTGAAATAACTATTGAACACTTCACCAATTTTCTAAGTAAATACATATTTAAAGATGCTATTGTCCTGAAATTCTCACCAGATGTCGGTAACCACCCATCCATTCCACACGGGCAAAGAAACCTCACCAGATGTCGGTAACCACCCATCCATTCCACACAGGCAAAGAAATCAATACAAAGCTGTCCATACATTAAAGTATTGAACACGCTTACTGAAATGTACCGCAATTAATATTTACATACAAAAGCTTTTGTTGGTGATCACAGGTTCAAGACGCCACCTGTATGGAGAAACTAGTCACAGGCATTGCTCAGGTGTGATTTTAGCCCATTCTTTCACACAAACACTTCTCAAATCCTGAAGGTCCCGTGAGTTCCTTCTATGAACTCTGAGCTTTAGTTCTTTCCATAAATTTTCTGTTGGAATCAGGTCCGGGGATTGGCTTAGGCCGGATTCACACTGCGTCTAGGCAGTCCGTTAGACGGACTACGTTACACCGCGGCATAAACGCGGTGTAACGTAGTCCGTTACGGCCGCCATTGACAGCAATGTCGGACGCATCGCTAGCGCACGCCGACAATGGGCGTGCGCTAGGGATGTGCCGTCATTGAGTGACGGACCCGGAGACGAGGGCTGCAGAGTTTCCGGGTCCATCACTGCTAGCGCAGATAGAGCTAGCAGATGCTCTATCTGCGCTAGCGCGATGCAAACGTCGGCACTTGCGCTAGCAGCAGCCCGTTAGTGTATGTGCTGAACGGGCTGCTGCTAGCGCAGTGTGAACTTAGCCTTAGCCATACTAGCAGCTTTATTTTCTTTCTCTGAAACCAATTGAGAGTTTTCTTGGCTGTGTGTTTGGGATCATTGTATTGCTGAAATGTCCACGTTTGTTTCATCTTCATAATCTTGGTAGATGGCAGCAGATTTTTATCAAAAGTGTCTCAGTACATTTGTCCTATGATCTATCATCCTTTAATTACCTGAAGTTTGCCTGTGCCATATGCTGAAAAACAGCCCAACACCATTACATTACTTCGTGTTTTTGGAGTGATATGCAAGGTCTTTTGACCTCCAAACATGGTGTGTATTGTGACCTACAAAGAGTTGAATTTTGGTCACATCTGTCAAGACTATATTCTCCCAGTATTTCAAATGCTTGTCTAAATGTTGTTGAGCAAACTTTAATCTTGCTTGAACATGCTTTTTGTTCAGCAATGGAGTCTTATGTGGTGAACGTGCATACAGGCCATGGAGGTTGAGTGCATTACTTAATGTTTTCTGTGAAAACAATTGTACCTGCTGATTCCAGGTCTTTCTGTAGCTTTCCACAGGTGGTCCTTGGCTCTTGGACAAGCCTTCTGATAATTCATTTCACTCCTCTGTCTGAAATCTTGTGGGGAGCACCTGATCGTGGCCGGTTTATGGTGAAAGGATGTTCTTTCCACTTCCGATTTATGGTTCCAAAACTACTCACTGGAACCTTCAGTAGTTTGGAATTCTTCTGTAACCAGTGCCATCAGTATGTTTTTCAACAATAAGGTTGCAAAGGTCTTGAGACAGTTCGCTGGTTTTACCCATCATGAAATGTTTCTTATGTGGCACCTTGGTAATGAGACACCTTTTCATAGGCCATTGGTTGAACCAGTTGATATTATGTTTCACTAAGGCCGGCTTCAAATTTGCGGTTGTGTCCGCAGTGTTTCTGACTAGTGATGAGCGAATATACTCGTTACTCGAGATTTCTCGAGCATGCACGGGGGTCCTCCAAGTATTTTTTTGTGCTAGGAGATTCAGTTTTTCTTGCCGCAGCTGAATGATTTACATCTGTTAGCCAGCAGAAGTACATGTGGGGGTTGCCTGATTGCTAGGGAATCCCCACATATACTTATGCTGGCTATCAGATGTAAATCATTCAGCTGCGGCAAGAAAAACTAAAACTCAGAGCACTAAAAAATACTTGGAGGACCCCTGAGCGTGCTCGGGAAATCTCGAGTAACGAATATATTCACTCATCACTATTTCTGACGCATACATCCACATGCGTTGTGTTTTCATATCTCTTACATTGTGGACTCAGGTACATCTGTTTGCATGCGTTCGCCTGCATTTGCTTGCGCATGCGTCGTTTCGCGGTGTGCGGTGGGGTCTGGCGAACGCAACATGTTGCATTTTTGGAAGCGTCAAAAATTTGTCAAATATGCACAGGCATGAGGATGAGTGAGTTAAAAACGCATTACTGTCTATGGGAACGCATGCGTACTTTGGACTGCGCATGTTCAGGAACTGATTGAGACACGTCCATTGAGACACGCCCTCCTTGAAATATCGAACGCATGCGCATAAAAAATGGAAACGCAGGCAAAAAACACATACAACTGCACGCACACGCAGCGCTTTTTTGCCATCATGCGTAAGCTGATGCAGAAAAAAAAAAGCTGTGTTAGCATATGTTTTTGCATGCGTTTGTGGTTGCGGATGATACGTTGCACACATAGACGCAAATGTGAAACTATATTCGTCAAACACAAAAAAATTATTAAATTATTTTATTAGCATATAAGACAAGAATGACACAACAGTTACACAATCAAAGATACATGATAAAAACAATGAATTCCATTTTTCGGACTATAAGACGCACCCAAATTTGGAGTGAAAGTTGCAGAAAAAAAGATTTTTTTTAATAAGATGGGGGTCCGTCTTATTGTCCGAATTTACAGTATCTTACCTGAGGGCTGGCAGTGGTAGAGCAGGGTCACAAGAGGCATGGTGTCGGCAGAGATGCGGTGATGCGGTCGGCGATATGGTGTGCACCTGAGCAGGATCCCTTCCTGTTTAGGTGGGCGACGCCACGGTCTGGTTTCTATGGAGGGGGGGGTTGCAGCAGTTCTTTGGTGGCGGCAGAGGTGCGGGGATGATGAGGCGCCATTTTCCTGAAGCCGAGTTCGCAGATTTAGATCTCGGCTTCAGGAAAATGGCCGCCGCGATCTCCAGCTGCACACGCGCGGCCATTTTCCTGAAGCCCCGGGAAGCAGAGTACTCCATCTGCGCACACACGGCCTCAGGAAGATGGCCACCGATAAATCTGATTCACCCGGCTCTGCTGCTTACCTTGGATACCGGGTTGCTGCGTCACCTCACCTGTGGAAGGGACCCCGCTCACGTCATACCGCTCACTGCGCCTCAGCACCTCTGCCGCCACCACACCACTGCCGGTAAGCCTGCATTCCAACTATAAGACGCACCCCCCATTTTCCTCACATTTTTTGGGGGGGAAAAAGTGCGTCTTATAGTCCGAAAAATACGGTAATTACAAAAATGCAAAAGAATATGATTAAACCTGTATGCAGGGGGCAGGGTATGTCAGACCAATTGATAAAAAAAATATATATATATACAGTACAGGCCAAAAGTTTGGACACCCCTTCTCATTTAAAGATTTGTCTGTATTTCCATGACTATGAAAATTGTAAAGTCACACTGAAGGCATCAAAACTATGAATTAACACATGTGGAATTATATACTTAACAAAAAAGTGTGAAACAGCTGAAAATATGTCTTATATTTTAGGTTCTTCAACGTAGCCACCTTTTGCTTCGATGACTGTTTTGCACACTCTTGGCATTCTCTTGATGAGCTTTCGCCTTGTCCAGTGAATGTGCTTATTGAATTGGTTGGCTGTGTAAATTTAGAA
Organism: Ranitomeya imitator; assembly: GCF_032444005.1. Lineage (NCBI taxonomy): Eukaryota > Metazoa > Chordata > Amphibia > Anura > Dendrobatidae > Ranitomeya > Ranitomeya imitator. Next base: position 35,355,895 of record NC_091290.1, read on the forward strand.
ACTAATCCGCAGCATTGCACGCTTGGCGATTCCAAGCGCTGTGGATTAGACAGGGGTGGAAAGAGATGATTTGCATAGCTCCGCCTACTGCAAAGGATTCTGGGTAAACCTGCTATTCTTTGTATTATGCTGCTTGCAAGTACTTTCCGTTTCAGGAAAGCATCCACTATGTATTTCCTTTAAGTAGAGGGCTTTTCGGTCTCTTTCGTCCCGCTACATTTAGCCCAACTTGGGTCTCTCCCTAAGGTGGCTAGCATGTATGTACTTATTGGTTATAGACACTTTTTGGCTGCAACTCAGTGACTTTGGCCGCACCACAGGTTGCTAAAGATTGCTGTATGCTGCTGTTACGCTGCAGCATGGTGCAAGTGAATGGAGTTCAGTGTTTACACTCTTTCCCCAATTCATCTCGAGTGGTATTTTTTACACCAGCCTTGATGAAATGTCCGTGGAGTAAGATGTGCAAAATTCATTAACTGACACAACACCTCTTAATTTGGTGCATCTTTCAAGTTGCCATGTGCCACCGTAAAAAATGCACTCCAGTGAAGAGCGAGCGTAAATCATTGTAATTTGCAGCACAAATTACAATGAATTTATTGGCGCCATTTGAACACTTCATGGCGTCATCCACTTTTTAAAAAAATTGAAGGAAATTGGCCACAACTGGCATAAAAATTTCTAAAGTCGCAGTGTATCTAAGAATTGCACAAAAATGTTGTTTGTGACATCTCGAGCAGTTTTTCCGTGAACTCCTACTTCAACTGCTTGCTGAATTGTCCCTTGCGTAAGCTCAGATTTATTTGTCCTAATGAGACATGTTCGCAGGGGTTGTTTTCAAGAAACAATTTCCTTAATTCTGGGGTTACGCAGCAACTTTGGCTGCAACATCTCTAGATGTTGCCGCTACATTGCAGCTCAATACAAGTGAATGAGGTCACCTCGCAAGGGAACTTAGACATACAAGTTGCCTGTGTTGCCCGGCCTAAAGGAGTTGATAGGTTCTATCGTATTGATGACCTGTCCTTAAGATAAGGTCATCAGTATCGGATTAGTTGGGTGCAACACCCGGCACAGATGTGCTGCATGGAAACGGTGGATGGGGAAGGAGCAGCCCCGGTTCCAGTCTCATAGGAAACACAAGTGCACGGCTGGATCGTTCATTTGTATGGGTGAATCAGGAGAGAGAGCTTTTGGCTTGATAGATCATTCCCAATTTTATCATACATTTGTAGGAGGATCTACAGAGGAAAGGCATTACATAGACGTCTAAGAAAAAGTTGGAGGCTGTGCTGGTTTTCACTAAGATAGACATGTCAAGAGAGCCAACCTGCACTCTTTAGGGTATGTGCACACGTCCGGATTTTTAGCGTTTTTTTGCGGAATTTCGCTATAAAAACGCTATAAATCCGCTTAAAAAAATGCTAACATTATGCATCCTATCTTTTAGAATGCATTCCGCATTTTTTGTGCATATGTTAGCGTTTTTTTTCCGCAAAAAAAACGCATTCCGCAAAAAGAACGGACATGCTCATTCTTTTTGCGGATTTTTTGCGGATTCCATGGCAAAAAGGACATTCAGGAAAAAAAAAAACGCTAAAAATCCGCAAAAAATCCGCGCAAACAACGCGCAAAAAACGCGCAAATTCCGCGAGAAATCCGCGCAGAAAAAAATGCGGATTTCTGGCAGAATTCTCAGGATTTTGTCAGGAAAAAAACCTGACGTGTGCACATACCCTGAAAATGAGATATCGGCGGTGGCACTGTTTGGAATCTATGCAAAAATAATGTTAATTTACAAACAGTCTTGAGAAGAAACCAAATCTATGTAGTCTGATCATGGAGCCACTTCCAGCAAAGTTCTCAAATATGCTTTGGCAAAATATAGGGTTCAGATAGAAGAGGGGAACTTGTTGTGAATTCTGTGGCAGAGTTCACTCCTGTGGTCACAAGTGGTACTTCGGCTGGTTCTCTCTGGGAGCTTCCGTTTGTGGAGGAAAGTGGTACTGCAGCTTCTGAGTTTCCTCCCTCAGGTGATCTGGTGAGGTCGTTAGCTGCTTCTCTACTTAACTCCACCTGATGCTTTGATCCATGCTTCCTGTCAATGTTCCAGTGTTGGACTTGTGTTTCTCTGGATCATTCCTGTGGCCTGCTGCTCTGCATAGCTAAGTGCTTCTTTGCTATTTGTTGCTATTTTTTCTGTCCAGCTTGTCTATTTGTTTTGCTGGAAGCTCTGGGACGCAAAGGGTGTACCTCCGTGCCGTTAGTTCGGTACGGAGGGTCTTTTTGCCCCCTTTGCGTGGTTTTCTTTAGGGTTTTGTGTAGACCGCAAAGTTATCTTTCCTATCCTCGTTCTGTCTAGAATATCGGGCCTCACTTTGCTGAATCTATTTCATCCCTACGTTTGTCTTTTCATCTTACTCACAGTCATTATATGTGGGGGGCTGCCTTTTCCTTTGGGGTATTTCTCTGAGGCAAGGTAGGCTTATTTTTCTATCTTCAGGCTAGTTAGTTTCTCAGGCTGTGCCGAGTTGCATAGGGAGCGTTAGGCGCAATCCACAGCTGCCTCTAGTTGTGTTTGGAGAGGATCAGGAATTGCGGTCTACAGAGTTTCCACGTCTCAGAGCTCGTTCTATTATTTTGGGTTATTGTCAGATCACTGTATGTGCTCTGATCGCTTTGTACATTGTGTTACTGAATTGCCTATCATAACAGGAACTACAGAGTAAGGCTTCAGTCTCAAGTACGAGAAAAACAGACCGATTTATTTTGATCAGAGTGTCTTCCCTTTTTCTAGTACTTGGAGAAAAAAGTTTCTCCACCTTCTCTTATGTGAATGTCCTTGTAAATCTGACTGCATTTTAATGACATCCGATATTTTTCTCGGACCGATACACTTGCGTTTCTGATATTGATCAGACGTTCAGATCAAAATTAGATGTGTCTGCGATTTTCCATGGACTGCTCGGTCACGGAGATTGTGAATAGTCCCATAGACTATAGTTACAATTCATTTGACACTAATGGGAGTCAAAGGAATCTCCTGATCTTCAGCCTTCACCCTTGCAAGAAGGTGTTCACTTTGTTAGAGGAGGACACTCAGGCTCGATCCCCAGGAAGGTCGTGGGTTGAAGGTGACAGGAGAAGAGGAGATAATCAGAGTGTGGTATATTGGAAGATGAAACAAGCAATTAGCTGGGGATCCAAGGCAGAAAGGAAAACCACAGGGATAATCAGGAACAAGGTCAGGATGAGGGTAAAATTTAGGATCCAAAATGCTATAGCAGAAGCACATGAACAAGAAACAAGACATGTTAACTCTAAAAAATCACAGCAGGTTGCAAACTCTGTGAATGTACCGTCAGGCTTGATGTCATTTTTGGGAAATTTAGCTTTAGCAATGGTGACACTGCTGCCCAAATCTGCTGGGCCACGGCGAAAAACAAGAGCAGGAAACCCGTTGAGAGCCATCGGCTGTTGCAGTCGGCAGAAGCCGCATCTGCTAACTAGAACTTTCAATAAAGTTCAATAAACCCAATAATCCAACAGTCACCTGTATGGTCAGAGTAGAGTGTTTTTCAGAAATCTTTAGGTTTCATCCCTAGTGGAGTGTCAAATGGAGATGTTGTTGGAGAGGAACGAGCATGACGTCATGAACAAGCATGGTGTCAGGAACGAGCATGGCGTCAGGAACGAGCATGGCGTCGGGAACGAGCATGGCGTCGGGAACGAGCATGACATCGGGAACGAGCATAGCGTCGGAAACGAGCATGGCGTCGGGAAAGAGCATGACGTCAGGAACAAGCAAGACGTCAGGAACGAGCATGGCATCGGGAACCAGCATGGCGTCGGGAACTAGCATGGCATCCGGAACTAGTATGGCATCCGGAACTAGCATGGCGTCGGGAACGAGCATGGCGTCGGGAACGAGCATAGCGTCGGGAAAGAGCATGACGTCAGGAACAAGCAAGATGTCGGGAACCAGCATGGCGTCAGGAACGAGCATGACGTCGGGAACGAGCATGGCATCCGGAACTAGCATGGCGTCGGGAACGAGCATGGCATCGGGAACGAGCATGGCGTCGGGAACGAGCATGGCGTCGGGAACGAGCATGACGTCGGGAACGAGCATAACGTCGGGAACGAGCGTGGCGTCGGGAACGAGCGTGGCGTCGGGAACGAGCGTGGCGTCGGGAACGAGCATGGCGTCGGAAACGAGCATGGCGTCGGGAACGAGCATGGCGTCGGGAACGAGCATGACGTCGGGAACGAGCATAACGTCGGAAGCGAGCATGGCGTCGGGAAAGAGCATGACGTCGGAAACGAGCATGGCGTCGGGAACGAGCATGGCGTCGGGAACGAGCATGACGTCGGGAACGAGCATAACGTCGGGAACGAGCATGGCGTCGGGAACGAGCATGGCGTCGGGAACGAGCATGACGTCGGGAACGAGCATGGCGTCGGAAACGAGCATGGCGTCGGGAACGAGCATGGCGTCGGGAACGAGCATGACGTCGGGAACGAGCATAACTTCGGAAGCGAGCATGGCGTCGGGAAAGAGCATGACGTCGGAAACGAGCATGGCGTCGGGAGCGAGCATGGCGTCGGGAGCGAGCATGGCGTCGGGAACGAGCATGGCGTCAGGAACAAGCAAGACGTCGGGAACCAGCATGGCGTCGGGAACGAGTATGACGTCGGGAACGAGCATGGCGTCGGGAACGAGTATGACGTCGGGAACGAGCATGGCATCCGGAACGAGCATGGCGTCGGGAACGAGCATGACGTCGGGAACGAGCATGGCGTTGGGAACAAGCATGACGTCGGGAACGAGCATGGTGTCGGGAACGAGCATAGTGTCAGGAAAGAGCATGACGTCACACTTTGCCACATTTGCAGGGGATGTTAAGAGTTTCGTGTCCAGTGCTTTGCTTCATTTCCAAAAGACCCTTGTTATGTCGTACGGACCCCATTGGTCTGCTGTTTGTGTATGATCACATGCAGATCCATTGCAGAGATTTCTGTAAATTAAGGTTAGGGCTAAACAGAGGGCCCGGGTCGTCACTTTACAGTGGCAGCGAGTAACAAGCAATCACTTGAGTTTGCAAGGCATTAACTTGTTTCCTCTAGCTAAACAATAAGTCAGAGTAACGCATCTTGGAAATATTGATGATCTGGAACACATTTGCAGGGGGAATGGTCCAAGTGAATTGAGTGAGGCCGCGCATGTCTACTTTGAATGTGGCTGTAAATGGGCAAACTTGGCCGCTCGCTCCCAACATCGGCACCGTATGGTGCAGGCGCTGTGAGGTTTGAAAAGTGCGCAGACTTTAGAGTGGCTGCAGACTTTCATCCCAAACCTAGACCAGCCCTATAATCATTGCAGAAGTATAGGTATCTCCAAAGCGCTCACTTACTGTTCTTGCTACTGTATCTTTTATTGTAAGCATCTGTTTCTCATAGAAAATACAGATGAGAATAAGCGGCTCTTATCTATTCCCTGCCTGCTTCCTCGTGATGCTATTTATGTAACTAACTAATGCAAATTAGCGTTCACTTTTCATTTAGCATTGTGTGTATAACGGCTAGTACGGAAGCTGCGATTCATCTAAGCCCAGAAGAAAACCTAGATATAATACCTTGGAAAATATATGGGCATCGTATATTGCAGTTGCAGGAATCAGAGGAATACGCAGACATAGGAAGGCAGAGGCTTCACGTCCCGTCTAGGTAGTAAGAATGCCTTTCTGTCTCCGCTTTGTTTTCCAATTTGGGATATTTTTTTTAAAGTTTTCAGAACAACCTGTCAACACTAACAGCAAGCACTGTCCACCTTTATTAATTTTTTTTAATGCATACATTTTGGGAAAAAAACCAAAACATTTTTGCAATTAATTCTCTTTTACGTTCAACTTTGATAAAGTTAGAGGCAAGAGTTAGGCTGTGTTCACACATTGCTTTTTTTTTTTTGCCGCATTTTTTAATGCTAGTTTAAAGTAGTTTTTTTTTTTTTTTTTTTACAGTATCAGCAAAAGCAATGAAGTTTTAGAAATCTCACGCGCACGCATGTTTTATTTTTCGTGACGGACTTGGAAAACTTCAGTGTTTTTTAAATTTCTTTTGCAGTTTTTTTTACCCATGGAAAGCAGTGAGAAAGTGCAAAAACGCAACTAAGTGTTTTTGCAGCGTTTTTTGGTGGCTAAAACTGACCTTATAAAACATGCACTGTAGACAAGTCACCCAAGTAATCCGCTCCAAAACACGCGGCAAAAAATGCAGTGAGAGTGCTGCAAAATGGGTGTTTTGGACGCCGCTTTTTTACTGCCAAGAGATCAAGATTTGCTGAAACGCTACAAAAACACAAATTATAAACATTGCCTTGCAAACTCAACCATTAGACCAGCAGAGCTCACTGACAGATTCTCAATTAACTCTTCAGCCGGTAATAGATGGGCTACAATTTTTTAATGAAACCTACCGGTAATTGCAAAATTATTGTTTTTTAGACCCAAAAGCATGCATTTAAGTAAAAAAAAAGTCTTATTTGTTTCATTATTTTTTTGTTATAGTGAATCTAACAGAACATGAAGATAAAGTTGGGATGGAAGACTTTGAACTGCTAAAAATCCTGGGCACTGGAGGTAAGAGCCGATGTGTAATGTCCATTATTTATATATATATATATATATATATATATATATATATATATATATTATAATAATGACCATTATATCATGCTTTCTTGGTCCATGACTGTAATTGATGCAGACAGAGCTGAATATTGGGGGCTTTTCGGATTCTGTGGAAATACTTGGTCACTAGTGAACCAGGCTTAAGACTTGTGTAGAAGCTTGATTCCAGCTCACCCAGTTGCTCCATGCTCAATCAACCTGGGGCTCAGACTCCAGCATCGCCCTGGCCTCACATCAAGGAAAATAGAAAAAAATGGAGTTCGGCTCAACAGGACTGGATTTTCCTTTTCTTTTTCAAAAGAAATTATAGTGCATACAAAAGTCATGAGTAAGACTGCTTAGTGCAGTCGAAACGCGTCGACTGGGTCATGTCGACCATGTAATTTTTTTCTTTTGTATGCACTATAATTTCTTTTGAAAAACAAAAAGAAAAGGAAAATCTGGTCCTGTTGAGCCGGACTCCAATTTTTTCTATTTTCCTTAAGACTTGTGTACCTTGATAAGGCTACTTTCACACTAGCGTCGGAATCTCCCCGTCGCAATGTGTCGGGCAGAGATTCCGACGCTAGCGTTTGACGCACTGCACAACGGGTGCAGCGGATGCATTTCTCTGGTGCATCCGCTGCCCCATTGTAAGGTGCGGGGAGGTGGGGGCGGAGTTCCGGCCGCGCATGCGCGGTCGGAAAAAGCGGTCCGTCAGGAGCAAAAAACGTTACATGTAACGTTTTTTGCTCCCGGCGGTCCGCCACAACACGGCGCAATCGTCGCACGACGGTTGCGACATGTGGCAATGCGTCGCTAATGTTAATCTATGGGGCAAAAACGCATCCTGCAAACAACTTTGTAGGATGCGTTTTTTTGCCATAAACGACGCATTGCGACGTCTGGCAAAAAACGCCAGTGTGAAAGTAGCCTAATTGCTTCACTACATGACATACGGTTTAACATTATTATCATACAAAATGAAATATTAAAATGTAAAAAAAAAATCTACTCTCACTTCTGCTCATGTAATATTTGTTTTTCTTTCCTCTTGCAGCATATGGGAAAGTTTTCCTTGTACGTAAAGTAACTGGCCCAGATGCAAAACGTCTCTATGCCATGAAGGTTCTGCGCAAAGCAGCGCTGGTCCAGAAGGAGAAGACTGCGGAGCACACAAGAACGGAGCGCACGGTCCTGGAGCACGTGAGGCAGAGCCCCTTCCTTGTGACCCTTCATTACGCCTTCCAGACAGATGCCAAACTCCACCTGATACTAGGTAGGCAAATGTGATATTCAACTTACTATTACCCAGCATTCTCCATTCATGGGTAAAATCTGTTTTCGGTGAAGACAGACTTTCCCATTACTGAGATAGGAGGTGACAGTTTGTGCTCGTAAAGTTCTATGGAGGACGTGCAGTAGAATGTCTGTCGGCCTCTAGCTCCTCAATAAAACTTTAAAAGCACCAACTGCCATCTCCTATCCCTATAATGGGGAAATGTGTCTTCACTGAAATCAGATTTTACCTTTGTATTTAGTATGAATAATCAGTCATGGTGGAGAAAGAAGCCGATCTCACTGATTCTATTTATTACAGAGTTGCTTATTTCCATGTGTAATATTGATTTCTTTATTGCCTCTCATTGGAGACACAGGAACCATGGGTGTATGCTGCTGCCACTAGGAGGCTGACACTATGCGCAAAAAAAGTTAGCTCCTCCTCTGCAGTGTACACCCCACCGACTGGCATTATGCACTCCAGTTTAGCTAAAGGTACCGTCACACTAAGCGACGCTGCAGCGATACAGACAACGATCCGGATCGCTGCAGCGTCGCTGTTTGGTCGCTGGAGAGCTGTCACACAGACAGCTCTCCAGCGACCAACGATCCCGAGGTCCCCGGTAACCAGGGTAAACATCGGGTAACTAAGCGCAGGGCCGCGCTTAGTAACCCGATGCTTACCCTGGTTACCATCGTTAAAGTAAAAAAAACAACCGCTACATACTTACCTACCGCTGTCTGTCCTCGGCGCTCTGCTTCTCTGGTCTGGCTGTGAGCGCCGGGCAGCCGGAAAGCGTCACCGCTCTGCTTTCCGGCCGCTGTGCTCACAGCCAGACCAGAGAAGCAGAGCGCCGGGGACAGACAGCGGTAGGTAAGTATGTAGCGGTTGTTTTTCTTACTTTAACGATGGTAACCAGGGTAAGCATCGGGTTACTAAGCGCGGCCCTGCGCTTAGTTACCCGATGTTTACCCTGGTTACCAGCGAAGACATCGCTGAATCGGTGTCACACACGCCGATTCAGCGATGTCTACGGGGAGTCCAGCGACGAAATAAAGTTCTGGACTTTCTTCCCCGACCAGCGACATCACAGCAGGGGCCTGATCGCTGCTGCCTGTCACACTGGACGATATCGCTAGCGAGGACGCTGCAACGTCACGGATCGCTAGCGATATCGTCTAGTGTGACGGTACCTTTAGTGTCAGTAGGAGGTAGACACAGGTCTTTCATTAGACCCTTATTTACCTCAATGTGCGTCGTTTGTTTTCAGGTTTTCCGGAAGGGATACAGGGTGAACAGTCACACCTGTAGTCCCACAAGCGGACTATGAGTACGGCGTGTACTGCCACCCCGTATCCTCATAGATCCCTCTCCAGGACCAAGAGCCTAGCACACAAGCGTGCTCCGAAGTCCGGTCCTGGCTCCGTCCCCCACCCACTCGCCCACCAGAGCCTGTCGGTTGGAGGAGACGAGGACGTCCATCATCAGCTCCATGGATACTTTTCCTTTGAGGTTAGTAACCGACGACGTGGGATGTTTTTAGGTGAGTATTCCTAGCCCGGGGGTCCCCTGGTTTACCTTTTCTTGCCGATTTCCAGGCCATCTTTTGCCCTGGTCTGCTTTCCTAAAGGGGTCCCGGGAATCGCAGATCGCTACTTTTGCAGCACTTTCTCTCCCTGCGCGGGGGTCCAGCGCGGCTGGCTGTAAGGCTGTAATTTTCCTGCGACCGCACGAAGCATCGCCGCGACCCTCTCCGGCGGTCGCCGCCTTCCTAATTTAGGTCCCGGCTTCCCTTGGGCCTACCTCCGGCAGAAGCGCTTCCCCCTGCTATGCGGCGATTTCGCAGGCTGCCGTACCGCTATCCAGATGCCGCACCTTCCAGCCGGGCAGCGACGGCACCGCGGCCCTCTCACGCGGTCGCCGATCTTTAATCTAGCTTCTCCTGGGGCCTACTACCGGCGACACCTCTCCGCCCACTTTCCCTTTACTCGGCGGGCTTTTCTCCCGCTCGACCATCAGCCCTCGGCGTTGCTCCGCCCACCGGCGCCATCTTACTGCACCCGGCGTGGACAATTGCCTTAGCCCACGCACGTCTCTCTGTGCGCTGCAGTGGACGACTACGGGTCCCAGAGCCCTTTGGCTGCACTACTGCAGGATCCGCATTACCTTCTGAGAAAGGATTTTCTTCCCTGAGGGACCATCTTCAAGCTGGGCTGTGTCCTTCATCTGGAACCGCTTCGTCTGCGTGAGTAGCTGCACTGCAGACTGACACTCCCCTCTGCCCCCCTGTCCCCTAACCCTCTGGCATTTTCTTCAGGGACCTTTTCACAATGTCTACCTCTAAAGGGGGCCGCTCTCGTCCTCCTACTTCTTCTTCTAATTCCTCTGCCTTAGTCAAATACTTTGCATGTTCGTCTTGTAACTGCAAACTTCCCTCAGGTCAGTCCTCTCCACTCTGTCAGGCCTGCAGCAACCCGATTGTTCCCACCGCCCAGGATCCCCCGGCCGCTCCGCTTGAGAGTGATACCCCCACCCCAGGCTGGGTTTCCTCTCTGCCACAATCGGTCGCGGATCTAACACGGGTGTCTCAAACTCTGGTGTCCGTGCTGGACCGATTACCCCTGCAGAACCCCGCAGTAGCCAGCGGGTCGCAGGAACCTCCGTCGGAGCCCTCCATTATAAGCTGCAGAAGGTTCAGACAGGAACGCCGGTCTGAGTCCTCTTCTCACTCCATCTCACCACACGGTCCTTCTTTGCGGTCGACTTCCCCCCGGTCCTCCTCCCCTGAGTCAGGCGAGGCGTTCTCAGATGCGTCTTCGGAGGATGTTTCGGAGCTGGATTCAAACCAAATCGCTACCATGAGGGATATGGTTCAGAATCTCATTGGAGCGATAAATCTAACCTGTGGCATCAAGGAGTCCTCTACGGAACCCGCAGATCAGGCAGTTTCGTTTAGACGGGCTAAACCACCTTTCAAGTTTTTCGCTCCTCACCCGGAATTCGAGGAGATTATGACCAGAGAAAGAGAGAACCCGACCAGACGCTTTCAGAGAGGAAAGCGACTTGGCGTTTTATATCCCTTTTCTCCAGAGCTCACCGCTAATTGGACTGCTTCTCCTTCGGTGGATCTTCCAGTTTCCAGACTGTCCACCAACACGGTCCTCCCACTGTCCGGAGGAGCATCTCTGAAGGATTCTAACGAAAGAGTCATAGAATCTTTCGCGATGTCAGCCTTTGAAGCGGCCTCAGCTAGTCTTTGTCCGACCTTTGCTTCCACTTGGGTTTCAAAATTCATATCCAGATGGGCCAAACAGCTCCGTCAGGGCATTCTGGACAGGGCTCCATCCGGACAGCTGGCGGAACTTGCCAACCAGATTTCTCACGCTGGTGAATATCTGGTCTCCGCCTCCCTGGATGCCGCGTCTTGTGCGGCTCAGGCGTCCAGCAACGTGGTTGCCATCCGCCGGACCGTTTGGCTTAAGGCCTGGCAGGCGGATTTGTCTTCTAAAAAATCCCTTACCAGCCTGCCGTTTCAGGGGTCTCGTCTCTTTGGTTCTAAGCTGGACCAAATCATTAAGGACGCCACAGGGGGCACAAGTTATCTTCTTCCCCAGGTCAAGCCTCGTCGCCCTCCTCCTAGATGTCAGTTTCGGTCTTTTCATCGCTTCGTGACATCAAACTCCTTTTCCCAGCAGCAACAGAGGCCTCAGGCACGTCAAGAGAAGAAGACGGTATCCTTTAGGCCCACTCCTTCCTGGCGTCCTCGCTACTCCCCAGGGTAGATCCTCCAGGTCCAGGACTGGAAGAACCACCTCGGCATGACTCTCGACTAGTCCCCAGCCTACCTCCCAGTCTGGGCGGCCGTCTCCTCTTCTTCAGGGATGTCTGGATCTCCTCACTAGAGGACGCATGAGTCAGGGAAGTTGTATCCTCGGGATGCAAGATAGAGTTCGTTTCAAGACCCCGGGATCGTTTTTTCGAATCCCAACCTCCAAGAGATCCCGCTTTAGTTCCGGGTTTCTTCACAGCCATCACTTCTCTCCTCAAAGCCGGGGTAATTGTTCCCGTCCCAGAAAAAGAACAGTTCACAGGTTTCTATTCAAACCTTTTTGTGGTACCGAAAAAAGACGACAAGGTGCGTCCCATTCTGGATCTCAAATTGCTGAACAAGAGAGTTCGTCTGAAGCACTTCAAGATGGAATCCCTTTGATCAGTGATTGCTTCCATGGAGGCTCAGGAATTTCTGTGTTCCATAGATATTCAGGACGCCTACCTCCATGTCCCGATATTCCCGGGACATCACCGATACCTGCGCTTTGCAGTGCTTCAGGAACATTTTCAGTTCGTCGCCCTGCCGTTCGGTCTTGCAACCGCCCCAAGAGTTTTCACGAAGATCATGGTGGCGCTGATGGCCATCTTGAGGGTCAGAGGCCTGGTTCTGTTTCCATACCTCGACGACATCCTTTTCTCAGGCTCACGAAAGCCTGTCCATCGTTCTCGACACCCTAGCCCGTTTTGGGTGGCTGGTCAACCGGAAGAAGTCCTGCCTTATTCCTTCTCAGCGCATCATCTTTCTGGGCATGCTCTTCGACACTCGTCAGACCAAGGTCTTTCTTACCGAAGACAAGAGATCCATCTTTCGTCGGGACATACGCATGCTCCAGGGTCCTCGGCTTCCCTCCTTCAGATCGGCCATGAAGGTTCTGGGGAGGATGGTAGCAACATTGGAAGCGATTCCCTTCGCCCAATTTCATTCACGACCCCTTCAGCAAGCCATTCTGTTTCAGTGGGACGGGTCTGTCTTCTCTCTGGATCGTCCGATCCGACTGTCTCCCGGGGTAAAACGGTCACTCAACTGGTGGCTGACGTCACCTCTTATCTCCCAGGGCAGGTCCTTCCTTCTGGTTCACTGGCAGGTGGTAACAACGGATGCCAGCCTGCTCGGCTGGGGTGCGGTGTTTCGCCACCTGACGGTTCAGGGCCGTTGGTCGGCGCAGGAGTCAACTCTGCCGATCAATGTCCTCGAGATTCGGGCCATTTTTCTGTCCCTCCGTCACTGGGAAAGGATTCTCAAGGGCCTACCAATCCGAATCCAGACTGACAATGCCACAGCGGTGGCATATTTCAACCATCAAGGGGGGACTCGGAGCTCCTTGGCCTTGGCCGAGGTATCCAAGATCCTCCTCTGGGCAGAGGCAACGGTTCCGGTGATATCCGCGGTGCATATCCCGGGCGTGGACAATTGGGCCGCCGACTTCCTTAGCCGCGAGGGCCTCGCTGCAGGGGAATGGTCCTTGCATCCGGAGGTCTTCCATCAGATTTGTCTTCGATGGGGGACTCCAGACGTGGATCTCACGGCGTCTCGAATGAACAGGAAGGTTCCGCAGTTCGTCTCCAGGTCTCATGATCCTCTTGCAGTGGGCGTCGACGCTCTGGCCATTCCTTGATCACAGTTCATGCTGCCCTACCTGTTCCCACCCCTTCCAATACTTCCCAAACTGTTGAAAAAGATCAAAGTGGAAGGGGTGCCGGTCATTCTGATCTCCCCGGATTGGCCCAGGAGAGCTTCGTTCGCGGAGCTCGTCAATCTTCTCGCGGACGCTCCCTGGCGCCTTCCAGACAGGCCCGATCTACTGTCTCAGGGTCCGATCTGCCACCCGAATTCTCGGTCGCTCAGTTTAACGGCGTGGCTGTTGAGACCGCAGTTCTAAGAGCGTCCGGCCTTTCGGACCGGGTGATTCACACCATGATTCAGGCTCGGAAGCCTTCGTCTTCCAGGGTCTACTATCGTACCTGGAAGGCTTACTTCCGTTGGTGCGAGTCCAACCGCGTTTCATCTATGTCCTTTTCCCTGCCTTCAATTTTGGCCTTCCTTCAGACAGGACTGGATTCGGGCCTGGCTCTTAGTTCCCTGAAGGGCCAGGTCTCTGCGCTTTCCATCCTTTTTCAGAAGACTAGCTTCTCGGCCACAGGTTAAGACCTTCCTTCAAGGAGTAGCCCACGCTGTCCCTCCGTACAGGGCCCCTGTGGATTCATGGGATTTAAACCATGGATGTTCTGAGGGTTCCCCCTTTGAGCCTCTCAGGGAGATTCCCCTGTCACTTCTATCTTGGAAGATGGCCTTTCTTGTGGCTATCACTTCTATCCGCCGCGTTTCCGAGTTGGCGGCCCTGTCTTGCCGACCTCCGTTCTTTGTCATTCACCAGGACAAGGTGGTCCTCAGGCCTCCACCTTCCTTCCTTTTGTCCAGCTCCGACAGATCGTTGAACAAGCTGGACCTCATCAGGGCAGTGAGGATCTACCTGGATAGAACGTCCACTTTCCGGAAGACGGATTCTCTTTTTGTCATTCCTGATGGCACGCGCAGAGGCCAATCGGCTTCTAAGGCGACTATTGCTCGCTGGATCAGAACGGCAATTCTGGAGGCTTACCGGGTCAAGAACAGAGTGCCCCCTCCTGGGATCAAGGCTCACTCTACCCGGGCAGTCGGCGCCTCCTGGGTGGTGCACCACAGGGCTTCCGCCCTACAGCTTTGCAAAGCGGCAACTTGGTCTTCCATCCACACGTTCGCCAAATTTTTCAAGGTCCATACCTACGCTTCGGCGGACGCCAGCCTAGGCAGAAGGATCTTGCAGGCGGCGTGGTGAGTCCTCTGACCTGATGAAAGTCCTGTTTTTCCCGCCCTTGGGACTGCTTTGGGACATCCCATGGTTCCTGTGTCCCCCAATGAGAGGCGATAAAGAAAACAGGATTTTTGGTTGCTTACCGTAAAATCTGTTTCTCGGAGCCTCCATTGGGGGACACAGCTCCCTCCCAATGTTTCTCAGTTTCTGTTGTTCTATGTTCTATGACTTCTCACGTTTGCAGTTCTCATGTTTGTGGTTATGTTTCACCCTTGTTGTTTTTCTCTTACTGCTTTCTCACTAACTGAAGAGTATAATACCAGTCGGTGGGGTGTACACTGCAGAGGAGGAGCTAACTTTTTTTTGTGCATAGTGTCAGCCTCCTAGTGGCAGCAGCATACACCCATGGTTCCTGTGTCCCCCAATGGAGGCTTCAAGAAACAGATTTTACGGTAAGCAACCAAGAATCCTGTTTTATGAATTAAAAATTAAAACAAGGGTTGCTGTTTAAATCAAAGTGCAGTCATGATAAGAACAGCAGTGTCACAGTACAGCCATAATAAGCAAATGAGGTTATAATATAATGATAATAAGCTCAGTGATGTCACACTGCACTGATAATAAGCTCAGCGATGTCACACTGCACTGATAATAAGCAGTGATGTCACACTGCGCTGATAATAAGCTCAGCGATGTCACACTGCACTGATAATAAGCAGTGATGTCACACTGCACTGATAATAAGCTCAGCGATGTCACACTGCACTGATAATAATAAGCAGCGATGTCACACTGCACTGATAATAATAAGCAGCGATGTCACACTGCACTGATAATAAGCAGTGATGTCACACTGCACTGATAATAAGCAGTGATGTCACACTGCACTGATAATAAGCAGTGATGTCACACTGCACTGATGATAAGCTCAGCGATGTCACACTGCACTGATAATAATAAGCAGCGATGTCACACTGCACTGATAATAAGCTCAGCGATGTCACACTGCACTGATAATAATAAGCAGCGATGTCACACTGCACTGATAATAAGCAGCGATGTCACACTGCACTGATAATAAGCAGTGATGTCACACTGCACTGATAATAATAAGCAGTGATGTCACACTGCACTGATAATAAGCTCAGCGATGTCACACTGCACTGATAATAAGCAGCGATATCACACTGCACTGATAATAATAAGCAGTGATGTCACACTGCACTGATAATAAGCTCAGCGATGTCACACTGCACTTATAATAATAAGCAGCGATGTCACACTGCACTGATAATAAGCAGCGATGTCACACTGCACTGATAATAAGCAGTGATGTCACACTGCACTGATAATAAGCAGTGATGTCACACTGCACTGATAATAAGCTCAGCGATGTCACACTGCACTGATAATAAGCAGTGATGTCACACTGCACTGATAATAAGCTCAACGATGTCACACTGCACTGATAATAATAAGCAGCGATGTCACACTGCACTGATAATAAGCAGCGATGTCACACTGCACTGATAATAAGCAGTGATGTCACACTGCACTGATAATAAGCAGCGATATCACACTGCACTGATAATAATAAGCAGTGATGTCACACTGCACTGATAATAAGCTCAGCGATGTCACACTGCACTTATAATAATAAGCAGCGATGTCACACTGCACTGATAATAATAAGCAGCGATGTCACACTGCACTGATAATAAGCTCAGCGATGTCACACTGCACTTATAATAATAAGCAGCGATGTCACACTGCACTGATAATAATAAGCAGCAATGTCACACTGCACTGATAATAAGCTCAGCGATGTCACACTGCACTGATAATAAGCAGCGATATCACACTGTACTGATAATAAGCTCAGCGATGTCACACTGCACTTATAATAATAAGCAGCGATGTCACACTGCACTGATAATAATAAGCAGTGATGTCACACTGCACTGATAATAAGCAGCGATATCACACTGTACTGATAATAAGCTCAGCGATGTCACACTGCACTTATAATAATAAGCAGCGATGTCACAATGCACTGATAATAATAAGCAGCGATGTCACACTGCACTGATAATAAGCTCAGCGATGTCACACTGCACTGATAATAAGCAGCGATATCACACTGTACTGATAATAAGCTCAGCGATGTCACACTGCACTGATAATAAGCAGCGATATCACACTGCACTGATAATAAGCAGCGATATCACACTGCACTGATAATAATAAGCAGCGATGTCACACTGCACTGATAATAAGCTCAGCGATGTCACACTGCACTGATAATAAGCTCAGCGATATCACACTGCACTAATAATAATAAGCAGCGATGTCACACTGCACTGATAATAAGCTCAGCGATGTCACACTGCACTGATAATAAGCACAGCGATGTCACACTGCACTGATAATAAGCAGCGATGTCACACTGCACTGATAATAAGTAGTGATGTCACACTGCACTGATAATAAGCAGCGATGTCACACTGCACTGATAATAAGCAGCGATGTCACACTGCACTAATAAGCAGCGATGTTGCACTGCTCTGATAATAAGCAGCGATGTCACACTGCACTGATAATAATAAGCAGTGATGTCACACTGCACTGATAATAAGCAGCGATGTCACACTGCACTGATAATAATAAGCAGTGATGTCACACTGCACTGATAATAAGCAGCGATGTCACACTGCACTGATAATAAGCAGCGATGTCACACTGCACTAATAAACAGTGATGTTGCACTGCTCTGATAATAAGCAGCGATGTCACACTGCACTGATAATAATAAGCAGTGATGTCACACTGCACTGATAATAAGCAGCGATGTCACACTGCACTGATAATAATAAGCAGCGATGTCACACTGCACTGATAATAATAAGCAGCGATGTCACACTGCACTGATAATAAGCAGCGATGTCACACTGCACTGATAATAATGAGCAGCGATGTCACACTGCACTGATAATAATGAGCAGCGATGTCACACTGCACTGATAATAAGCAGCGATGTCACACTGCACTGATAATAATGAGCAGCGATGTCACACTGCACTGATAATAATGAGCAGCGATGTCACACTGCACTGATAATAAGCAGCGATATCACACTGCACTGATAATAATGAGCAGCGATGTCACACTGCACTGATAATAAGCAGCGATGTCACACTGCACTGATAATAAGCAGCGATGTCACACTGCACTGATAATAATGAGCAGCGATGTCACACTGCACTGATAATAAGCAGCGATATCACACTGCACTGATAATAATGAGCAGCGATGTCACACTGCACTGATAATAATAAGCAGCGATGTCACACTGCACTGATAATAAGCAGCGATGTCACACTGCACTGATAATAATGAGCAGCGATGTCACACTGCACTGATAATAATAAGCAGCGATGTCACACTGCACTGATAATAAGCAGCGATGTCACACTGCACTGATAATAAGCAGCGATGTCACACTGCACTGATAATAATGAGCAGCGATGTCACACTGCACTGATAATAAGCAGCGATATCACACTGCACTGATAATAATGAGCAGCGATGTCATAATACAGTGATAATAAATGGTGATATCTGTGTTACAAAGATCTTGATGTCGCAAAACACAAGTCACAGAGAAGTCGCAGTACAGGAATAATCGTCACTCTGATGTCCGTACACGTCTGATGCCGCTTCCAGCAGGGACGTCACAATACATCACTATACAGGGATCATGCACATAGTGATGACGGAGAACGGGAATAACAAGCACAGTGATGTCACAGAACATGGATGAAGCACCACATTGTCTTCAGAAAGGGATTTTCCATACAGTTATGGCCCAATATAGGAATAATGTGCAGAGTGATATCACAGAACTCGGACAGTAATCTGATAATGGCAAACAATGGCCGACATGTCACAGCGCAGGAATAACAAGGGCAGCATTGTAGCACAGGCAGGATGCACACAGTGATGTCACAGAGTGGGAATTAGACGCTTGTACATGTGGCAAAGTGTCTGGGCCTTCTAAAGCCCA